>NC_136758.1:4162500-4747500 GCF_936440315.1 Barbus barbus
AATATAGACAAAGTCAGTGCAGCCTTTTCTTATAAAAAAAGAGGGAGAGAGAGTAGCAAAGCTGTCCGTTTCATATCTGTCTCCTGCTCACAGGACTAAGTTGAAGTGTGCCAAGATGCGCTGCTATTACAAGGAGCTGCACGAGAGAGAGCAGCAAGCAAAGACACGCAACCTTGAGCTTCTTGGGAATGTGGAGAACTTGGCATCAAAAATGAAAGAATTCTCCATTGATTGTAGCAGGCTGCTTCAAAAGAGGGTAACAACCTTGGGCAGCTTCATCTGTCCCAATTTCCATCATATGCGCTTCTTAAAACAGTGCTGACTCTGTGCGTATTGTTGTTTCCCAGTTTTTATCATTGAAGATGAACGTTTGATTTGGTTTAGAGCAAATGCATCACATCAAATGTCGCTTTGGCGGCCCAGCCTGTCTTTTGGTTGTTATTTTATTTTTTGTTATTCTCATGTCAGAACACATGTTTGTGTTGTTCTGATTGCAGACATGGAATGAAATGTGAAGCCTTGTGTGTTATATTTATCATGATATGCAGTGACCCAAATGACAGCTGCTCGGAAGCAAAAAATGTAGTGTAGTCTGAATATTTGATTTGTATTTCCCAAAACTAAGAGATTCTTTTGAGGCACTGATTTTTTTTCTCTCCCCCAGACATATATTCTGAGCCTCAATTAGACCATTGCCATAATCCTGTAATTGTCTGTCTAATTGTCTTCCAGTGTTTAAACATTCACACTTATTGTTGTTTGGGAACAATCATAAACACTCCAGCACTCATTTATCACTGCACACAAATGAGAAAAAGAAAACAACAGCTCCGTCAGATTGTCACTTAAAACTGAACAGTGCTCCACAGCTTAATATCAAATTAGACAAATTGTTTAATTACACCACCACAAATTAATCGCCCTGTATTCAGATAGTGAAGTGCCTCTGAATTTGCCTTTTTGTGAAAAGAACCCGTTTTCCTACTTTTTGTGTGTGTGTGTGTGTGCATATGTGTTTGTTATATTTAGTTTGGTTGCTGCAACAGTTGCTTTGAATTGCAGTAGGAAAAGATACCTGCTAATTTAGCTGCCAGTCAAGGATTATGACTTTGATTTTTATTACACTAAATTGATCCTTATTACTTAATTGCTCAAATTCATACCATGACCTCAAAACATCACATTCAACTCTAAAACACTCTTTCTCTCTCCCTCGCTGATGTATTTTCTTCCCCACCCAGATTTTAACAGTGCAAATACTTGTCTGCTTGTAGCTGTGTTATCACGTCTAAAAGAGGTGAAAATGGTTTGTTACTCTGGTCCCTTTTGGGAGTGCAGATATTGTCTTACGAGAATGAAGTGGGAGGTTGGAGGTAATCCCAGTGCCCTCATCTCTGCCACTGGTTAACTCGCCAAACTGATTAAGAGCCTTGGCAGGCACTATTAAGGGCACTCACAAAGGAATACACACACTGATTAGTGCTACGTTTAGGGGAATAAATGTATTTTTCTCCTCCGTTGCTTTGTTTGTAATATTTAATGAAAAAAGGAGGTTATAGATTTGAGTAAATTGTAATTTCCTGTGTACTTGTGTCTCGTAACTGCAGTCACTGCAGAGTTTTTTTTTTTAAGAACTAGGGTTATAAGCAAATTCTTGTCGTTTGCATTGTTGAAAATGATCTATGTGACTTGAATTCATTTCAGTTGGAGTACAAGAATCATATTACCAGACTGAAGAAAGACAGGAAGAAAATGGGGAGCAGGGGGGAATCAGAAACGGACGAGGTAAGAGAAAATTATCGTGTCATCTATGGAAATTACAGTTCATTGGGGAATTTACAAAGCTATCTGTGTGCCTTTGATAAAACTGCAGTGCTGTGATGGGATCCAATGGAAGTGTGTCGTTTTTTCAAAAGAAGAGAGTTGTAGAGAAAAATACCACAACCATTATTCAGCTCAGCCTCCCTCTTCAGGAGACACTTTTGACAGTTTATATGGGGTATCAGTGTTCAAAGGCCACATTTAATTTATAATCAAAAGCAAATTGGAAAGTGCTTGAAGTAATTACTGTTTTGCTCAAATGACTTCAAATGGCTGCTTTGGTTTAACAAAGGAGTATCACAGTCCTAAAACAAAATTATATTATGCATTTTTAAAAGGCTAGTTAAAATGAGAACAAAAACAAGAATGGAAAAGAGTAAAGGAAAGAGTATTGCGGAAGCCTCTGGCAGCTAATGCAATCCAACTGACCGTGTGTCAGTTTTGTCTGCAGTGTTTATTTCACGTCATGTGTGTGACAGCTAAAACAATATGCATCCAAACTCTTTCTGTCAGTCCCTCGAATAAAAGTCGCTGTTATGTAGATTGTCGTGAGGCTGTTCATTTTTCTCGTCGTATCTGTAGTGCCGCAGGTGTCTAATCCTAGCTGCTTTGCCCGCACTGACGATGTAGTTCAAGCCCGTGGCTGTAGCTTTCCCTCTCTTCAAGCGACTCGAGCTCTCTCGGATGAAATGTGGAAGACAGCTCATAATGACTTAGAGCATTCCATCTAGAGCAGTCACTTGTGACTGTGCTGCACCCCCACCCCCAAATCCCACCCCCCTCCCTCCAGCCTGCCGATATTGTAATGAGCAGAGATGGGAGGAATCACTCCATTATGCATAGGCGCCACCACTGGCTGTGTGCATGTCCCCGAGGCTGCAGCATTCATTAAGGGGAGCTTACCAGCCTGAAAGCTGGGAAGCCATGATAACGGGATATGATTTTCATATTTAATATATTCCTTGGAAGAGCAGGCGCGTGCCGCAGATTGATAGAAGAATCAATTGCTACTTTAGCGAAACACTTTCTACTTTGCCCTGCAGCTAACGATGGAATCACTCAGCCAAGAAATTAACTTTTCCTCTCACTCCATTTCTTTTTTCCTTTCTTTCTTTCTTTTTTTTTTTTTTTTTTACTTCTACACTGGATCTGCCAGACAGACCGCGTGGTTTACAGTGGATGTTATTAAGCAGCTAACGGGTTGGTATTTAAGACCCTTATCAGAAAAGAAACAGAAGCCATGTTTTTTTTTTTTTTATTATGTTTTTTTTTTTTTTCTGTACCCATCCGCCACTCTTCCTCCGTAGTGCGGTATTTCTGTCATGAAACAGAGTTT
Source organism: Barbus barbus (assembly GCF_936440315.1). NCBI lineage: Eukaryota > Metazoa > Chordata > Actinopteri > Cypriniformes > Cyprinidae > Barbus > Barbus barbus. The sequence goes on from NC_136758.1 coordinate 4,165,658, forward strand.
AGGAGCATAGGATTGTTAATAAGATTAAAAGTTAAGACACTGATCTCAGTGCACTCAGCTGAACAGACAGTTGGAGGAAAATCTAACCTTGACCAAAAGAAATCCTAGTCAGTCTGTAAAAAGCCACAAAAAATGATACCTTGAAATGTTTTGGATTAAAGCTTATTTGAAAAGAAGCCACTGTAACCTGAATTGTCAGGGTTGAGTTTTGGGGCCAAGGACTAGTGGAAGTAAAGCAATGAGAGAATGATATATCAGAAATGTAGCTCCCACTTGCTGGCAATAAGGTATCCTTGACCACCCAATTAATTTTAGCACTTTTTAAACCTCTTGACTCAGTGTACTTGACATGCCTTTTTTGTTTTCTGCAGTTTTACTTCCTTTCATTTTCATGAATATAGAAAAATAGTATATCACATTTTTGCAGATATATATGAAATGTATTGAATTTTTTTACATTTGTCAAAATATTAACAAACTCTTCCCATGGGTATTCAAAAGGACATGCCTCAAAGAGTTTATTCCCCTCAAAATGTTAGCTTACCCAAAAATGAAAATTCTCTCACCTTTGTGTTTTTCCAAACCGTATGACTTTCTTTTCACTGTTGTAAACAAAAGGAGATGGCAGAATTTTCACAATATACAGTGGAAGCAAATAGGCAATGACGCTGAGGATTAAAAAAAAAAAAAAGATGAGAAGCACCATGAAAAAAAAAAAGCATGCAGTATTCCAAATCATAACCGGTTGCTACATACCACTTTTAATGTGTTGTGTCCCACAGGAAAAAAGAAAACCATACAAGTTTCGAAACAGTTCTATTTTACAGTCATATATATACTTTAGTAGTTTTTGTTCATATTTAAATTGAAAAAAAATATATATATATTTTATTTTTTTTAATTGTAGTGAAAGTTTTAGCATTTTTTTTTCTCCTTCATTTTTATATTTTTTCCCCCCTAGATTTGAAAAAGTTTTGAAATTATCTTTAGTTTTTGTTATTTTCAGTACTTAAACTAAACAAAAATAAGTAAAGTTGGCAACTAGCTGAAGTAAGTTATATATTGATTTTATTAATGTTTGTCTTATTTCAAATTTTGGTTTTAGTTTTAGTTTGGAACAACATGAAGGTTGATGAGATTTTTTTAATTTTTTTTCGTGAATTGCCATTAACCCCTTTCATCCACTACTTACATTCTTCCATAAATATTGTTTGACTTGCACAGCTCCCGAGCAGGTTCCAGCTTCCCAGCACACAGGGATCATCACAGAGTGCTGTCATCTTCACGGGTCACCAGACCTCCAACGGCTCATCAAGAAATGACGGCGTCGCAACCACGCGTTCACCATCTCAGACAGAGCTGATACCTAATCATCCTTCACTCTCTCCTCTACAAAGTGGCCTTTGTATGCACTCCCATGTTTCAAAAGCCAGTGGGACTGCCATTTTATCTGATGGCATTCTAAACTCAGGTGATTTTCTTGAGGGCAGACATTTGAGTGACGTGCATGAAAAGCAGATGGAGTCTGATTGGGACGTCTTTCAGAGGACAGGAGAGCAGCATAGATGGGAAGAACTAAACTCACCTCACACGACCCTGGAGGAAGCCAAAGTGTCCTCTCGATCTGTGATCGCGAAGAAGCCTGCTGACATTGTGTCATTAGAGAGGTGTCCGACCCGCAGTCCTTCCTCAGATACCACTGAACCAAGAGATACCTCACAATGCACTAACTCTGGAGGTGAGGATGAGGATGTGTCTCCAGAGGATGAAGGTTACTCAAGACATCAAGATCTTTCAGGTTTGAATTTTTCTGCTCAATTAACTGCAGTTGTTCATTGTGATTAAGCAGATTTATTGATATGACTTGACATTTATTTGTATTTTTTTGATTAGCCCATTTTAAGAATTATACTTATAATCTTCTACACATTTCAGATCACACTAACAGCAGACATCACGCTTTGAGAGGAGATGTTGTAATTCAAGAACAGAGTGTAATATTCTTTCAAACCAAAGGTGGCGCACACAAGCAGGAATCTGGAAGGCCTGACTCTCTCGAATCCCCCAACAGGTACAGTTGCTTGGATTGTAGGACTAATTTCTTCCATTTCTTACAATCAAGATACGTGAGGTTTATGAGAACATTATGATGTCCAAAAAAAGAAACATACATGGATGAATCGTTCACAAAAATATTTTTAACATACATTTACAAAATATAATGGCTGTTTTCATTCTATGCTAAATTCTGCATTAACTTTAGATGTAAATGCTAGATTTAAAGTTTGCTAAATATTTTTACTACGTTAGCATGCCCTGAGTAAAAATTATTTTATTGTTTTGTGTATATATATATATATATATATATATATATATATATATATGTATGTATGTACTCTTTATTACACTGTGCTTTGTTTGCAAAACAATCTGCAGTCAAATGTTCCAAACAAACAATGAGAAACCATGAAAAATAAACTACGCAATTGTTCCTGATGCCTCCTTCTTGCTTCAGACGCAAACATGCTGAGTCAAAGCGAACCTTATACATATCCAGTGTAGACAGCATCAGTAAATACAATGGGTTCTATTTGTGTTTTCTATTTATTGGTATAGCCAGGTGTCCACTGCTAAGTGACTAAGTGCAAGTGGGCATGGCAATGATGTGATGTAAAATCTGAATTTGCACTGCACAGACCTACCTGTGTATGACATTAAAGTATTGCAAGAGCTACAATAAAGGGAGCAGACATCTCCATATGGTTTCCAATTGCTTTTGCGGTACTTTGATATCATACACGATCAGTCTGCGCAGTGTGCATTCTGTCAGCATTTAAACTGCCCTGTCAATCTTGTCACAGTTAATGTCATCCATTTGGTTTAATTTGATTTCCTACCTTATTGGAGAGAAATGAAGAGACACGTTAATCTGCCGGTCATGGGTCAATCCTCTATCAACACGCTATGCGTTGTGGGCAATTTTAGCCATTAGAGTGTGCGCAGATCTGCACGTCGAATTTCTACTGGAAAATAGGCCTATTCATTTCAACATACTACAGTTTGAGACACAGTACTAATGTCTTGCCCTTGAGTCAGTCACGTGTAAATGCCCATGTGATGTCACAAATTACACAACCTTCAAATGAGCCATGGAGCTTGATTAAAGAAATGTTCTTTTTATACTGAAGAGGGCATTTTCAGGGTGTTTTTAAGAGTACAACAATCTCTTATGTCAAACAATCAAGGGAAATTTGATTTGTCATTAAATTACTGTTTAAGTTTTAAGGATGGTTGCTTTTTTGGGGTTTTTTAGAAAACAAGATAAGAGAAAAAAATGAAGCATGTTGAAATCACTGAACTGTAGAGCTGTTATGAAAAGGAAAGGCTAATACAGTCAGTAGTAGAGTTTCTTCAAAAAGTATAAACCACAACAACTGGGAGATCATTTATCTGTGTGTGGTTTTGTCGGATGGGGATGCGTGTACATGTGCACATGGGTGTACAGATTTAATGAACTGGGGTTCTGCAGCAAACAGCCTCACTCAGTGGGGCTCAGTTGTGGCTTTAGGACACCTTGTAAGGAAGGCTCAGACCCCGAATCCAACATTATTGGCCTAATCCCAGATAATGCTTTAAGGGAGCAATTTTCTCCTCGGGAGATTTGACCCCAAGTCCCAGTAGACTCGACTATTTCTTGACTTCATAGAATTTTCTGAAGAATGAAAGTGTGGGCATCACAAAGGTTCTGCTCAGGTGGATAGTTAGTAGGTTGGCATGATGTGCACCTATACTAGTTATGCTATAAATTCAACATAATGGAAATATATACACATCACCCACAAATGGAACGTTTGAAAACAAATAAACTGTTAAAAAATCTTATGAATCTAAAAATAAGTGTCATTATATCTATAATTGAATGCACATATAAAAGCCAGGCTATTTGCATTTTCACTATAAAATAACTTAAATAAATATCTACATTTGTGAATATGTATGCCTGTTAGCCTATATGAGAATAACAAGATTTGTAAGATTTGCCAATGTGTTGTCCCTTCAACCCCTTCATAACACATGCTCCTGTGGTAATGGACATCTTTGAAAAAGAGACAATAGAATGATATGCATCAATTACAACTTTATAACCCTCCACGACAATTTAATTTAAGATTTATACTAAATTCTCCTGCTATATCCATCTAGCTTTTTGCCACTTTCTTTCTTTCTTTCTTTCTTTCTTTCTTTCTTTCTTTCTTTCTTTCTTTCTTTCTTTCTTTCTTTCTTTCTTTCTTTCTTTCTTTCTTTCTTTCTTTCTTTCTCTATTCTATTCTATTCCATTCTATTTAATTCTGCAGTTAATAAATAGATTAATGGAAGTCTATTTGATCATTATTGCCCAGTGCATACATGGAGTGGATTATCCACTTTAATGAATTGGTTGAATACATACATAGTACAAAGGTATGCATGCAAATTCTGCATGGCAGAATCATTTATTTGCTTCATGCATAATAATAAAGGCTCTGCGATCAAATGAGATGTGTATCAAAACAAACATCCCCTTCACTTTAGATGCTAATGCATGTGCAAAGCCTCAGTGCTTCCCTATGGAGGTGATTGTAAAGTGTTTCCTCATAATTTAAGACCTTTTAATAGATTTAAATGACATTTTATTGACGATTCCCACCACTTGGGCTACTTCGTTATTCAAATTTTGTTCACATTGTCTATGAGAAATGAATATGATTGGTATTGACCTCTCCTGGGTGTTATTATTCGTTGTGAATGTTTGCTGTTGAACATGAATGTGAGAGTTTGTGGCCTTGTAAAGAGGCAAGGCTAAGAACAAAGCTCTTGTAACATTATTGTGCGTGTAAGCAAGAGAAGGAGAAACCATTAGTATCAATCTTAGCATTTAGTAAATATGGTGTCGCACATGTTGTGATGCGAAAGTGGAGTCAAGGCTATCGTGCGCTCGGGTCTAGAGAGGAGAGTGTATCATTGAATTCTTTCGAGCGTTCCCTTCATGAGGCTGTCCTCTCAGCCTCTCATATGATGGCACGAGTTTGTGTTTTCAAAGATCTTGATGTGCTCCAGTTGATCTTTCAACTAACCCATTGTAATTCTACCTTTGTAAAAGGAAAGACCAGCACTAAAACACCCTGTAATGGATCCAGTGTGAAGCCCTTTCAAGTATGATGCTGAATTTGTAATGACTTTGAATTTGTATCTTCACCGATTGATTTGTTAACATATTTGTTTCTCAGTATTTCCATGCTTTATCTGAGATTCTCACCAGTTCCCTTGCTGCATTCTATTTCTAAGGAGGACTAGAATATATGCTAGAGGAACCATTATTGCTGTTATCGAGAAAACAAATTGTTGAAATATAGATAACATGCTCCTCATAAATGGCTTGAAGAGCAAACACCTATGGATGTTGCCAACAATACTCTGTAATCAGCTGCTGTTTGGGTGTGTTTGGTGTTTTGAAGAGCCCTGGGGAATAAACTAGGGGGGGAAGATGATGACGGAGCAAAGGGATGTATGGGGGGGGGCGCTGTTTCAGCCACTCTGAAGAGGACTTTGCCCAGATGGATTGTGCTCGACAGAATGTCATGGATATAATTTACACAGGCAGCTTAATCAGGGTGTTTCCAGGAAACAACCTTCCAAAGAGAGGCAGCGATTGTTTGGTGGCCTCTGACCCCAGGGCCCATTATAGATTGTCATAAATTATTTTTGCCCATTCTATATGGTGGGGGTTTTAGGATTTGGGTCTAGGTTTTGCAGAAGCTATTCTATAAGGGCCACCCAGTGCTTAATACGTCAGTGTGGGAGATATGGATCTGCTAGAACAAAATGAGCCACAAACAATATTTCACATTTCTACAGCCAATGCTTCTCATTTAAAACCAGAGAAGAATAAGAATTAAGAATAACATGGTTAATTTATTAAGTGTTTTTTTTTTTTTTTTTTTTGTGATTGCATTTTTAAAGTTTTTAATATACTTGAATTCTTAATATACATTCCTAGTCTTACTGTGCATGATTCATCGGAAAAAAATACAAATGTAATCTTGTAAGTAAATACGTGTTAAATACATGTAAAGTCAGTTCATGTAATTAAAGTGACAGCAATAAGAGCAAATTATGGTAGATTTGAAAAAGAGTTACATTTAGGAAAAGATGCTGTTGAGGGTAAACGTCATTTCAACCTCCTCATCCCAGTTCTAAATTCCCCTTAAAAGTGGTCCCCCTCAAATGTCCTCCAGAATCCACTGCAAACTTGCTCTCAGACAAGAGAGAGCAGGTTACTTCTTGTATGAAACAAAGTCTCAGCTTTCAAATTTTGTTAAATTTTAAGAAATTCAAACGATAAATACCATTTTGTGGCTCTGTAATGTATCGTGGCAGATCGCTGTAGCACCTCAGTTAAAGCAGCACGTGAACTGATCATCTTTTCATATACACTAGTTACAGCACAAAATAAACATGAATGAACATTAGAAGGTATTTTATTTCAACTACAGAAAGACATCAATAAACACCATTTTTCAAGTTTAAGTCCACCAAAGTTAATTACTCTCCTGTCTGGTTTGTTTGGCGTACAAAATGGGCGGATTCAGCGATATGATAGGTCAGTCAAGCTCCCTGCAAAGAGTCAACTCCCAGTGGATCATGACAAGTCCCATCCTGTATATATCCTTTTTGCTCCAAATATGTAACATTGTACAATCAAAGTGGCTTGCAAATGTAGTTTCTTGTTGTAGAATTGCAACTTGCAAGAGGAAACACAGAAGTTAATAAAGCTATATACAGTAACAATAAATATTCAATATACATGACAATTTAACTTCATGTTTGTTTGTTTGTTTGTTCTTACTTTCCAGGCTCTCCATGGAAGGATTTTGTCATCTTCTGCAGAGCATTGAGCGATGTCTCGGTGCTACAGACACGAACCTCTACAGAAACACAGTCAATGAGCAGAAACTCGATGATATCATCAGGTCAGAGAAGGAAGATGTTTTGTTCCTTGCTTGAGTCTGCTTCCTCTCATGGTGCTGTAGTGTTCACAGATTCAGTGGAAATTGCATTATCCTGCCTTTAAGGGCTCTCACTATAAATTAAGTGCCATTACTTTGGCTCCAACAACACTCTAGCAATAAATCTTGGTTTCTAAGGGGTTTTGAATCACAGTGAATTGTTATAGCAACCATTTTGCAATGGCATCCATGCATGCCAGTTTGTTGTTTTCTGTTTATTTGTGTAGATTGATAGAAGCTGAGAATATTTGTACTAATATAAAGGAGGCTCACATGTGTGTGTCTGCACTCCACATATTCTCATTTCTAATGTCATGTTTCTTTATGTATTGCCCAGTATATGTGGTCAGTGTGGGCGTCTGGATGGTGTGGAACTGCATGCGTGTAGTGCTGTGGTTCTGCAGCAGCTGCCCCTGTTGTCCTGCGGTCTGTCTCATGGATGCCTGTTACCCAGTGATCTGATCAACACTCACTGGTCATCAGCTACAAAACCAGAACAGATCAGGTATAGTGCTTCTTTACAGTTCTCTGGACTCATAGCATCTATTCAGGTTGTTTCAATGTTATGTATAGCAAGAGACTGAGAGCCTAATTTTTTTTCTTTTCTGTTTCTTGTGTTTTGGAATGATTTAACTAGTCTATTTTCAATTTACTACCGATTTAATGTATTATAAGTGTAAGAAGACTTACAGCTTCACAGGTCACCACTGACAAAGTACTAAGCTGTTTTTTTAATACTGCATTTTTATTTCAATTATATCATCAAGGATATGTGTATATACAGTATATAATATATATATATATATATATATATATATATATATATATATATATATATATATATATATATATACATGCATACATGCATGCATACATAACAGGGTGGTTAATGTTTCCTGCCGTTACTTGATTGTGATGTATATGAAGGCGGGTGTGTTTGTATTACAATTGTTTGTCCTGGTTTGGGCATGCAGGTCGTGTCTGTCAGCTGAAAGTGCTCTGCTGTGGGACTGCTGCTTCAGACACTTCTTACAGCTTCAGCAACAGAAAATCCTCAGTGTTGACCACATCATCCAGATCTTCACTCCACTCCTAGTGCCAAGCAATGCCACCTACACTGAGAAGGTATCGCTCTTACCTGATTTCTGCTTCACAATTTTTTTTTCTCTTTTTTTTTTTTTTAAAATACTGCAAGTATTCTTTTACTTTCTTCCTTTATTTCTAAAATCTACTTCAGCAGTGCTGAAAATGCCCTTAAAGTTTCAGTGATTCACGTTAATGTCCATAAAACCACTTTTTAATGTTTGTAGTGAATATGGAGAGATTATTATCCTGGAATATGTAATAATTACGAGAAAAGAACGTTTTTAGAATATGATGCAGCTGGTCCAGTAAAATGACCTCATCCTGTAAATGTATTTGGGTCTTTCCTAGAGCAGCCCTGCTATAAATTCCAGTTTTATAAAGTTCTTTTCTTTTTTGTTAAAATGAGGACATGGGGTTGGTGTTACTCTCCTGTTGTTATAAGACTGTGTTATGTGACATTTGGCCTCTGATGTGTGAATCTATTGCTAGGATGTGATAATAGTTGACATTTGACCTCCTTTCCTTGTCATTATTTCTGATAGTTTCTCTTGACACAGTGCAGAATTTATCATCATTTTTTACTTGCATAGTGACTATTTGGCTTGCTTTATAGTTGTGGTTTATATATTTCTCATGTATGTTCAGTTATTCTGTCTGTTCTGTATCTCATGCAGAGAAACTGAATTCTGATCTCAGGATCTGACACGAGGGTGACAATCTAACCAACAGTTTACAAAGACGTAGTATTATTAGTGTTTTGTAATATTGCTTAACAGCAGTTTTAAGTTGAGAGCAGAGCTTTGAATAAAGATAAAGATTTTAGTTTTCAGTTTTTAAAGTCAGTCACCAGCTTGCCTCATGCAGTGCATTGCCTGTGGTATCAGCCCTCAGATCTTGTATAATTGTATGTTAAAAGATGAGCAGTGAGTGGCTCAGATGGAATCTGCATATTTTCTGCACTCATTTTTGCTAGAAAATAATTGTAATTCTGGAGATTTGATTTTTTTAATTCATACATGGTAAAATGTGTTAAATAGTACATTTTTAATTAACATGTTTAATTAATTAATGTGTGTAGTCCAAGTCAGGTTCTCAGAGATGTTTACACCGAGGTACTTGAAGTTGAGTAACTTCAACTTCAAGTACCTCAGTGTAAACATCTCCAAGAACCTGACTTGGACTACACACATCCAAACACAGGTTAAGAAAGCCAGACAAAGACTGTACCATCTGCGACAGCTGAGGAAATTCAGGGTCTCACCAGCAATCCTGAAAACGTTCTATTCAGGGACCATAGAAAGTGTATTGACTCAGTGCATCTCAGTGTGGTATGGAACCAGCTCCAATCAGGACTGCAAAGCACTACAGAGAGTTAGCTGAGCTTAGCTGAGCGCATCTCAGGGTCTGCTCTCCCCTCTCTGCAGGACATCTACCTCAAACGCTGCAAAAATAGAGCTGTCAAAATCATCAAGGACTCTAATCACCCTGGTAACCAACTATTCACTCTGCTTCCATCTGGTAAGCGCTTCCGTAGCCTGATGGCAAAAACTGAGAGACTTAGGAGGAGCTTCTTCCCCCAGGCCATCAGGCTCCTAAACTCTAACTCTGTGTCATAACATCACTTGACTCCATGTAAATATCACCATATCAATAAGCTATTCATAATTTGTTCTACCTCATATTGCTGCTATTTAAATACCCTGTACAACTTTTTGCACATTCCTCTTATTACTATTTAAGTCAACAACATACTGACCTGCACATTTATATTTATATTTTTTATCTTTTTATTTTATTCTTTTATTTTTTCTACTTTTCTTTTTCTTAATATTTGTATACTTTATAATTGCACTGTCCTTGGAACGGACCTGACCTACATTTCACTGCTGGTTATACTCTGTATAATTGTGTATGTGACAAATAAAAATCTTGAATCTTGAACAGACATTCAGTGGGTGCTGCTGATTCTCTGTGCGAACCCTACATGTTTTGTTGTTGTTGTTGTTTTTAGCAAATTCCAAAAATTAAAAACAAAAAAACACAATAAATCTAGTCAGGCTGAATCTGGACACTGTACACATACTGATATCATTATGAATAACATTATCTGGAAGTATAACAGAATTTCAAAACTGCGATTTCCTGGCCTGCAAAAGGATTCCTTTTTGTTAAATATAATTTTTTCTAGCCATTTTTTCTGATCATGCATGACTGGAAATATTAGGTGATGGAACCCTGAAATAAAGACAAGTCGACTCTTTGTCATCCAGGCAGGGGAGCTGTTGAAGAGGCTTCTGACCCACGAATCTGAGAGCCATCAGCCGTCAGAAAGTGAACTGTCATCTTCTTGCAGCTTGCCCTCTCTTCTGGATGACAGTGTGGAAATCAAGCCCGCCAGGCCTTCCAATACAATTGAGCCAACTGTTGGAACACAAGGTTAGGCTTATTTGATATTTCTGCTTAGCTGGCACTTTTTTGCATTTACAAATTCTGCTTATTGCAAAGATCGGTTTCTCCGGCTTCAGATGAATAGCCTGTTTAAATACGCACAGGTGTTAAGAGCTGCGCTCAGCCAGACAGTTTAGATAAGAGAAAGAAACTGAGAGGGACTCCCCAAAAGCAGGCAAACCGCATGAAAGGCTCATTTCCAGTGCCAAAGCAGGGAAACATCAGCTCGGTGGCTCCGTTCTGATGAAGGAAGAGGGGACCTCGAGTACTCACAGGATGCCAGAGCTCTGACCCTCATGAGAATACACTTTTGCCCAAATCTCATTTCTGACAAACCAGCCAGCCTTCATTCTCCCTTTAAACCTGTCTTAATCAGTCCTGCTGTTCAGATTCAAAAAGCTCCCCACCCCCCTTCCCCAGCTTTCTCTCTCTCTCTCTCTCTCTCTCTCTCTCTCTTTCTTTTCTTTCTCGTTTCTCCTCTGTCTCACTCTTCCACCGTCTCTCTGAGCTGCGATTTCCTTCTCTTTTCTTTGTTTCAGGAATTCAAAGTGCTGAAGAGGACAGTGCCGACCAAAGCCCAGTGGAAAGTATTCCTATTAGAGGTAAAAAGGCAGATCGAAGAAGAGCCCGTTCGGGAGTTCTTCTGTGCCTGTTTTTTCTTTCTCCTCACGCAGTAGATAATGGGGGTCCCTTTTTTTCCAAACTGGATAGCTGTGAAAGGATGATCAAGGTGAATCAGAGGTCAAAGTCCCACCTGAAGAGTGGAACAGTTCCTCTAATTATCGGCAGAGAAAACAAACCCGTCTCTTTTCTTCTGGCCTAGGTATGGGTGAAACTGAGATTCTCAGAGCGCATAATGCGGAGGTTTAATTGTCCGCCGGCCGGGTTGGGGGTGCCGCACAAGATCTGTCATTGGTTCTCATTATCTGCTAAACAATGCCAGCCAGAGGCGGACTTGAAAAGACTGGATGTCAAGGCATCCTTTGAAAAGCCTCGGGTAGCAAGTCCCAGCACCAGCTCAGAAATGTAAAACTATCCATTATTCCACTTGGCTATCTGATTTCAAACTGTGCCTTTCATGCGCAGGGCTAGCCCAAGAGTGCTACAGAGAGAGAAGTCCAGCTTCTCACTGCAACTAATCAAAGGCATTATGGTAGTAGAAAACCGCCTCTGCTGTCCCTGGCTGCTTATGAGCTGTTTACAGGCGGCTAATGAAGACTGGGTCGAGTTCTGTTGCCTTTCGTAATACATCACTTTGCAATCATCAGTGGAAACAGCGTCCGAACGGTGGCCTTCCGCCATCTCCATGTCGGTAAAGCGCCGCCACGCACAATAGTATTTTATGTATATGGCGAACAAAAAGGAAATCTTTAGATGCTCTTTCTGCATGCTACTGATGCCTATATTTTGCAGTCATTACACCGGAAGAAACCAGCAACAAACAACATGCCATACTGCAGATATCAGGATAACGAGATGCTGGAAAGTATTTTGTCTTTGGGGGCATAACCACTTTGCAATTTGTTTCTCCGTCTGCTTCCTGCATTTAAAACCGTCATACTTTTGTTTTCCAGGGCTCGTTTTCAAAAATATTGTAAGCTTGAATGCTCGCTGGTTAAAGATCTCAATTTCCAAAGTTTATAGAACATGAAAGACAGAGTTTTAAATGGAATCCTATAAGATGTGCGGCAACACAAAAGCCAACGGGATCTTTTTTTTTTTTCCTGGAGACGGCAGCCTGTCTATGTGTGTCTGGATTAGATCAATAGTTTAGTGCTCACTCACTCTGTTTTTCACCTCCTCTCTTTGCTCATCAGTGGCCTTAAAGAGCTTGAGCAAATATTTGACTAGCTGCTTTCGCATTTTGTATTTTTTATTTTTTTTCTATAGAGACCAAAGCATATCAGCTGCTTAAACAGTCTGTGGCACAAGAGAGGCACTGGAGTGACTTGGAGGAGGAGGATTCTGAGCCGCCAGGTAACGGAAAATAATAGAAAATGTTCCAAAATTTGACAAAGCATATGTTGCATTTCCATGAAGCATTTCAAAGTTTTATATCAAATAATTTATTTGGTTAAAACGTATCTTAACGTTCTTAACATCTCTAGTCATGAATTGTAACATTTATTGTAACTATTACATTTTTGCTGGAGAGTTTGCAGGTTGTGTGTCCAGAGTGTGATGGTAAATCATTATTTCTAAATGGCCCATTCTCAGGAAACTGTGCCATTTGTGCCTAAAAAGTTCATGTTAATTTGTTTGCCCCACCTCAGGCCTAAAGTACCAGCACCATAATTGCCAGATATTGGCAGACAACCATAAACAAACATGTTTTTTTTTTGTTTGGTAAATCACTTATATGTACATAAATTGCCCTTTCTCTTTTAAATTACATGTACAATGCCTATTCAACCCAGTTACATTTCAAAACATCTGGAGAGTTGACTGTTATTCATAGTAAATGTTATCTGTATTTTTTCAGACAAATATATGATATTTCTAAATACATTATGATTATACTGATAATACAAATGAGCAAAATTGCGTGTACATGCACATAATGCATTTTTAATATTGTAGTATAAATGTGTAATAATAACACACCCTTATTTATTTATTATCCAAAGACATCGACAAATTGGAGAGATCTGAGGCGCTCCGAGACTCTTTGACACAAAATAGCCGGTAAGTACTCACACAATTATATATACATATGTAAGGAAAATAAACACTTTTTTTTCCACATTTGTCCTATTTTAATAAAAAAACAACGTGTTTGTCTTTGAAACACTCTTAGCATCATTAACACAAGTTCACGTGGGAGGCATCAGTCAAGCTGTATTTTCATTCAGAGCTTCCTCTCTCATCATCGGCATTATTTGATTGCTTCAGTAAATCTTGAGGGTACAATGTTTAGGTTTTCACATCAACACAAGTTCACACAATCAGCTAAGACAAGAAGCCCTCCTAGCAGCGCCTCTCCTCCATGAATCCATTAGGGCAGGTAATGGATGGGTAAACCTCGTGAAGAGTAATCGTCTCTGATTTCACATGCTTTCCGACCATCACGCTGACACAAGGGTCGAAAGTCTCCCTCCCTATGTCTGCATCTTTTTTTTTTTTTTTTTTCTCTGTCTCTTTCTCCTTTTGTCTCTCTTCTGCCCAGTCTTTATTGCCCACTCTTTGCCCGCCTCCCCTCGCTCTCTCTCAGCTAGTTTACACTATTTGCAGAGGAAAGGGTATAATGATCGCACTCTGACAGAGCTCTCTGATGGATGCCACAGTCTGCCCAATGAATGGCCTCATTAATAAACATAAGCTGTCTCTAGTGCGAGATGCTTTTGGATCATCCCAGAACCTCACAGAGCTCCTGAGAGAACCCTGCCAGAGACTCTCCATCGCTTGTGGAGGGTTAGAGGTTGTTTAAAGCTCACGGCAAAAATGATGGTTAACATTGGAGCATTTGCTTTGCTTTCAGCTAAAATATTTTATGGCACTTTTTTTTTGTGTGTGTGTGCCGTGTTGAAGAGTTCATCTTCTGCCAGTCACTTCTTGCGCTTTATTGCCTCTACAAGCACCCTGCACTCGAGCACCAGTAGAACACTACATGTGCTGTTCCCCCGTCCTCTCTGCTTTCTCGCTCTCTCGTCTCCGTCACTTACTGCTGTCATTCTGTCACTGAGCCGATGGGCACATTAAAAGACCTTCTGGTTCGGACCAAAACTCCCGACAAAATAGTAATAAAGCAAAATAAAATAAATCAAGTGCCTCTCTTTCTTAGCCGTAATTATGATTTTTGCGCTTAAGCCGAGACCGTAGCTGAAGAATCAGAGTTTAAAGCAGGCGCTTCGGTGCAAAAAATGCATTTATGGGCCTTTGTGCTCCTCCTCATTATGTGTGAGGCTGATTCATTAAGTAATTGGTTTGCAGTTGTTTACATGAGTATTAAGGCCCCCTATTCAGCAGTCTTTGAGAGATACATTGTGTAAATGTTGCATGTTATGAATGCTCAATGAGAGGCGGGGGGCCAGGCCTATTGGCCAAACACTGCGCTGGGCTGAAAAGACCAGAGAAAAGCGTCAGGCACTGCTTTGCATAGCAATGACTAGCCCATAATAAGCTTTCCAGATTAAATACATGCAGTCCATACAAGATGCAAAGAGATACTCTTAACACATTTATGTCTGTTCATTTCACTATTATAGCACTGAAGAGAATTGGGGTCTTTCATATCCACCCCCGTTTTTTTTCCCTTAATTCCCTTCCCTGCACTCTCCTCTCGTCAGTGTGCCGTTTTTACTGCGAAATACTTTTATCGAACACAGCGTTTTATTGTGTTATAATTCAGAGGCTGTGCAGACGGACCAGGCGGTATTTGTTATGCATGTGTGCCGCAGTGATTCAGGAAGGAGAGCGCTGGAATAAGCAGCTGCACTCCATGTAAAGACCTCTTGTTCCTGCGCTTTGTTTAAGGCTGCATGCCACAGCTTCCTCCTCTTCAGCCGCTATTGTGTCCTCTGCTACTGCAGGCATGTAGCGCAGATCTCGCTCGCTCGCTGTTTCTTAATGTCCCACTCTGTTGCTTTATGAAAAATAACAGGTTAGGATTAGTAGTGGGTTTGTATAACATCTTCACCGATATTTCATCAGTTTGTCACATTGAGGAAAACAAATGCTTGTGTAACTCCAGCAGGATTGTTAAAATGTAAAGGAAGTAGTTCTTTCACATGCCCGTTAAGAGTTTTTCTAGTTTGACAAATTTGTGCACTTTCATTTTTGTGTCATTGAGATACAAGAAGTTTTTATTTTCATATTTTTGTCTAGATGGTCTATATTGTTTTTATTCATTTTTATTTTAGTTTAAGTACATCAAGTAGAAATATTGCAATGAGAAATACAAATCTGCCAAATAGCTAAAAAAAAAATTTTTTTTCCTTTTTATGGTTTTAGTTTTAGTCAACTAAAATAACACTGAGTGTGTCTTCAGCTGTCCACCAGTGAATGAGCGTGTGCAGGGTGGTGGGTGTAACGGGGGTAGCACTAAACAGTAGTAGCCAGTGGGGGTCACTCTCTTTCTTTGTGCCTCTCTGTATCCACCTGCTTTTGTCTACTAAAAAATAATCCTCTATACGTATAACAACATTTATTTCACTGAGCCAAAAATGACACTTTCTTTATTTCTAAGGTGAGGTCTTCATTTTGTGATACTAAATTAATAGTTGAAAAAAAAAATCAAAAATGGCAATGAATGCAGTGACCCAGTTCACTTGAGGTGCTGTCTGTGTGTACACAACCACAAATAAATAGAAAGCCCCTGCCTGTTCTCCTGCAGTTCTGGTACTTGGCCAGGAGAGGGAACTCATATTTAGCCCAGACGTTGGTACAATGACAGTGGCAGCCGGTGACAAGTAGAGGGCACTCTCTCTGCTGCTCTGAATCATTGCCTCACTCCAGAGCTCTTGGCTCTTTCAGGGGTCTAATCAATGGTAAATCAGTGCTGCTGTGGGTCACAGCTGGGACCGGTGTAGGAGGTACTACTGCTACCTTGCACAAACACTGATCCAAAGAACGTGTTCTATTAGCATAGCTGTGGAGGCGTATAGATGTTTATATTCATATGCTATATTCTCGTGATGGGTATAGTTCTTTTTATACTTATAGACTGAAAAATACAGTTGGTGTAGAAATTTTTTTCACTCAAATTGCTATTAATTTCACAATTATTTACAATGAATTGGCAAGTAATGAATTAGTTTTTTTTGTTTTTAATATAAGTGAAAATCTGCGATTTTTGACATGCATGCATTTTGTTTTACTTTATAAACAGACTATTTCAAAAGGACCAATATCACAATGATACACTTTCATCAAATGTAATCGCAGAGCTATAATCGTACATGATCACAGGTATTATGAAAATAACTTGGCCTAGACAACAATCGCAGACTAACCGCAGTCTATTTACATGAAGCGTATTGCTGCATAGGATGCCGAGAGACGTCTTTTATTCATAGCTCATAGATATCATAACAACAACCCACACACCCCATATATTAATGTATCAAATGCTTGCCTAAAAACGCACTGGGGCACTTTTCATCAAATATCGCAAATACATCCAAATGCTCAAAACAACGTGGAACAGAGGGAGAGCGGAGAAAGTAAACGCTGGAGCGGAGGGAAATAGAGAGAGGTTGCCGTCAAAGCAGTAATTTGCATCATTTTACACATTACATTCACCTCTGTGTATGAGACGCAGCCAAACAGTGGCCAGCCCTGTCTTACATATTCAGATTCGTTGCCTCAATTAAGTGAACCTCAGTGCAAGATGAACTGGCATAAATGTTTATGGAAATGGAATATTAGATTGGAGGGTCAGTGGCATTCACAGCTCTCTATGATAATAGTGTCTTGAAATCAGACTCGTCACTGTCTGAAGTGGCCCAGCTGATAGAGCATTCCCATGGCAAGCAAGTTATATAAAAGAATAGCCTATTTACCCACCCAAACATGTATTTATTATTGAGCTCATCATGACTAAAGGGGGATAAAGCCCTCAAATTTTGCTTTAGCGTTCGCTGCTGGGAAAGAGAAAGGCCTCCATATTTTGAGGCGAAAAATTGTGTTTGTTTGTAAGTTCATTCGTTTTTTCAGACAGTTTAGTGTTTAATTTTCATAAATCTCAAATGGCATTTTTAGGCATGACCCATCAATGTAATTGTTATTCAAAACATGTCCTTTATGTCAAACTTTCATCAGCAATACCTATGGTGTCAGCTTATATCTTAGGACATGACAAAATGGACTCCTGGATTACAAAATAAATAAATAGAAAAATATATACTATGCAATAAGCATACACTACCATTTGTGGTCAAAAAAGTGTTTTTATTTTTTTTTATTTTGAAAGGACACATTCAATTGATCAAAAGTAACAGTAAAACATTTGTAATGTTTAAAAAATATATATATTTTTAATTTCAAATATAATATTTTGAACTTTCTATACATCAAAGTATTCAGAGAAATGTATCATGGTTTCTATAAAAACATGAAACAGCATAACAGTATTCAACATAGATAATAATAATAATAAATGTTTTGTAAGCAGCAAATCAGAATATTAAAATGATTTGTGAAGGATCATGTGACACTGTAATGGTGCTGAAAATTTAGCTTTGCCATCACAGAAATAAAATATGTTACAATAAAAACATGTTCTTTTAAATTGTAGTAATATTAAACAAAAATACAGTTTTTGCTGTATTCTATTTTGGATCTAATAAATGCAGTATTGGTAACTTTTTAAAATAAGGTAGTGTATGTGAGGAATAATGTCCATTTATTTGCAGCTGCTTACCAAATAAATAATATTTTATTTATTGTTTTTAATGCAAGGAGAATGAAATCTACCAAAATTATACTATCATTCATATATAAAAAAAAAAATCACAGAGTGCATAAGTATAATAAATATACTATAACAAATTATGCTACACGAAAGTATTTCTGATGCTCATGATACGTGTTTTGAAAGTGCTCCCATCATGCTGTCTATGCAACACAAATCTCAAATATCTGCTGATCATATTTAATAAAGACTGTGCTCAGTCCACCTTAAAGGGCCATTTTGAGCAAGAGCATGATTATGCATTGTTGTGCTTGGCAAGACTGCACCTTTAATAGTGTTTCTTTGCCTTTTTGGGGTTTTGCTTCTCAAAAGGTTTCAAAAGTCATCAAAGTAACCTTCACGATCGGTCTACTATATATTGTAACCTTTGATGAAAAAGAATTCAGCTGCCAGTATCTGTATCCGAAAGGTTTTTCACGGGCTTCATGTCAGTCACGTCCTTTGACCCTGGGAGTGAATGCATCTGTGGTACTTTTTGTATCTGTCTACTGTAACGTTGATGCTCTGTGTTTTATGAGTTTGGAGTTGTATTCTTATTGAGCCAAAGGAGATTTATGTAACTTGTTCGTTCTGACCCTGATCATAGCATCTGCATACATGCATCAATAGAATTGATGAAATGTCGTACTTTGTGCAGAGATGCTCTGGAAACAAAAGAGCCGAGCTGAATTATATAAGAGCCAGCCTAATTGAGTTCAGCTACATCTTTACAGCTCCTTTGGTCAGTGTCAAGGTTGTGCGCACGTGACTGAATTTGCCGTCGGGTCGGCGGGGCACACGTGAATACACATAACATCGGCGTTTGGTTTATTCATCCGAATGCATCAAAGGGAAATTAAATATTCTTACTCTTGCTCCCAGAATCCTTTAAAGTACATGGACGTGAAAACGAAATCAATGATATGGATGTATGAAGACATGGAGGATGAGGATGAGGGTGAAGATGAAGACATCATTGTTGAGATCTGAATAGCCCTGTGCTGATGTAAATGAAGAAGAAAGCCTGTATGAAAAGTAGCGTGAGCTTTTGCATATGCAGCAATGCAGATCAAAGGCTTGTCGGGGGTCATGCATTTACATAGAGATATCAGTGATGCTATGGGAACCTGGGAACCCAGCAACCCGGCGCTCAGTCCACTTATGAATAGAGAGCCCTGACCGGGTCCTTCAGCGCTATTAGAAAAGATGTCAAGGAAGTTTATTTGGCCACTCGCCACATCTGAGGGCAAATGATGTGAATTTGGTTAGGTGCATTTGAAAGAAAAGACAACGTTTTGGTAAGAGATGATGGCTTCCTGGATCATTTGTGTGTTGTTTCTAAATTGATGAAATGATGTCTCTCTGATTGTATGATATGGTTCAAATGTTTATAGAGATTTCTTTGTGTGTAGTGTTTTTATTATTATTATTTCTTACAGGAAGACTGCAAAAAATAAAGCTTTCTCTGCTGTCCAGTCAAAGGGTAAGACCGCTGTACAAATGACTAAAGTGTTTAAAACGTGGTGTATGTGTTAAATGCAGCTGCCATCACATCATGCACAAGTGTCTTTATTTAAATTCTTTCAATCCACATTAAGATACACTAGTACTTGTGTACTGTTTACTGTACTGCCTACATTTTGTGAATACACCACCAGTCAAAAACTTTGAATAATTACCATTTTTAAATGTTTGTGAAATGACTACATGTATTTAATCATTAATACAGTAAAAACAGTACTATTGTGAAATATTACTAAAATTTAAAGTAGCTGTTTATTATTTTGAATATGTTATAAAATGTAATGTATTCCTGTGATGGTAAAGCTGAATTTTCAGCAGCCGTTACTCTTTAATATCACCTTCAGAAAACATTATTAATATAGTTCCTTATTAATAACAATATTGGTTTTTTCTTTTTTTTTTTGCTGCTTTATGTGATTTCAGGATTCTTTAACGAGTAGGTAAGATCAAATGAACAGGATTTATTTGAAATCTTTATTATAAATTATTATGTCTTTACTGTTACCCTTGATCAATTTAATAATGCATCATTTCATTAATTAAAATATTGTTATTATTTATTTTTTTACTTGCACTACCATTCAAAGGTTTGGGGTATCACAGTTTCCATAAAAATATGAAGCAACTTTTTTTCAACCTCGATGATAATCAGAAATGTTTCTTGAGCAGCAAGTCAGCATATTAGAATGATTTCTGAAGGATCGTGTGACACTGAAGACTGCAGTAATGATCCTGAAAAATCAGCTTTGATCACAGCAACAAATTACATTTTAAAATAGATTGCGATTAGAAAACAGACATTTTAAATTATAATAATATTTAACAATGATACTGTATTTTTGATCAAATAAATAAAGCCTTAGTGAGCATTAGAGACTTCTTTCAAAAACATGTTGCTATGTGTGTTACCTATATTTTGGTCTCTATATTTTGTACAACCCCCCAACACCCAAAAGTGATTTTTTTAATTTAATTATATATATATTATTTTTATCATTTTATATCACGTTCATAGGCAAGTTAATTTCTGCCCCCTTACTCCAACAGATGTTAATGGTGTACGTATATATTTTTGCTTGCAGCATTTTGGGGAGAATCAGATGACAGCAATTCTGAGATCGAAATGGCCTTGCGTCCTCAGTCCCGCAACACCAGCAGCCATGACTTTGATGATTTTTATGATTAACTTTTCTCTTTTGTGAGCTCACACTGTTGGGTTTTTTGTTTTGTTTTTGTTTTTCAACGAGCAGTTAATATGTTTGAAAGAGATGGCTTTATACGATCGCAAAACAAACAAAAATCTTCACTGAGGAATGAGTGCGACATTCCACGAAAACAAAAAAGAGCCATCCTCTTTATTGTGGCCAAAGACTGTGAAGGGTTTTCAAAACATGTCGGTGTTAACCCTGCTTGAATCTCTTTAGCTGAACAACACTTGGACCTGGTTGAAATAGATTAAACTTGGTTTTTAAAGTGATTCCTTTGCACTGTGCTGAATATTACGCATTTTAGATGCTGCAGGTACCTGGCGGTGAGTTGGAGTGGAATGCTCTGAGTCAACTCCTATGAAAAGCCAGTGCACAATGGCCACTCTGCATGCTGCTGAAACACCTTTGAACTCACTCAAGTACCCCTGGCCCATTTAGGAGGACGAAATGCGTTGTGCTCATCTCAATATAGAAACAAATGCTCTCTGTATTTGTGGCGGTAGAAAAGCGGTTTCGTCAGCCGAACGCGACGCGAGCATCTGCCCGACCGACGATATGCGCGCTGCAAAGTCCACTTCAGGATTCGTCTGTTTTGCAAATGTACACTCATTATTATGTTCTCTGGCTGATTCTTGGGGGATGTCAAGTTAGTTTTTATACATTTTGCATCAGAGACACAAACGTCTGTGTTACTGTACAAAGCATGTGACGCACCGGCTTCGATTCATTGTTATAATATGCCCCTCTAATGGCTATTTTTAGACTCCACATGATAGTTAAAATTACAGATAATTATGATTAGGCATTGAAAAGAGCACTGATCAAACACAGCAATATCATTACAGTAATAACGGTTATTTTTCCAAAACAGCCAATCAGTGATAACGACTGTAACCCTTTTTCTAATGGACCTGAAAATAACATTGCAAACTAAAATTGCTGTGCACGGATTTCCAGAACTGTTTCCCAGCCATCAGTAATCTACATCGCCCGTGACAGGGGGTTGTCATTTTGTCTGTGACTCCGAGTTCATTTGGTTTCATCATATTTAACATGCACGGAGGCATGTTATCCTGTAATGATACAAAACCTGCAGCATTCTATCCATCAGTATGATTCCATTAGTTGGCTTTTAAGTAACTTTATGAGGCCGAACCTGCTAGAGTAGGACTCCACACTCATTAGCCGTAATGGCTGCAGCCAGCCTTGACCCGCACGCGTCGAAACGCGCCTGCATAATTTGGAGATTGCTAAAAAGCTCCCCTCATGTAATATCTGTGTTAAGGATCATGTCAACAGATACTTGTGTGATGGAGGAAGCTCTGTGAGAGAGTTACGTTGCGCCGGCCTGTAACAACGCCATAAATGCTTTTTAAAGGAACCGCCTTCCAAGCGCTAGGGCCCACGGACGTGCTAAAAAAACCCAGAGTGTGACTTGCAAATGATGTCACTTCAAATCAGAGAAAATGTTTTGCTTTTGATTTCTTTTGCAAAAATGTGTGTACGACGCTCTCCCAGCAGGGAAGGTCATTAAAGCATTCAGATTCAGAGACGTTCTCGATTTAAATCATCTGTTTAATGGCGTATGGTGCCTGATTTCAAGGCTCAGTTAGGACGTCCGTTGCTGAATCTCCATTCATCTGATGAATAAAATCAGTCTGATCTACATGTTTATCTTTTCTTATTTTATTAAGAAAGTCTGTGTTTGCCTAGCTGTTATCAGTATTATTCATGTGCATAATGTGTTAGAAAACTGATTTATTTTTTCAAATCTATTTTATGATTATGTTATAATATAACAAGTCATTGAAAATGGTTGTGCTGCTTAATCAAGTGTGGAGTCTCTGATAAACAGTTTTTATAAATGTATTTCCTGCCACTTTGATTCATTTAATGCATCCTTGCTGAATAAAAGTATCCTTCAAAAAAAAAAAAAAAAAAAGTGTATGTCTTCATAATGACTTCAAAACATATTAATTTAGCTTTAAATGTTGAGATGAGTTTTGGTCAAGGTCTCAGTTATCATAATTAAAATAATTTCTTCAGTCCACTGTAAACTGTCAGCGTGTTTAATGGAGACTTTGTTAGACGGTTGAATCCAAGTTGGATAAGTGGTTAAATTGTTCACGGCATTGGGCATCTAAGCTAAACTTGTGTTTTGGCGTTGAATGATATGCAGCGAAGGCCAGACATGTCTGTTTTTGTTTCAGGAACAATCTCAGACAATAAAAGAAAGGAAGACCTAGATGAAAGCAAGTAGGGAAGTTAAACACTCTCATTAACAATGATATGCCAGCATTGTGCTATTTGCATATTGTGTGTTTGTGTAATTTATTCACGCTTATTCGACAAGTTGAAGTTTCGAGTGTGTCCCTTCCACTCTCCCCCTATCCACTTTTATTTTTATCAGGGAATAATGATTTAAAACAAGGTCATTTGATCTTCTGTTTCAATAGACCTTAATGAAATATTCATTTACTCGCCTGTGGTTTCTCTGACAGCGTTTCTGAGGATGTTCAACGAAGACACAAAGGCCGTGCTTTTCATCATTCAAGCCCACGTTTCACGTTTTGATTCATACAGATATAGATAATTAAACCTCCTTTTGCTTGGAAATATACAGTTTACCTGGTTTTGTTGGGTGTCCATGCAAAATCCATTTTATAATATGCAAATAGGATTTGTGGTTTGGGGGAATGTTGGCTGTGCATAGTATTGAGTCTTTTTCTTGTAAAGACTAAATGATGTACTGCGGTGTTTTAGGTGAAAAACACTTCGGCATGAACAATCTTTCATGCAATATGAATGTCATCGCCTCAATGAAATCACTTAGCATCAGTAATTGGTCTGATTTCTTGGACCGTGTTGTATATTGTGGCATGTTTCTACTGTATATCAGCCTTTCTGTGATGCGCCTGCATTTCCCAATGCACACCTACTGCACAGGTCCATTTATGCAAATCAAACCCATGACCTTGGCCTTGCTTTTGCCAGACTTAGACATAGTGTACATTTTAAACATTCCAAAATATTTCAGTATTTGTTTCTTTTATATTTTCAAGTTTTTTCATTTCCACAAGAGGTATTTTGAAACCTTTAGTGCAAAAAGGTCACACCTGTTACATAGATTGTCATTCATTCAAAACCTGCTTTGTAGGGTCTCACATGTGTCCTTTCATGATGCAAGAGACTTGTTTGAAATCGTCCTTAGAGGTGCTGAATGAAAACTGTCACAATTTACATCAGATTAGATAATACACATACATTGCCTCAGCAAATTGATATAAATTTCACAATACTTGTATTATCTGTTCACTCTGTAAGCAAAAGGCAAGATTAATGAAGACCATTGTAACAACAGAAGACACTATACTATCAATACTGTAAATGTTGCTTTAAGCACTGTTGTATAATGCAATAACCTGCATTCTACAGGTTTTCTTAATAAAATGTTCTGTCTGTATGACTGAATTGATAGCTGACCTTTTGACCTTTGGGTGAGTTACACTAATTTTGCTATACCTTTGTTTATCATGTAGCATACTGTGAAATGACTCCTCTTCCTCTCTTGCTTGAATGTACATTGTGAACATTTGTGGTTACCATATGAGATACCATAACACATATGCATTATGTTTGAGTGACATATTTTGACCATTTAATGAATACATACAACATAATCAAACCAGTTTAAAAATTATAAGTATACCAAACAATTTGTTGATCAACTTTTAAAATGTATTGTCAATAAATTAATGAAGGAGAAGAGATGTAAATGAATAGTTTAATTTTACCTACATTAACTGAACTAAAGTATACATTAGTGTAAAAAAAAATAATAATAAAAAATCTGTGAAATTTGAAAACAGCATCTGGTTGCCAGAAATTTACCATAAAAATGACTGCAACATTTTACATTTTTACCTTGCATTGACAGTTATGATACAATCTTCATGTACCATCCAATTGAAGTACTAATATGTTTTGTACCATTATAATACACTTACAGTTACCAAAATCAGGTGGTGATTAGAAAGCCATTTGATGGGCCAAAACTCATCACAAGTAGCCTTCCCTCAAGCTGATGTAACAATTTATACGCTCAAAAGGTAATTGTATATAAATAATTATGATTAATTTACAATTATTTACATCGGCTGAATAATGACAGTAATAACTGCCGCAGAATTAAATTGCCATCAACTGATCTGTCCGTCCAGCGAACATTCAGTGTTAAGTTCGTATCAACTCTAAGAAAAGGCCTTTCCTTGGCCACAGAAAATACTTGATTAATGCATTAGAGCATTGTAGCAAGGGTCAAAATCGTAAAGGGACATTTAATATGCAAGGCAGAATCAGAAACTCGTGTAATTTGTGCACACAACTTGTATTAACTAAACACTAATGCAGACTAGTCTAACAAACAAACTAACAAACATGCATACAATCACTCATACATGGGGAAAGGGCAAATGATAGTTCATGGATGAAGCCATCAGGAAAACCAGAGAATGCAGTTATGGAGAAAGTCATTTAACCACCTGAGTAAAACCATCAGCACTATTTAGGTGAAGGTGAAGTGACATACTGCCAAGTATGGTGACCCATACTCATTTAACCCATCCAAGTGTACACACACAGCAGTGAACACACACACACCGTGAACACACACCCGGGGCAGTGGGCAGCCATTTATGCTGCGGCGCCCGGGGAGCAGTTGGGGGTTCGGTGCCTTGCTCAAGGGCACCTCAGTCGTGGTATTGAGGGTGGAGAGAGCGCTGGACATTCACTCCCCCCACCTACAATCCCTGCCGGCCCCAGACTCGAACCCACAACCTTTGGATTACAAGTCCGACTCTCTAACCATTAGGCCACGACTTCCCCGATTTATAACGGGGTCTATAACTTATACTAAACCTTTGTTTCGTTTAGCTAAATGTTATACTTGCACTGCCTTTGGTCGGGTCGAGTGTCCGGAATGAAGTCTCAGATGAAAGTCTTAATGGTTTCAAAGTTTTGGACTCCCGATCACGTTCTTCCGGGTTGAAGAGTGATGAATTCCAAAGATGTGCTCAGGTAGAAATGTTCTTCCGAGTATTGAATGGAAAAAGAGCTAAGGAAAAGATCTGCTGAGGTCCAAGGAGCTTGGTTGAATGGAAGCATTACAGCAAAAAACAAGTTCTAGCCAATGGAGTCCTGGATTTTTGGAGGGAAAGTTACGACCCTTTGTCTCTGAACATGGTAATTTGCATAGGTAATTTGCCTGGGTTAATGCACAAACTTCTAAAGATTCTTAGGACACTAATATGTTGCGTAGGTATCAACATGTAATATTCATTCTCAATTAGATCATCCGAAGACGAATTGATAGAGACTAAACATGATGCAGCTAAAGTGATATTAACTAATGATCTATCATAAGCATGCAGAAAACAGTGTACAATACACAAAAACACATACAAGAACAGTAATAATATACACAATGACCTAAAGATATGTGTGTTCATTCAAATAAGGGTTTTCTGTTAATTAAGTAGAGAAGAGTCAATTTTTATGGTGTAATGTGTCTTTCCTAAGAGGAAGTGTTGCTCTGCCCGCATTTCTTTGAGCAATAAAACCAGTGTTATCAGATGGGTTGCCATGGAACCAGAGACCTGGAGTAGTTGACAGACACACCAGCACCTGTATGTGTATTAGGTGGGGGGTCTGTGACCATTTAATCTAATAACTAATTGATTTGTTAAATCAAATGCAAAATTGTGTGTCTGATTGGTCAAAATGCTACACTGATGATGTAAATACTAATATTTCAAAGTTGCACAGTGGTATACACACAAATAAATGCTTTCTTGGTAACACACATGGCACTAAAATAATTCAATAAACATTAACTTAACATTAGATGCAACATAAAATCCTAGTGTACATAAATGATAAGAAAAAAAAGAAAAATCAAATGTGGAGTGTAATGCAGGAAATTCTGGGAATGACAGTTTACATTTTACTGTAAATTATACAATGATGCTCTTTTTCATTTCCAAAAACTGCAAATATAACCGTATTTTAATGTAAAGTTAAAAAAAAAAAAGTTTGATTTAATACAGTTATTCATTGAAACTTACTGTTGAGCTATAAACAGTTTTAAATTTTTACAGCATTTTTACTGTTTCCCCCATTAAAAACTCAATCACTTTTTACAGTGGTATGTATAGATGTACTGTATGTATTTTGAGTTGTGTACTAAGTTATTTGAACATTTAGATTAACACTGAATGTCCATGGCTTTCTCACCACTTTTTTGGTGACCAAAAGGTACATGCCTTACTGCCCCACACTTACATGTTTTATGACCAAAAACATTCATATGAGGCTCCTGTAAAAATTAATTTCTGTACACAAAGAATGTTTTTGTACAGATCTGATGTACAGTTGCATGGAGGCTGTGTATATACAACAGTAATGTGTAATGCTAGACTTCAACGCTCAAGGTGAGCTAGGCAATGTATAGATGAGAGCACACAGCACCGTGGGCAAAATAACCCTCAGCATCGCTCTAGACCATTGGGCCCTTCCATCTAATGCACAAAATCAAATTATAATTAACCACATTTAAGTTGGAGCAGCAAGTCCCTCCTTATAGGTTTCCAGTGATCTCTGGCTCTTTTTTCCGCTTCATGCCCATGGAGTAATTAATATGGTAAGACATCATGTTCGGTGAATTCCTTTGAGATAGGTTTGCGAAAGCTGTTAAAGCCGAGAGGCTGAATTAGTATTCATGCAGATTTTCTCGCTACTAGTCCCCTCTCCCATTGGGACCGAGGGCTAGATTGGGTAGACAGACAACGTTCATCCTTGATTATGTGAGCGGAATGCCACCCGGCTGCATGAGGGGAGCAGGAAAAGGGCCGTTCCTTGGGCAGCAAATCAATTTCTGTGATCTGCTAAATGGAACAACAACAGTGTGATACTTTAACCCCACACATCAGGGCACGGAAATAAATAAATAAAGGTGCACGCTGAGTTAGGATGATTACTGGCCATTACCAGGTTTCTCCATCAGTTACCAACCATTTAGGGTGAAATTTTGCATATGCCATGATTGTGCAGTGGCATTAATGTACTGGTCATATCTCAATTAGCGTTAACTCCAAATCCAGCTGAATTGAATATACTTATTTTTTTCTCGGAAAACCAATCAGTGCCGCCATGACGGATTCTAACTTCTGTTGAACTGTTCCAGCGTCCATAGGAAACCATGTTATACTGGGTAAAAAAAAAATATTTAAAGGGGTCATAGATAATGATTTCACCTTCTTAACTTTAGTTAGTGTGGAATGTGGGTGTTTGAGCAGAAACATCTGCAAAGTTACGACGCTCAAAGTTCAGTGCAAATTGTCTTTCACAGAACTCGCTTTTTAAGGCCTACAACAAAAGGCTGGTAGGGACTACAACGAGCTGTGATGTGTGACATCACAAACCCTGAAATTTACATAAACCCTGCCCCCCAGGAACATGCAACAGATAGGGTGGGGTCATGTTGGGCTGCTTTAGGGAAGAGAGTGTTGTTGTAGAAGAGTGTTGTTGACATGCCGTCCAAGCGTTATTTTCACACCGATTACAGGGCCTCTTTGTTCAGCCTTTCTAGGGACGCTGGACTTATGGAGCATTGATTAAAATTTATTTTAACTCGGTTCCTGAAAATTATAATCCAAATATAGCTCTCTGTGCTGCACATTTTATGGACGACAGCTTCCTCAATCTATGTGAGTTCAAAAGAATCAAATGATAACATAAACAGCAGTAGCATTTACAAATAACAGTGTATCTAAAAAAATAAGAGACCGAGTAATGCACAGATTCTATGTCCTGTAAGAGTCGTACTTGCATAGGTTTTGCTGGATCCTGTTCAATAATATTCTCTGGGTCTGACTTGGGTTTAAATTGGTAAGGCAATATTGAAGCCATTGTTTACAATACATCGTGCATGCAGCTACCATTACTGTAAGTGGCATGACATTTCCCCGGCAATGTGCACTAGCGAATAACAACACACTGGGCCAGCTAACCAATCTGGGCCCATTGCGAATTTCTGAGGGAGGAACTAGGAAGTTAACAAACGTTTTTAAGCAGTGTAGAATGAAGATGAAATATGTGAAAAATAATGTGAATTTTTAAAAACAAAGCATGAACACATTACTGTGCACCCCATAAACACAATCAAGCCTTCAAAAAAAGCTGGTAGACCAAAACAAAAGTGGACAAAAGCTATCAAAAACCACACTGCTATCCAAAGCTTTGTGTAGGATATTAACTCCAACCTGTTATCAATGTAGTTAACCTCAGCTTCATGTCATCTACCCACTCATTGAACTCTTGACAGGTGAGACGATGCCAAAAGACAGTCAATGCAAGTATCGGCACTACATTTGTAAAAATATAAGGTTTTTTTAAAGGCTGTGTGAAAAACCTTTCCATTCCACAAAAGGCTCTTTATAGTAGAAAAATGTTCTTCCGATTTTTTTTTAAATATTCTTAACACTTAAGAATAAATTATGGCGTCAATGCAAATTCCCCTTTTGGAACCTTTATTTTATGGCCATTTTCATAAGTTTACCATTCCATTATCAGCTAGGAAAACAGGCTAATTTGACTAGACTAGGTAAGATTTAGGCAAAACTTCCACGTTCAGGAAAATGTGTTGTTGAGAAACTGTGTTGCACATTTATCGCTCAGCCACGGTTCTCATCTGTTCCTTGTTCAGTTTAAGCGTGTCATTTTCTGCTCGTGCATTCCATCGAATGGTTTCGAAGATGTTGCCAACAGCTATTTGAGGGCCTTATGCTTTCTTTGCTCTGAATCTGTCGTGCTCCCTTTGCTACCTGCTCTTGTCCAAAGGTGACCCTGCCCTCTTGTTAAGTAGCCCAGATTGAGCTTTGACTTCCCATTGGATAATTAACCCAAAGCTGAGTCTTATCACAGCTGTCTAGCAATCTGGCACGAGGTAATTCACTGCTCCCTGAATGCAGGGCCAAAGCACTGGCACCTTATGCTCTGTGATTGAAGACAATCTCCTGAGATGAACAGAATTAATCATTGCAGATAAAGGAGAACTAGTTTTTGTGTCTCTTTGGCTTCCATAACTATTGACTTTCCACTCCGCAGCTCTGCACGCAAACAGCGTCGAGGGCTCAAAAGGGGTCACCTCTCGCATTCACCCGTCGCTCGCGTCCTATATGCGGATGTGCTGTATTTTTAACCTCTGCACTTCAAGCATTCAGGCACATCCGTTACATCTGTAGCGTTTCACTTCATGCTTCTTTGTCTGTCCTACCGCAGGGAATACAAATGTTTATAGACTGAAGGGTGCAGACTCCATCTGGGAAAGCAGAAGTCACATTACGGTAATCTCTGCCTGGATTAAATCTGTTGTTCATGGAGATGTTAACAAAGGTGATAAAACAAGATTAGCCAAGACACACAGAACGGGGATTGTGGAGTGTGTTCTTATTAGCATGCACTGTGCTCTGGAGAAGAGAGCACGCTCAACTCTCCTCACGGGGGGAACAGGGTTCAGCCATTAGCATGAATAGGAAATGCTAATTTAAAGCCTCAGACACCTGCTCCTCAGCAGCGGTCCTAGATATGCACGGTGACAGATTCTAGCTACTGGCATAAATATATAAATGCAGGACCACCGTTAGGGAAGCTTCTTTGAGACAGTTGCTTCCCAAGCTACAGGCTAACCTTCATTCGACGAAGATAACCTACTGGGAAGCTACTCTTTTGGAAAATAGCTACTTACCAATAAAGACAGGCTACTAATCCAAAGTAGCAAGTGAAGTTATTTAAGGAACCCCCCCCCCCCCAAGCAATGAAAACAGGACACACTGTTTTATTGCACACTAATTAATTACACAAATAAGTGCTGAGTAAGAATAATTTTATTTGGTAACACTTTATTTTAAGGTGTCTTTGTTACACGTTACATGTACTTACTATTATAATAACAATTAATTATGCATAATTACATGCAAGCAACCCTAAATCAAACCTAATCCTAACCCTAACCAATTACAGTAGTAAGTACATACATGTAGTTCATTAATATGACTCAGTATTTAAATGTATAATTACACTGTAACAAGGACACCTTAAAATAAAGGGTAACACTTTTATTTTAAGGTATCATAATACAGAGTAATTACCTAGTTAAGTACTTAGTAGTAGCTGTTGTACTTACATGAAACAAAATGTACTTACCATGTAACTAAGTTATGGAACAGTTTGTAATTATGTAGATGTAATAAAACTGTGTTTTTCCATCTCAAAAACATCTAAATTACGACCTATGTTCTCAACGTCAAATGCAGAAATACTAATTCATGCGTTTATGACATCAAGGTTAGACTATTTTAATGCTTTATTGGGTGGTTGTTCTACACGCTTGATCAACAAACTACAGTTGGTCCAAAATGCAGCAGCTAGAGTCCTTACTAGAACCAGGAACTATGACCATATTAGCCCGGTTCTGTCAACACTGCACTGGCTCCCTATCAAACATCATATAGATTTTAAAATCTTGTTAACTACTTACAAAGCTCTGAATGGCTTATCTCCTCAGTACCTGAGCGAGCTCTTATCACATTATAGTCCTCCACGTCTGCTGCGTTCTCAAAACTCGACTTTACACAATGTAATTATAAATGTAAGTACACAGACATAAGCTACTTATAATAAAGTGTATCAAAATTGTACTTAAGTGTACTTCATGTGTATCTATACTGTCCAACTTATCCAGCTGCACCTTAGTTTGATTTAACCCACCAGTACACAGCTAAAATACATGTAATACATTTCTAATTACATTACAATTACAGAATATTACACAAACATAAGCTACTTAAAATAAAGTGTGTCAAGATTGTACTTAAGAGTACAAGTAGCTGTGTAACAGACTCGGACTGTTACATATCTGTAACAGTAGCTGCCTGTTACATCTACATAATTACAAACTATAATTACAGGCTGTTCTATAACTTAGTTACATGGTAAGTACATTTTGTTTCATGAAAGTACAACGGCTACTACTATGTTACATCTTACACCATGATGGTGTTTTGTATTTGTGTGTATGACGTGTACCTTTCTACTCTGCTTGAGATAAGGCTACTTTGAATTAACTCTAATTCCTCGTGTCTGTTTACCGCCTGTATTATTACAATGGATATCAGTATTTAATACAAGTACAAAACAGAGTAATAGTATAGGTTTAGCATTTGATTTAGAGTTGGTTGATTGCAATTATCCATAATTTGCACTGTAATTAAAATAAGCAAGGACATTGTAAATAAAGTGCTATCCAAGAATAATGAAGATATTTTAAAGAATAAACATCTTATTTAGAGGGAAATTATTATTCTAGAACAGATACATTTAGACTAAATACAAGCAGTCAAAAGCATAATTATGAACGGCTTAAGCTGAGAAATGATGCATTGAATCTTTTTTATTTTTTAACTGCTTTATTAATACTGTGGACCAACTTAATCAGACATCCCTACATTGTAATTAAATCTCTTAATTGCTTTGAACACTCGGACATTACTCATTGCGGCAGTAATATATGTGCCAGACAACACTATATATATAACTTTTTATATCACCCAGCCCTGAAGCTTGCTCTGTGGTAAGGCACTAAGGCATTATTGATATATCGGCATGACTTTCTGTAAAGCTGTTTTTAAGTCATACGTATTGTGGTATTGAGAAAAGCACTATGCAAATAAATGTTTTTGATTTTTGCCTCAGATTGCACAGTTGTAAAACCCAATACGTGACGTGAAAACCTACGATTTGTGACACTGCACCACTGTTGCTGGAAAAAGTATTACTATACTATTTTGAAAACAGCTGAGCTACTATCGTGCTACTAAAAAGTTAGAACTCCCCAAACTGCGTGTGAATCAGTGTGTAGCTTGTTAACTGCAATAGTAATATGGTAAACAATACATCCATTAGTCGTGGCCTAATGGATAGAGAGTTGGACTTGTAACCCGAAGGTCGTGGGTTCGAGTCTCAGGTCCGGCAACCACGACTGACGTGAGACCCTTGAGCAAGGCACCGAACCCCTCAACTGCTCCCCGGGCGCCGCATTGATGGCTGCCCGCTGCTCCAGGTGTACCTGGATGGGATAAATGCAGAGAACGTCCCTTTCCCCCTTCCCCTTTTGGGAAGTCGTGGCCTAATGGTTAGAGAGTCGGACTCGTAATCGAAAGGTTGCGGGTTCGAGTCTCGGGCCGGCAGGAATTGTAAGTGGGGGGAGTGAATGTCCAGCGCTCTCTCCACCCTCAATACCACGACTGAGGTGCCCTTGAGCAAGGCACCGAACCCCCAACTGCTCCCCGGGCGCCGCAGCATAAATGGCTGCCCACTGCTCCGGGTGTGTGTTCACGGTGTGTGTGTGTGTGTGTGTGTGCATTTGTTCACTACTCACTGCTGTGTGTGTGCACTTGGATGGGTTAAACGCAGAGCACCAATTTCGAGTATGGGTCACCATACTTGACAATACGTCACGACTTTACTTTACTACAGCTGTAAGGTTTGAATATGCAAGCTAGAATCTTAAACATCAAAAATTCCCACAAAGAGGAATAAATACACCAGTAAGGCTTCCAGTGTTTACTGCAATTCATATAGTGCTTATAAGGCATTCTCTTCAAAATCCACCTGGAATATTGTTGTGTCCCAAACTTTGAAACCACCATATGATGTCACTTTTAAGCAAAATAAACTGCCTTATGGTGTGTGAAGAGAAGGGAATGGTTGAGGAAGCATAATGTTGTGCACTGTACTTGAAATGGGAAACAAGTGCTCTCAAGTTTCATTGCTTTACTTGTACTTAGAGTCCACCAATGTTGAATCTGTGTTATTGTGGATATGTCACATACTTTGAATGAGATGCAAGCACAATCAGTTTCCTTACAAAGGATCCACATCGTCTTACTCGAATCAAAGAAATCTCAACACTTGACTGATGCAGTGAGGGTATGGTTTGGAGGAGGAACGCTGCTGCTGATCATGCAATCAGCAATGATGCATTTCAGTTTATGATCGCAGCCCTTGAGCAAGTCACCATTTTTTTGTTATCACAGAAATGCATTCCATGTAAAACAGCATATGAATGACAGCACCTCGCTGGCCTAGGTGCAAAATGTTCACACAAAATATGAATCCTTATTTAACTCAGCACATTATTCATTGAATGTGGCTGATCAGGTTCAGTTTTTATTGAAATTAGAAGAACCTGAAACCAGCAAAAGATGCTCAAATTCGTCAAAAATATCTTTCACCTTGTATTCAACCCAACACCGAGCAGAAGCAAGGCCACACATTTTCGATTCACGGCATATGATTGAAATAGGTCGGCTGCCCTAAAGTGCAGCGTTTTGAAGCCTTTCTTTTACGACCAAAGCTGGATAGCTGCTTGTATGATTTGTTTCGCTTGCCAGCGATAAAATTGGGAATGGCTAGTCCTCAAACGAGAGTGTCTTTCTGTTCATACACACATTTCTGTCTTTCATTAATGATGGAGCAGTGAAAACATGCTATTCAGCTGATGATAAAAGACCGTCAAGCGATGCCTAAGCAAAAAGAAGGCCAAGTCGCATTCATGCGGTTGAAGCGCTAACTGTCTACTGTTCAGGTCTCTACATAATGTAGGATTAAAGCCTTTCAGCTGCAAGCATTCTCTATAAACTTCAGAATTTAATGTGACCCCTAATCTTTAAAACTCATTTGTTTCCAACTCTTTTTCGCCCATGTTCCTTGTTGAGCTTAACTCCGAAAGAAAAGGTTGTTCATGGAGGGCAAAGTCTCCCTTTAATCAATTTTAGTATCTTGTTTTTATGTAGGATCTCAGTTGGAGTGTAGCATCACTGTTAGTAAATAATATTTTGTTCATGAGGTTAAAATAACTGTAAAGTAAGTCTATGTGGCACCTTTTCTTTTTTCAGCACTGTCGTGGTCTTTGAAAATTTGTATAACTTAAAATGGGAATTTGAGTACCAGTATTAGTTAAGGTGCAGCATGTGTGGTGTTTTTTTATTCTCAGTCTGCTAGAGTTATCAATTTCGTGAAATGCCCAAACCCCACGATGGAGCGGTATATCCTAATTTTATCAGGGGAAACAGGGCGAGATTCCATTCGCTGACTAAATGGCCATTATCTGAATATAACACTTGTCCAGCAGGCAAATGGGCCTCGGTAGGGGTTTAAGCGCTGTAATGTCGGTGAAGACTCTGGAAGGGCAATGCGGTCAATCAAAGGCCACCTAACATCTCTCAGCCCCGGTGTTGGGTGTTCCTCTCCGTAATTCTCTGATTTGACTTTGATGTGCCAATTTGCTGCTGATGAATAATTGTCTGGTTTGCTGATAACTTGTGGGAGTCAAGAGCATTCTGGTGGCACTTAATGCAAATGGGATATTTGGGTTCGGCAAATCAGGACCGTGTCCCCTGCATGTCTGCCATGTGATTCGGTGGATAAACTTACCAATTAGCGCTGTTTGAAGAAGCTATTTTTGATTAGAGCAATCAGTAAACAGCACAGCCTCTCTCTGATTGTCCTTGTGATTAGATGAGTTGTCACTTGAGAAGTTGTTGGAGATTTTAATGTATGGCCTTATAGTCCAGGAAAGTACAGTAATTACCTGATCTGTTTTCTGCAGCACAGCACTCAGAATAAAATGTGGTCGCTTGAAAAATTCTGACCAGCTCATTTCTCCTATTTTGGAAGAGCACGGTAATTGGAGCGCAGTTAAAGTAGCCAGTGTCGGAGATGTGAAATTCAGCATTTTCCTTGGAAGAAATTGTGGAACATCGTTTAGAAACAACCCATCACTCCACATGACTCCATTTCTGCAAAACCTGAAATAAGTTGTTTCGGGTACAATTCCTTGCACTTTTCAGGTGAACATCCCCAAGAGCAATATATATTGTTTCCTCCATTTCATGCTATTGCCTGAAACACGTTTATGGATTTTTTTAAGTGAAATGTCCAGAGACTGGCTCTAAGAAACTTGTTCAGTTTTCTCTGAAACAGTATAAATGTAAATGTGGCAACATTTTATTAATGCACATATCACAGCAGTTCAAAAATTAAATGTGCGGTGAATGATTAATGCTGTCTCACATTTGAATTGAACACACTAAACCCAACTGATAGTGTGAGGAAAAAACTAACGTGAGATAAAAGCTCATTTGGTGACATAACCATGCCGTTTTAGCTTCTTTCAAGTCTATTATCATGACTCTTGTTTCACAGGACTTCACGGGTGATGAACAAGTAAGTTTACTACTTTAGAAAAGCCATGCATGTGGACCAGGTTATGATGCAAACGTATTAAAAAAAATGTTTTGTGCAAGGAACCACACAAATATAAATCTTTATTAATTTATAAGCTGCCTGGAAAGGAAAGGAACCAAAGTTGTTGGTGTTTTTCTACCACTGTGATCATTTCAGCTGGAAACTGCAGTGCAATGTATGTTGGCCTATAGGTGCGTTTTTGCAGCTTTGAATCTGGTTTGTTTTGGAAAGATGATGTTTTAAAATTGATCATTGCAATTAGCCTATTAGCAAATGCAAGTCCAGCCATGTCAGTTTTTTTGTGGAAATGATCTGTGAAATGATCTTCCATAGTATCTCAAATTGCTTCTTGGCAATACGTCCGTGGAAAATCAAAATCCTGATGATGCCCAAAGCAGCGATTGATCAGGAAAAAACATCCCTTTCTTAATATAGAATCTAATTATTAGGATGTACACATCTTAGCAGGCACTTGTGGCTTAATCAATACTACTAGAGTGCGTCCATCTCTTGTGAAAGTAGAGGAGAAAGATCAGGAGCACACATTCAGGATTAGGCCTGATTAGGACGGGTTTAATGTGCTGTGTAATGATTAGGGGACTGGCCGAGCTCGGCTAATTAACCATTAAGTGTGGCTAGACCGAGGATTTGTAGAAAACCTGTGTTGCATGTCATCTTTGTTTCCCCTATCATCACTGACCCCCCAACAAAAGTGAATGCAACTAAAACTTTCTCTTTGAGTGTGCCGGTACCCCCAGCCCCAGCACCCCCCCCCATGGTGCGGGGGTGAATGCATCCAGGCCTAACCTCTGGACCAGCTGCTTAAATCAGGGCAAGTAAACACTCCAGCGTCTGCTGTGGCCAAGAGGCTAGCCAGCTGTAGCACACTTTTGTCTCATGCATTTCCTGGCCTAATTGGCTATATTTGCATAATGTACATGGGTCGTGTGCATTATATTATTATGTGGGTTATAGATAAACGCAGGAAGGAATGGATCTGAAATGTGATGCAAGATGCACAGATACATTTACATACGATCAGATGGACACTGTCTGATAATAACTGATGAACAGTTTGCCAGAAAGAGTTAGAAAGCGTGCCACTGTGAGTGCACTGCAGGAACCTCGAAGAGAAATCTTCATTTCTTTCAGTCCGCAGCACAATCCTGTGTTCTGCTGATTAGCCAGCTCTCAGTGTTTGACATCCCGGGTGACTTAGGAGGAGGAGCAGGGGACAGAACGCGGGATTTGGGGTGTAATCCTGTTTGTCATCCGGGGCACATGGACTGCCAGCTATTGATTCCCAGCAACTGTCTAGAAATTTATTAAGGGGAACAACAGGCATCTAATTGTAATGCCCTCTTTGGAGTGGTGCGTCTATTGATGAATGGTGAAGTGTAGACAGGTTGTCGCAAGATGATAATTGGAAAGAGAGTGGGTGGTCCTGTGCTGCTCTTTGGCCTTGTGTACGCAGCATATTAGGCCTGACTTGCTGTGTTTGTACGAGGGGATTTCACACAATAACAAATGTGCCAACATTCTTAGGTTCATCTCCACTTAATGAAGCAAGCAGTGGTCTTTTAATTTGTTAGACTTAATTAAACTTGATTAAGCTTATTAGTGGACACATGCCAGATAAACATTGTCTTTAAATGAATTAACCATGTTCCCAGAGTGATGGACTACCCCACATGGGTTAGGAGATGCTTGTTTTGTGTACATGTAAATTTACACTGATATGTATCATATTTGTACATTTTTCTTACTTTTTTTTTTCACGGTGAAAAATCTGATTGTTTTCCCATTAAACATGAAATTGCACCTTTAGGGATGTAACAGCTTGTCACTAAGGCAGTACCCTTAAAAAGACATCTTTGTACCTTATTTACCCCTGCAAGCTTCTGGGTAGTACTTAAAGGGTATATATTACTGCTCTAATGTACTAATATGCAGCTTTTAGGAGCACAAAGTTGTCCTTTTAACCATATAAAAGCCTACTATGTCATATAAGGCCTCTACATGATCAAGGATCAAAACTTTGCTTAAAGACCTGTTGCCCATAATCTACCACATGCCTTCTTCTGATTGATAGTTGGTCATTTTTTCAGCAAGTAAACAACTTTTAGTATAGTCGTGCTTCACATGTCTTTTTGCCGTGAAAGTAAACAAATAATAACTTTTACATTGTTAGTATATTTCAAAATGAACACATACTGGACTTGATTATAAAAAGTAGTATACTTGTAAAAGTAGTACTTAGTATATTTAGTAATAGCTGCGTAGTAATAACAGTAAAAACTAATAACAGTGCTTTGATCATAAAACTAAACATTTAAATATCATCTTAATGAGACATAATTCAGAGATATAGAGTGACTGATATTTATATCATTTTATGTAAGTATCGGCTGTACTGTTATAAAGATCTCAATGATTTACATTATAATATTTACATGATATTACATTAATCAACATTCATTTCATACATACAATTAACATACATCTTAATTTCATCTGACTTTTTAGTCAAATAAATAACAGTATTTATTCTAATTTTGACAGTTTGGACCTCTGAATAAATTGTGTTTGTTTTTTTGATACCCAATATAACAGCCTATTTTTTAAATAAACTTTTTGATGATTACAGTGTGTATACAAACCATGTTTGCCTTTATGCTCTACAAATGGCCATTCATCCAACCACCAGAGGCAGCCCTCTCCAGAGTACTAACTGTATTTCTTCGTTGGTTCCTTCCTGTATGACACCATATTTAAACAATGCTGTTTAGGTTCTCACTGCGAAGTATTGCCAGTTTTACTGCCTTACCAAGCATTCTTTTCCCATTGCATTTTGCTCTCTTGTTATGACTATTGTGCTTGCCTGTTGACCACCGCCTTTCGGATTACTGCTTTGGTTTTGTTTGCCTCGTTGCACTTACTTCCCGATTGTTTGTTCTCGCCTGTCCCTCTGACTATGATTCTGCCTAGTGATCGTACACTGATTGGCTTCATCACTCTGTCTCCTCTCCACCAATAAGATGGTGTGTGGTGGGCGTTCTGGGGCAATATGGCTGCCGTCGCATCATCCAGGTGGATGCTGCACATTTTTATTAGTGGTTGAGGAGATTCTCCCCTTCTATGTAAAGTGCTTTGAGTACCCAGAAAAGCGCTATATAAATGTAACGAATAACAAATGTAACGGATAGTGTTTTGGATTTGTTGCCGAGTGTCAAACTTCCCCCATTTGAATCTACACTGTCTCCATGTCGTCACCTACGGCTCCCTCACAGTAAGTCATGTTTTGCGGAGGGGTCAAATACTTATTTCACTCATTAAAATGCAAATCAATTTATAACTTTTTAAAAATGTTTTTCTGGATTTTTTTTGTTATTTTTGTCTCTCACTGTTCAAATAAACCTACCATTAAAATTATAGACTGATAATTTCTTTGGCAGTGGGCAAAATCAGCAGGGGATCAAATAATGTTTTTCCCCACTGCATGCCTTTCTGGTATACTCTTTTATTGATTCATGGCTGTCAGCTTAGTTGAACTGAATAACAAAATCAGAAATACAGGAAAAGAACTCCTTTATCAGCAGAAATAGTATGCTTCTCATCAGGATTTACACGAGACAATAATTCATCAAGCCTATATTGTCAACTTGTGAAGTCATTTTTCTGCACAAACTGCACTTTGTGTTTCTAAATAAGTTAACTTCAGTTTCTCACAGAAAAAGTCCCACTGTCACGTCATATGTTTAAAATGATACAATTTAATGAGGTGGCAACTTCGTATCCTACTTACAATTTGATTAGTAAGAAAATGGTTGTTTGAAACAAGCAAGAAGGTCCACTTGTTACACCTAACCATCAGTGAGGCATAAGCAGCCACCAATTAAAATGTCAAATTGATCATATGCGCTCAGGTAGACGAATAAGTTATGTGCATCCAGTAGTGTTAATATAATAGAGCAGGACGTAAACATAGCAACATCAATCCTCCCTTTCACACTTCTGAAGTGGTTGCACGCAAACAATTCATGCTATTGCCTGCCTCCATTTGAACCACCATCCACCCCTGCCCTTATAAACAAACAAGGCCCAGTCTTGCAGCTGGCCATCGCCTTGGCAACTGTGGATTGGGAAGAAGCTGTGTGCTAGTTAGAAAGTGTAGCATTGTAAGAGTCTTGCAGGGACCTAGAATACTTCAGCACTTCACAATGTGGCCCATTCAACCCTGATTTGAATTTTAGGAGCCGAATACAAATCAGATACTCTCGGCTCTTGAGAATCCCATTGTCATCTGAAGCATTTTCATCAAGGCATACAAATTTTCACAATTGTCTCATTCAAAACTCATGCTAAAGAAAGATCAGATGTGGATTAATGGGTGAGAATGGGGAAAACATTTCATTAATGATTTAGCATAGACAGAGTACATTATAAACTGATATTTTTACATTGGAAATCAGCTGCTTGAATAGGCTGTAGCAG
Source organism: Barbus barbus (assembly GCF_936440315.1). Taxonomy (NCBI): domain Eukaryota; kingdom Metazoa; phylum Chordata; class Actinopteri; order Cypriniformes; family Cyprinidae; genus Barbus; species Barbus barbus. The sequence continues at coordinate 4,206,217 of NC_136758.1, forward strand.
TAATGCACAGTGCATTCATTCAGTAATAAATTAGTTATTAAACCAGTGAAATCTGATAACAGATTAAGTCGACAAGATCAGAATATTATTTTTTTTCAGCTGCTTTCACATCCGCATCAGCACACCTTGTACACAATTAAATATTTTGAAAGTGAGTGGATATTCTCAGAAACTATCAACTTCAATAAAAAAAAAAACAAAAAAAAAACAAGGTCATAGTTGCAATAATGCTGAACTAAAAGCCATCTTAATTTTTTTTTTTTTTAGGAAATATCCTAATAACGTTTTGCAGCCTTTTAACCTCAAATCACACTACCTTCAAACACCTTTGTGGTCCGTGGCCTTCTTTACTTCTGGTGCCCAGTTTAGGCCTTCTGTCAAAATCTTTAAACCATCCAATTCCAATAAGGTCTATAATATCACATATATTCGAGGTCTAAAGGTAAACAAATTTCTCTGGAGTGGTGTTTGCTGAAATTAATGAGGCATAACTAATGGCATACAGCCATAATGGCAGCGATGCTGAGACTGGCAGCTAGAGACAGAACAGCCATTGATTCTTGCTTTAGACCTCTTGAAGTACTAATCAGCTTCTTTGGTTGGGCTGCACAGGCTTCGGAAGCCTATTGTGGCTCTGTGTCACTCGAGGTCAGTAGTTATTAGTGGTGATTGAAAACAGTTTCTTTAACAACTTATAAGCAGCCTGAATAAGATGCATGGGGAACTTGGAAGAGGGATTACTGACTGGCCAGAGCTGCACAGCCAGGCATTGGGGGGAATGTGACATGGTTTGATAATAAGGGATACAACTTTCTCCCTCGCTCACTTTTCCATCTCTAATTTGGTTTCCCTCTCTCACGTAGTGAAATGAAACAGAATTCAGAGGGGTGTGAATCGCCCGCACAATGCTGGTGGAATGTTATCCATAGCAACGAATTTAAACATTTTAAGACTACGAACACTATCATTGTCTTGCCGTATATATACATATGTACATCGATTCGATTCTATACTTCTCTGCGAAGACAATGGCAAAATTCACTGTCATTTGTTTAATTTTATGGAAATCCATTAGAGAGAGAATTGCAAGGCTCTTGACCTTCTTGAAATATTTTTCATTGTGTTGGAGCATGTCTATTTGCCCACTATTTTCCCCCACTTTGAAATGGCTCAGATTAGGACAGTTTGCATTTTCTAGGAAGCAGTCTGCTTTGATACCGCAACTTGCCCAACCAAGACCACACAACCCTGCACTACTGCGATATACCAGATAAATACCTCCTTTTCTGAACATCACTCACAGTGAGAAATGTGAAGTGAGATTTTGCTCTCAAAGAGAGGAGAGTGCCTTTATCCAAAGAATGCATTTGCCCACCTGAGATGTGAATATAAAAATTCTCAGTTAGTTATTCTGAGATTTATTCCATTGTCTTTTCCGTGCGCTGAAGTAAATATTCACAAAACCACATGAGTGTCTACTTTTATATGGAAACACGTAACAGAGACAGAAGTGTGTGTGTGTGTGTGTGTGTGTGTGTGTGTGTGTGTGTGTGTGTGTGTGTGTGTGTGTCAGAGTGGGGGTAGGGCGTCACGCACATTCAAATGCCATTTCTGAAGTATGTCAGAGTGCTTCACTGGTTCGTAAAAACCTCAGATGTTTTTAGAAAATTAAGATTTTAAAACCATGCATGTGTAATAAAACTATACGCAGAATTATAATTTTAAGGTATGTCTTTATATTAAAAATAAACAGTCTAAATATTTGTTAATATACTTCTGTAAACTATTCCAGCAGTGTCACATTTGTTCCCACATAAACTGTAATACTGACGTCAGGCGGCCTATGCCAATTAGTGCTGTCCAGGTTGCTAGGTCACCATGGTCAATTGAAACACACATCAATAGAACTTGAAAAGGTTTCTCTGCGATCAGACGTTCTGACATATTAAGTAGAATAATGGCCAGGGAAAATACAGACAAGGTCCTCCGGCTGGATTCAACTTACTCAGTGGTAAGAATTTGTTAAGATCCTGCAATTAGTGGAGAAGAATGGAGCTTCAAGAAATCTATGGCAGGATTGAGAAAAGCAATACTAAAATCTCTATGTTATGCTTTCCTGACACTGAATAGATATTGAGTATATTTAATTAAGTATATTTTTCAATTTTCAATAAGCTTTTATTAACTATATTATAATAAACAAGATATGCGTACACCCCTCTACTAAAAAAAACTAAAGCAAAGTGTTGTCTGCAATAAAAACTACAGAATATCTTAAATTATTTCATGAACTGGTTTAGCATATTTCCTCCCATTTTCAGTATATTATAACATTGTACCTATTGTCCTATGTATTATTATTATTATCGCATTCACTGAATTTTTGGTATCATTTTCTTTTCAAATACAGCTTTTTTCATCACCACGACTACTTATTACCTTCTGAAATGTACACAAAACTTTGTTTTTCTATTAATCTAAATATCAAAACCAAGTGTTCTGTCTGATATTGTGACTGCCACATTGTAGAGAGATTGAAGACTCAGCATGAGACACTGCCAGAATAGAGGCTGCCAGAGATGATAGTTGATCATTTAAATCCTGCCTGTGCCTCCAACACCACATTATTTGGATGTAGTTTACAAATGCATTCCATCTTAGAAACGCTGAGTAAAATAGTATCATAATCAGATCGAGTGCAGGTTTTGAAACACTTTGGCCAAAGTAACTATTACCAGGTCATAGCCATTTCATAATGACAACCAAATATTTTGCTTAATTTTCCCTTCAGTCAGGAGCAATATCCATGTGGAAGGTGTTTATGTACTTAACCCTTAATTATTAGTATTTATCATGCCAGATATAAATAATAAATAATTTACAGATTCTTCCTTAGCCTTAAATTTGTGTGCGTTTTGGAGTCTATAATTTAAAAAAAGGTTCTGCAGTTGGGTTGGTGGAGGTTATTATAACTTTGAAAAGTTTTCTATTCCCTTTTGCGCCATTTGGACATTTAAACAGAACATCATTCACATTACATTCAGTTTGTGTCGTTTGAGTTGATGTGAATATGAATAATGTCGACTGGCATTGCTTTGTCTTCCTTTGGATCGCTTTTGATTAAGCATTGCAAATAATAGCATTAAAATAAAAAACGTTAAACCAAAATAGTAAAAACAGTTTTGTTTTAAATTTCAGGGTTTGTCACTGAATCACTTTACATAACTTTGGAGCACTCATAGCTGTTACAGAAAGAAAAGAAAAAAAGCTACAATCACAAGTTTCCTGTTTTCATTTGCTCTTATTTTATTTGTTCTTTTACATGACGTGCCTCGATGATTGTCCGATAGTTCTGAGAATTTTTGGATCATTTCATGTTTTCCAGGTACGCATAATTCATTAGGCTACTGCATGTAGGTCAGTGTTTTTAAACTCGCATTCTGATTTTTATATTTACAATTAAATAGCCATAGTCTGCTTAACTCGCTTGCAGCGCAAAATAATTTTTAATCATAAATAATTGTAAATCATTTAAAGATAAATAATTGTAAATCATGTTAAATAATTTCGAAATATATTCGCATTAACTTTAATTCCCAATCTACAACGGTATTGAATTTAAAAATGCAAAAAAATTAAAAATAGAATAACAATTTCAGAGCTTATTACAAAATTAAAATAATCTATTTATTGAAATTTTAAACTTATGCCCTTTAGTTACCAGCTATATTCAAATAGTATACACCAACATAGATAATGTAGAATTCTAAACATGTAGCCTATGCAGTTTTATTTTCGTGATGCAAACTATACATATGTATTATTTGGACAAGCCACTGAAATGTCAGACACGTTAAATAAAATGAACCAACAGATAACCAAAAAAAAAAATATCGTTTTTCTTCTGCGTAGCCTATAATATAAATTGATATAACCTAAAGTTATAAATGGGTGACACATTATTATTATTATTAGCGTTTGTGTAAGGTAGGTTTCAGAAATATTTAAATTAGGAGAGGTGACTGAATTTGTAACAGATTCAAGTAATTAACTATGGACGCCAATTTAGAAGTAAAGGGCAGAAAAGTGTTTGTATCTAAATAAAGGTTTCTTCCTCTCAAATTCAGTGAAAAGTTTCCTTCCATCGACTTTTTAATAATAATAAATGTATTTTCAGATATTACTTGAATAAAAACGCTCTTCACAGAAATTATTTTACACACATTAATTCCCCAACAATGGCTGCGGTTTAATTGATTTATTGTTAACGTTCAATTGGTTTGAAACACATACAGCAGCCATTGTCTTTGTGTCTTTGTTTTAATTTACCAAAAAAAACAAACAAAAAAAGAATAGAATAAATGACCAACGAAAAGACTCAAACATTTATATTACAAGTAAACAGAAACTTAAGTGTTAGCCAAATATACAGTCCCTACTTTTCATTTCTCTAAATGAATACATTAGTTTTTACAATAGTCGCTTCAGTCGCAAGATCAGGCATTTATTGAGATCTGGAAACTTTTCCAGTTCTTGCTAGAAGTTCATACCTGAAATATGAAACATTGCTTCCCGTGTCCTGGCATTGCCATAGTTGTGGAACAGCAATCTTGCTTAACAACAGACAACCTTCTACTAGAACAACAAAAGGAAGTCCCAAACATAGAGCGTGAGGCTAGACATTGTTATTTTGTCCATAATGAGTAGCAGGGTCATTGTAGAAAACTGTGACCACAAAAACTTTTTTTTTTAGAAAAAAAAGTGGTAAATTTCCCGCAAAAACCGGCTCCTTTGATCCTTTGACACTGTCTGCTTTTGGCCTCGCTCGCAGTTCTTCATTCAGAGGACGTTAAAGTCTGTGGTAAAACGGAGGAAAGAAAAGGTGCCCGGTCTTACCACGTTCTGCCATAAAGCAGATTTGACGTGACCATGTTATTTGTGTAATCTACAGTAGTGTCTATCTGACCCATGTTGTTCATCTGCGAGTGGAGTGACGCGGGACTGGGGGACATTTCCTCCAGGTCTTGGGCCTGGACCAGTGCGTTGACCTGCTGGGTTTGGTGTTGGTTCATAGAGTTACTGGAGGTAGGAAGCACGACCCCGGATCCGTTCTGCTGCTGCTGCATCTGCTGTTGGTTTGGCGTCGGTGTGTTGGAGCCGTTTTGACAAGGCTTGCCATCCTTCACTAAGACAGGGACAGCCACTCTCCTCGGCGACTGCTGCTGTTGACACAGGTTGCCCTCCTGCTGAAGCTGCTGCGCTGCTTTGTCCTTGGCCTGCCGTTTCATCTTGTAGCGATGATTCTGAAACCAGATCTTGACCTGCGTCGGGGTTAGATGTATCATACTAGCCAGGTGTTCCCTCTCGGGCGCTGAGAGGTATTTCTGTTGCTTAAATCTCCTTTCCAGCTCGTAGACTTGTGCTTGAGAGAAGAGCACCCGTCGTTTCCTCCTTGGAGCTGCGTGCAGAGGTGGGATGGATTTGGTGGTGTCGGCCATGCCTGTCAGCGTGCCCATTCCTGTCATGTTCATACCTGTGGAAGGTCCCATGAATCTAGAAACTTCAAAATATGCATACAGATGTATGGCCATTCAATTAGTAGCAGTGTTAAGTTGTTAATCATTTGTGCAGCAACAGTCTTGAAACGCTCATCTCAGTGCCGCATTTACGCGTGCACAAATTGAACGAATATAAATGTTTCAGTTATAATAAACTTAAACAGGAATCTACACGGTGCAAAAATCAACAGTAACAATAGCAGCGACAACGCTATAAAGGCAAATTATGAGCAGTAGTGCTGATGCGTAAAACTGAAGTAAACTCGTTGGAAACTCAGTAAATAAGTGCATGCATGCAACGAGCAAAGAGTCGGGAGATAAATCAGAATAAAGCAAGATAACTTACTTGTTGAGTATCTAGGGTCAGGATTGGCGCCGTACCACCCTGTTGCTGCTGCGCTGTTTCTCATAGTTTCTTGGTAAGAGGGCAGGTCCCCCATGTTGGCAATGCTGCCATTGCAGTAGCCCCCCATTGCACTGTGCGAGAACTGGGAAACGGAGTGTGGCATATGGTAGGTGGTCGCCACAGTGGCGTTGTGGCCCATAGAGTGTTGCTGCATGCCAGTCTGGGACACCTGATGTTGCCGGTACGCTCCCAATGGAGATGTGAGGTTTCCAGTGCTCTCCATGCCACTAAACTTCTTATAAGTCTCCTCAATTGGGCTCAAAATATCTGTCACTGAGAAAGGTGTCGTGTGCTTTGGGCTCAGCGACATGGTTCAGAAAAGCAGATATATATTTGGTGGTGGAGCTCAGCCGTGTTGTTGTATCAGCTCTGTTCTCGTGGACGTCGACGTAAGAGAGTGCTTGTAGTATGCCTGAGATCCGATTGATCGCCTTGGAGAAGGAGGCGAGCCCTGGCCACTCTTATCTCAGGTTTATTGTAGCCAGGCGCCAGATTTACGACAAACATGAGGGGCGGAGCAACTCCCTAGACCAGCAAACAATAGTCATTGACATCTCAGCAAGATAATTGAGAAAAAAAATGTTGTTAGTTTCACATTACATTTATCATCATGCCGACTGAACATTTTCAATGCTCATATTTCCCCTTTTTTGCCGTAGCTACAATTCACGAGTCTGACATCGTCCTCAAAGCTTATTCATATCGAATTGAGCCGACGTTGTCAGTCTGTCTGAAGTCTACTTTTTCTTCTTCTTTTTTTAGGCGCTGTTAATCTGCGTCAATAGGGAATTCCATACTTTTTACAACTTTGAGAGCACTCCGAGAGTCATAAGCGCCAGTGCGCGCTGTCAGAGTGGCACAATGAAGACCCCCTCCAGTCTATGACCTAATTTATGCGTCTTAAGCAGCGCTAAGGGTCTCTCCCAAATAAGATCATAGTAAAAAAAAAAAAAAAATGTGTCCACAGAAAATCATTCTAATCAAAAATTAGAAGTACAGCTACATTTTTTAAACAGTTTCTAAAACAAAAAGAGTTTGTAATGGCTATATAAACCTGGAAATCTACATTAAGGGAAAACGTATCTTAATCGATCTTAATCGTATAAAGTTATGAAGAACGTAAATTGTAAAAAATTACATTTAAGTTTTAAAAAGTTCGGTATTTCCTCGGCAAAAATCGTTATAATAAATACAATAAAGCTCATTTAACCTGTTTAATTCATCCGACCTGTTTCAGATTCCTTATGGGTCAATAATCTCGGATGTGAGCAGGCCTATGAATATTAATAATTACAGTTCATATTTTATGCTTTTGTTTTTGTTTTTTTTTTTTTTTTTTTTGCGTGGCCTAATTTTGGCACTTCATATAAATGTAAAAATAAGTCTAATTTTAAATGCGCAGGAAAACATGGATAAACTTGTACGCTCGTGAAGTTTCAAAACTACAAGTTTAGGAATAAGAAACATTTCCATGCCTGCATCCATCATTCATGTTGAACACACCTCTGTCTAATTCGATCACGTGGGTGGATGCTGGTCTCACACGTTTGGGTATAGCCTACTGTACAAGAAGCCTATGTAAGGTGACATTTCGTTAAGTACCTTCGGCTTTAGTAGCACTACACATTTCTACTCTTTTTGCAAACTTGAAACGCAAAACAAACAGTAACATCCAGCGTTCTCTTCTGACTACTAAACGTGCATCAAATCATGTTTAATTGTCGATATGTTTAATTTGGGTTAATTCTGTGGCCATCCAGTTCGAAGCATCACATATAGTTTGTCTTGTGACTCATAGCGAGGAACTCGTCTAAGGTTCTGTGCGCCTGATCCATTAGGTAAATGAGGGCCACTCAACCTTGTGGAATATTAAGGCAGAGAGCATGACCGAGGGCCAAGCAACCGCCTCACTCTGATGCTGGAGAAACCACTGGATGGGTGACCGCTTAGCATTTCAAGTATACCAAATCACTCAGGAAAAAGTACAAATGTTTTGTCTCTAGGCTATACTTCAATGCGGAAGGAACACATGAAAATCTATCATCAGAGATGGGACTGGGATATACTGGACAACATTTGCTCAGGTACTGAAACAGGTTTCCGTGGGAAATGAATCACATCTTGTTGCATTGAAAGCAGCGTGTTTGCCGTGTTTAGTTTAGATGGATTGTTCTGTAAGTTTAGGAACTCGCAGGATTTCTCTTCAAATACGCATGTGTGTGTGTCTGCGTGTTAGTGGGCGTAATGTTACTCCCGGGAAAATAATAAGCTTATATGTAAAAAAAATAAAAATAATAATAACTCGAAGAAACTAACAGTGGCTAATGAATGAGTTACACTAGTTTCTAAAGCTGAAACTGAAAATGATTAAGAGTGCTTATGTGTTACTTTAGAGGTGGATTTTTCAATCCATATCTATACATTTACTTTAAGATTATTCAGTATATTATACATTCTTCTGACGCATGTCTTTTTGCTTTTATAAAATGTATTCCCATTCAACTGAATTAATCGGTGAATGTGCGAAAAACTAGTTCATTAATAAAATACACATCTTTGAGCATGCTTTGACTGAAACTGAATACCGTTCATTCTTAGTTAAACTAATTACGCGTTTTGTTTATGTGTCTGTGTGAGACTTGCAGGTAAATGTAACAGTGAAAAGTGTAAGTCGAGGATTCTTAGGATATATCTGTGCAGTTTGTGTTTGGCTACGAGTTAGCTGTCACCTATGGCCCTTCTCCTTTAATGCATGACAAGAGCTGTTGGTAATTGGGTTGCCATCGAAATAAAAAGCATGGCCTGTAGTATTCCTTTGAACGCTATTAGTTTATTTTAATTCACGTTTGGTTTGCAATTCGTTGCCTTTCTTAAACATCTATCCTCATTTAAAGCAGAGCGTACATATAGCCCAAGTCTGGGAGTGAATGGGCAAACACATGCGTCCACTGGAGTGCTTGATGGATCAAGGGTCAGTGAAGGGAAAGAGAGGCTGGAGTAAGAGCTGAGGTCCTGACCCATTATCTCACAGAACCGACTGTGAAACAAAGTGTCCAGAATAAGTTAATGTCTATAGCGGTATAGGCATAAGGGCTCGGAGTGGTACCAATATTGTGTATGGCATCACATTCACGAACAATTTGTATTGCAAAATAAATCAAAATATGTTACGAGTATATTGAAAAAAAAAAAAATAACTTCGTGAGCAAACTATGGCCTAGCTGTTGCGGCAAAAAAAAAAAAAAAAAAATCGGGTCAACAAGGCGCAGTGTTTCAAATCCTTTGTGTAAATAAAACATATACAGATCCACAAGACATCACATATCAAGTTGCAGTATTTATTTCAATTATAATGCTGATGTTGCACATGCCACAGCCTATAGTTTCCTCCGGGGTAAATGTATTACAATGAGGAGTCAAGATACATTGAATCATGAGACTCCACAACCCGCGACTATTTCTTTAATTAATTTAGAGGACAATTATGTTAATTAAGGCATATCAAATTTGTATTACCTTTGTTACAGCTTTAACAGCAAGACTAGGGCTCGTTGTATATGTCAACATTCTCTGAGGCTTATATATCATAAAATGCAAAAACAAAAATAACTTATTTTTCATCTAAGGAAACTGTGCAGTAGATGTATAGGCTTAAAACACCGTGTTATCCTTGCTTATAATGACTCCCAAAATTCAAAAATCCATAATGAATGACAGCAAGGATGCGATATTACATGTTTTTCATATGTGTCAACACAAACACGATTACTGGTGTAACAGGGCCTACCATTTTCAGTTAGAGCTTACGCAAACTAATAGCAGCATATCTACCTAAGGCGTTTACATTCATGTGACATAGACTATAAAGTAATATTAAGCAGTCTACATGTTGATATTTTCAGTGTCATAGTAGCTAAATTAAATACCTACATAAAAAAACTCCCACTTTTAAAGCTTTCTTACTCATTTGACCACTAACTTGCAAATAAATATTTTTTTATTGTTCATTATTTTGTATTTAAATAAAATAACATTTATAGGCGCCAGAGAGATTCTTTACTTGCCTTTCTGTCTTTCAAAATGTTATTTGAATATTCACAAGTCCTTGATATATAACAAGTACGAATCACGTCCCCAGCCTTCAAAACACATCTCATATCTTCATAATCCGTTGTCTTGTATAACGCGCTGTCTAGGAGCAACATCAAATGAAACGACATTTTCTATCATTTTTATTTTATTTCGAATAAAAATTATCTTAAAATAGTCAAGAAATATTATTGTTTATCTGCTTAAGTTATGCTTATCTAACATCTAAAATAGATGCAGACACAAGCTTCAATTAAAGTGAGGAAATTTTAATATGTGTAATATTTCGAAATAAAAGATTGCTATTAGCAAATGTTGTAATTCGTTCTTTAATTAGCATACAGTAATCTAAGAATCCTTCTACACATGAAGCAATTGTCACTTCGCTTATGTCGAATATTTTGTACTCTAAGCAGGCAGGTGCACGTCCCAGCTCCCCAGTTGTAGTAAAAAGCAGTCTTTAAGTACTGCATACCCACCGTTAAGAAGGTTAAAGGTCCTCCCAAGAGGAGCAAGTATCTGGCAGGCCTCTCCAAAATCTTATTCTTCCGCGCAAGTTTTCATTCAAATGTAATTAATGGAGCTCGATGGACGAAATGATGCTAATAGGTTGCAGAACACCGGGCGCCGGAGAGACAATGCTATCTCCAGAATAATATATAGAAAAGGCGTACATCTTGTATATATTTTTAACATTATAAAGCAATAATATTGCTATAACACAGAGTTTGCGAAGGTGTTTGAGAACAGAGGATATTTACAATTTATATTGAAGGCCTATTAAAGCAGGAAGATGGAAACACATTTCCCTATATCACTGAATATTGCTGCGTAAATAGGTAAAAAGTTTCAAAATAATGCGAATTCTAAATAAACTTTGAAAGTGATTTATAATTTTGGTTTTCGCGGAATTTTCAGAATTTTGATTCACTAATAATTTTTCTGTAGTGATTTGTTTGTGCATTGTTGTGGTTTCGGCTCTAAAGATAGAAAAGAATGGACATTTGGTCAAAGCATTTAACTATATTTGTGGTGCAATGCCATATTTGAAGTACAGACTGAAAAAAATACTTTGAAATGATATAAAATTGTTTACATCATAAAAGAGTGAAAACGTTTTTACACAACATGTGATATATAATATATGTAGATGGCATAAAACTCTGATTTGATGAACAACATGGGGTTCTGGCTTAATTAACAGCTACATCTGTTATGTTTTGTGTTTTTAGTGTCAATAAAGAAAAATAATCACCATAGAAGAGAAAAAAGTACAATAAAATAAGCTTGTTCAAAGGAATAGACTCATTTTTACACCAAAACGGTTACTTGCTCTGCATAGTTTTTTTTTCTATCAGTGGCTTAGTTTTAAAAGTGCTCACAAAACAGAGGCAGCTTTCATGCTTGCATTATTAATGGAGGAGACCTCTAGCTTTAATCTGAAATGGCTCTCAAGAGACTCAAATATAACACTAGTTCAGTGACCTCACATCTGCTGCCGTGTGCTCATATTATGAACACAAATTTGAACGTTTTGTCTCAGTTACTGAACTATACACAGACAACTTAATGTATTGTTCACAGAGGTCTGTTATCTGTCAGTCTCAGCACAAACGCTTAAGTGTTCGCTACCTCCATTTCACTTGACAAGCTAATACAATACATTCTACACACTAATACAATCAAGCTTGGTCAAAAAAAAGAGAGAGAGAGAAATATTTTAACAACAAAAATATATCCATTACAGTTACTATTACAGTGTCACTATACTGATGCATACAGTGTTCAAATGTGTTTATATTTGCATAACATTGCCTAAAATCTTAGCATATGACTTTGTGTGTTGACAGAGCATATGAATACTGCACAAAGTTGTTATTTTATGAAAGGATTTAATGTTATGCCTGTTGTGGAAATCAAAGAAACTCCATGTAAAAGCTTAGACTTTATATTTATTTATTTATGCTCTTGTTGGCATGTACAAGTGCCTTTGTGTACTGACCTTGAGATGAGGCACTGCTGTAATCACAAAACAACAATTCTAATTCATCCTTCAGTCCTTTTGTATTTGCCTCTTTTATGGAGTGGATTTGTAGTGATTTATATTTTGCATGATGATTATTCCTTGCAAGGGAGTTTGATACATAACTAAATCCAAAACTATTCAGATTCGATGGAAATATAACATGCAACACTGTAACACATCCAACAATGCTTTGTGAAGCTAACATTCAGCATTTATCTTGATAAAAATGCTTTCCTAGTAAAAACGTCTGTGAAACTTTCCACTTCCTCACATTAAAATTATTGCAACTGCATCTGAAGTCTGGAGTTTCCTTCTTTCGGACAATAAAGCTATGAACAAGCTTCCATCTTCTCTACAATTCAAGCATTGAACGCTTTGTAATACCTATTCAGTATGTGTCCCACACACACAATGTAGCCTTTGCCGAAGACCTGCTATTTTGTATTACACATATTAGACTCTCTGCAATATTTCCTTTGCATAACATAATCTTTCATCTGCTAGAGCTTAAGGGAATTCAGTGTCATAATGCATTCTGACAATGTGCAGATTGCTCAGAAAGATCACTGGATGCAATTGAAACCAAAGTCATTTACATTAATGAGTTCTCATTACATACAGCTTATTTGTGCTAAGAGGAAGCACACAGGTTACGCAGTTCCAATTCTAGCTTTGGTAGAGCAGGTATGAATTTATTGTAATTGTGTAATGGAATGATGAATATAATGTAAAGGGTGTTTTAGATTTATAAATGCTTATATGTCCATAATACAATACAACAATGCAAAAGTATGTGCAAATTTTAAAGGCTGAGAGAATGTCTTTGTATTAACTGCACACATGAACCTTTTGTGTGTATACTGTCAATATGTGTATTTAACATGTACAGTCTGTTTACAATATAGGGTGCATACTGTCTTATAAAACGGCATTGCATGTTTAATATTACTAATACAATATATTTGCCACTTTTTTTCTCTCTATCTCTTTCTCTCTCTCTTACTCTGTTACTACCACCTTCTGTGGAAATAAACCTGTTCATCATCAAACCTTTTCGGGGAACAATATGGAGCTGTTTAAACTGAAATGTATTATTATTGTGAATTTGTATGTAAAATGATCTGTGAGAGAACACATCACTGAAAATCATTTATGGATGACATTTTTTTGAAAGCTTAAATAAAGCCATTTTTCTTCTCATCTAAAAAGCAGATGTTCTCTGAGCAGTTACTGTGTTTCTATTCATTGTCCTTATTTGTACAGAGCTCATGATTGCTTGTTCATTAAGGTTAGTAATACATTACTTCCCCAAACATTAATTATATGAGATTTAAAGTGATGTATGGTTGCCATAGAGATAGAACTTGTACAACTATAAAGAATATATATATATATATATATACATATATATATATATATATATATATATATATATATATATATATATATATATATATATATATATATATATATATATATATACACACAACTTCACGTGTAATGAGAGCTGATTTGTTTGGCTGTGCATGTGAATGCTATAATATTCTACAAAGAAAAAAAAAAAAAAAGCTTGAGTGAATAAATCATGTAAGAAGTTCACATGAGTAGTTTGTACTCAATGTTTGTTTTTGAAGGCAATAAATAATAAAACATCAGTTTTTTGTACTCATTGCAGTCTTTTACAAGTTTTCTTATCTGTATAGTCAAGCCAATTAATTAATTAATCTATAATAGCACATTGTTTGTTCGTCTTGTAATGAGCATACAGTATTGTGTATTTTCAGTTTCTATTCTTTAACTATTTCACATGCAAGTTCCTCATCTTTATCTTGTACATATTTTAGTCCATTCTCAAATTGTATTATGACAGTAAAAATACATTTCATGGTTATAATTCCATTTACTCTTAGATCTAAGACTACTATAACATATACAGTATGTGTTTGTTTAACATATTAACATTGCCAGTCATGTGACGCTCTTTGTCAAATTATCTTGTTTTAGCCAAAGGCTTTATTTACCTAGTACAGGGATTCCTAGAATAAAATATAAAATAAAATATAATTTGAATCATTAATAATAGAAAATTTTAAATAAAATGTTTGCTTTAAGTACCCCATGATGTTTCAACCTCTTAAGACCCTGCGGCCTCATATGAGGACATTATATTTTAGTTTCTCTGAGACTATACATGCCCTCCACCTTCCATGATTCCCTCATGCCTGCTGCTGTCTGCTGCCAAAGCAAGACAGCCGCTGTCAGCGGCCAACGCAAGTCAGCCACCCGCGGCTCTCCCGAGCCTGCCACCTGCGGGGAGGCTAAGCACGCCATTTGCGGGTGAATCAAAGCCGCCGTTCGCGGCACTTATAAGCCCGCCGGTTCCTGCCCTGGAGCTCCTGGACATGGCGATACCCCCTGAATTCTTGGCTCCTGTCCTTTCCCCAGAGCCCGCTCCTCGTAAGAGCCCTCCAGTATCAGCTCCTCGCATGAGCCCTCCTATGAATCAGCTGGTCGCGTCCAACCCTCCTTAGTCTCCGCTGGTACCGTCCAGCTCCCCTGTGCTTGCTCCTCATCAGCGTTCTCCTGTGCCTGCTCCTTGTCAGCTCCCTCCAGTGCCCTCCTCTCCAGGGCCAGTTCCCCAAGTGTCTTCCAGAGCGCCCCCAAGAGTCTGCGCTTCCAGAGCGCCCCCAAGTGTCCGTGCTTCCCGAGCGCCCTCAAGAGCCTGCGCCCTCAAGAGCCCGCGCCTTCCGAGCGCCCTCAATTGGCCGCGCCTCCTGAGCACCCTCAAGTGACCGCACCTCCAGAGCACCCTCAAGAGCCCACGCCTCCAGGGCGCCCACAAGAGCCCGCGCCTCCAGGGCGCCCACAAGAGCCCGCGCCACCAGAGAGCCCACCAGAGCCTTCTCCTCATGAGCGGCTCCCAGAGGGGAACTTCCCCAATAATTTTTTTTGGGGGGGCTATATACCCCTGGTCTTGATAACCATAGTGGCCGTCAGGAAGACCTTGGACGAGGCCACTATGGTTCATCGGTCTAAGCCTCCCGAAAAAATTATACGGCCATGGCTCCCCGAGTATCCTGTCCCGCCATGGTCCCCCGAGTCTCCAGTCCCGCCATGGCTCTCCGAGTCACCAGTCCCGCCATGGGTCCCCGAGTCTCCAGTCCCGCCATGGCTCTCCGAGTCACCAGTCCCGCCATGGCTCTCCGAGTCACCAGTCCCGCCATGGGTCCCCGAGTCTCCAGTCCCCCCATGGCTTTCTGAGTCACCAGTCCCGCCATGGCTCCCAGAATCACCAGTACCGCCTTGGCTCCCCGAGTCTCCTGTCTCCACATGGCTTCCCGAGTCTCTGGTCCTGCCTTGGCCGCCGGAGTCCCCAGACCCGCCCTGGAGGCTTCCCCAGTGTCTCTGCCCAGCACCAGCCTCCAGGGCGCCCCCCCCCCCCCCCCCCCCCCCCCCCGGTGTTACTATTACTCGCCTTCCGGGAGGGGGAGGTAATGTCATGGATCTGTATGTTATCCTCCTATCACAACACACGCCCGCACCTGATATCACCTAATTACTAATGGAACACAGCTGCACATCATCAGCACCTCATCACCACGTACTATAAAGGCTCACACCTCACTGCAGTCTGACGTCCGGTCTCGTTAATGCGAAATGGACTCTTTCCAATCATTCCCAGCGACTTTCCTGTTACCTACCTGAGTTTCTACTTACCTCCCATCTCGTCTCCAGTGTTGTGTCCTCCTGTCTCCATTGTCCTGTATCCACCAACGATCTCCAGCGGAAAGATCAGTCTTTCCACGAGGTGTGAGCACATCTGCATTCCACGAGTTCCTGGCAAGGCAAATATATTCTCCGTTATCATTCCAACTCTGCAGATATCGCCATCCAAAGTCTCTACTTACCATTCATTACTCTGCTGTTCAATAAACCACCATTGTTGCACTTACTCTCTGTGTGAGCTCTGCTTCTGTAATAATAATATTTTGTAATTATCATTTAAATCTGTCTAATTTTTAAACTGTGTGTCATAAATCAACATCTCAGGAAAATGTTATGGGGTTTCAAATCAAAATAGGACTTTCTGTTATGAAACAGGACGTTGATTTCATACATGTCCTCATATGAGGACACCGGGACTAAAAGCATGTTTATTATGGGTTTTGGGAGACATAACAAATCAATAGGGAAATAAAATATATTTCAATATTCTATTAAATATGATATATTATTTTGAAAATCTTGTCAATTATTACACTTATTTTTTCATTACATGTTGCCCCAAAAACAACATGTAAATTAGATATAGTTTATAGATACATTGTATATAATGAGAAAAGCCGTTTATGGCCATTTTACACACAGTTTGAAGAAAGAAAAAAGGTATATCGAATCATTCTGGTATAACACAGTTGAGAATCATCTTTATTCACAGTTTGGTAAAAAAAAAAAAAAAAAAAAAAAATCTTAAACTAAAAATGTATTGGTGATTTAAAAAAACAATTGTTTTTGCCTATGCATATTCATTCATGTCTTTTGATTTTTTTTTATGAAATTGAGTCCCGATGTCCTCTAACGAGTAAATAGCATAACTCATGGTAATAATGATTACCATAATTTACATTATTCTAAATGCTCTAAACAATTTATAGACATGAAAAAAAAAGTTTTTCTCAGTTCTTAAGAGGTTAAAGAAATATATATAAAAAAAAATAACACATTAATATTTACTCTGATATATGTTAATAGGCATTCTGTTTAGTAAGTTTTAAAAAAATATTTTTATTGTTATTATTTGAAAATGATTTGTTTTAATTACATTTATATGATTTAATTATTATATTTTTATCAACTCATAAACCTACTCCAGTTCCCTCACAAACCCCAGTTTGGAAAAAAAATCTGACCTCACACATGCCACTTCTCAGTCAAACATACACCAAAATTGGAAAATTCTTTTTTTTATTTGAAATTCATAACCTAATTATAGAAAATATTCTGAGAAATTATATATTTTTATGAGGCTGATATTCATTGTAACTTAGCACCAGCTAACGATTTTGCTGAATGAAGTGTTATCAAGAGAAATATAGCACAAACAAATGCAGTGTTTAAGCCCACACAACTAACATATATTCTGCTTTCTGTTTGGTGAGGAATATTTAAGGCATATTTTCTACATATTTTTTACTGCCAAAGTGCTGCTTAAATGTGTTAATAACACTAGTGCAGCAGAGTTAGCCAGGTCTTTTCTTCAGTCATCACTGATGCATTGCCACTTCAATGTTTTCCAGCATCTGGTTAATTCTCTAAATAAGCTATGTGTTTCCATATGTGTAGTAGTACACAGGTTGGGTTCAAGTGAATTGGAGTGCAGAAGAGTTTAGCGATTTTGTCATCTTTTTTTCAGGACACTACAAATATCTAACTTTTTTGTGCTTTATGAGAGACTTAGTTATGCATCCTCTAATGAATGTCATATTCCATCCTCTCACCTAAAAAATTGGGTTTTGACAATGTTGATATTGAGTACAGCTGTATCAATCAGGTCAAATAAAATCTTCCTATTTCACATGGTGCTCTTCCTGGCACACATCACAAAACCTTTGATCATACCAATCTTGTCTATATCCCCCATCTCTTGTATTACATTCAAGGACACATACTGGCTTCACATGAAGCAACACACATGGCAGTGCTGTATGTAATTTGTATGACATTCCTGCTTCCTCTTGTCATGCAGAGGGATGTCCTGCACTCAACGGTTCAGGTAGGGGTTAAATTTCTGGTATCTGTCCAGTTGGTTGAGCTCAGGTTCTCCACTTCACTCAATTTTCCTCTCTGTCTCCATTTCCATCAATAATGTCAAAGAGATTTTCTGGCTAAGAGTAACCATGGCCTCAAGGCTGGAGGGCAGCACCTCACCATTACTTCTATTTGACTGACTACTGAATTCACTCTCATTATCTGAACTAAAATAAAGGGATGCCCTAATGAAAATTTTAAGATGCTTCCCTTTATAAATTATGGTAGACATGCCCTAACTCATTAGTTGTAATGAAGGTCTCAAAGAACACAGGAGTAGCTAACTATTTTATGAAATAGTTTATTTAAAGCTCAAGTATGTTAAACTTTTTTGGTTACAAAATAATTAATCAATAACTGATCTGAAAAAAAAAAAAAAATTATATATATATATTTATATATATATATATATATATATATTCAAAAGGATCTTTTTGCCTTACTCCTATTCAGAACTGCAAGCAGGTTGGATTTTGCGGGAAATGTCACAAACAGGTCATTTGTCATTTAGAGGACAACAACTCCGAGACATCAAAGGATTTAAAACTGATCGGTGATTGCCTTCCCATGTTCGTCAGGTAAGATATCTAGCAATCACTGTGTAGTTGTGGTGAATTGTGGGTGAACTTTAGTAACATTATTTATTTTGAAACAATTGTTTTTAATAATTCAAAAGAGCCGTGAAAGACAATTACTTTCTCAAAAGCAGGGTTCCCAACTCACACATGCATTTGCTGTGAGATATTTTTTCAGGCTCTGTCTAATGCTCATTGTGCGGTTCTAGACCACAGTAACTGGGGGGCCAGGCAGGGGCCACTTGTGCTTTTAGGGGGCACATTTTAACATTTATCTTAACGTACTGTCAGTATTATTTGAAGTAATTTTTTCATGGCCATGTATCACTCTGCAATCTCTAGAAACATAGGCGGAGGGTGAGCCATCTCCAGGGTAAAAGTAGCCTAATGTGAATATAATCTATTAACTATGCACACCATAAACACTCCTTTTAGGCAAGTACCAGATATGGGTGTCATATCATAAAATATTTTTTATATGAATGAATTTGCATTTAATGTGATCACAGTTCAATAAAAACATTGCAAGTTACTATTTACAATGCTTTAATTTCCACGGATATTCAAACATAAAGATTTATATACAGAAAACAAGCAACAGTCAAATTATCAAAGAACATTATCACTGACTTCAGAGAATTTGTCAGAGTGCAGAATTCAGTCTGCGAGCGCACGCACTAAACAAAACTCTGGCGTTTCAGCAATGACTAATCTGAACAACTTTTATCTATTGCATTCATAGGTTCAAGAGAATTGCCTGTGATTGGTTATAATGCTCAGTGCGTCAAAAGAAATGAGGCAACGTGAGCTGATCTAAATTTAATGCAGCAGTGGACATATGTTTGTTTGTCCAGGGACACCTCCCCGGCTCTGTCTTTAAAAATATATAATTATAATTAAATCTTTCCTAAGAATAAAAATGTACCTCAGCTAATGCTGTAAATTGGAAGTCTTATTACTTGCACATTACTGAAATATTAAAGGTAAAATCATCAGAACCAAAATCTTTAAATTCAATTGCTATTTATTTTTAGATGTTATCAACATTTTTAAACAAAACTTGTAAGCAAACATGTATGCTAAATTACACATAGGTTTTGCTTACACACACAAACAATGCTGTTTTAAAAAGAGCCATTTCTGGGTTATTTGACAACCCAGCGCTGAGTACCCTAAATTTAGGACAGAAGAAGTAATAATTTGACAGGAATACAATGTAATGCACAGAATGACCACTGACAAATGTATCCACTTTTAACTGGTTTGACACAGATAACCCAACACTGTGTTACACTGAACCAGCGGCCAGCGCTGGGTAGGTATGTGAGGGGTTCATTATTAGTATTGACAGTAAAAACGACCAAGCAGATGAGTTACAGAAAAAATACCCAGCACCTGGATAAAAATGTATAGTTCAGTCATGAAACTCTAGATGGCGCAGGCTGACGGGTTGTTAACTTAAAGGATTAGTTCACTTTTAAAAAAACTTTTGCTGATAATTTACTCACCCCCATGTCATCCAAAAGATGTCCATGTCTTTCTTTCTTCAGTCGAAAAGAAATTAAGGTTTTTGATGAAAACATTTCTCCATAAAATGGACTTCATTGGGGCCCAAATGGTTCAAGGTCCAAATGACAGTTTCAGTGCAGCTTCAAAGGGCTTTAAACGATACCAGACGATGAATAAGGGTCTTATCTAGCGAAACGATCGGTCATTTAAAAAATAAATAAAAAAGTTTAAGTTTTATAAGCACAAATGCTCGCCTTGCTCTGTTCTGTGATGCGCGTTCATGAAGTCACGTAATACGCAATGACGTTGAAAAGGTCACGGTTGACTTAGGGGATATTCAGAGAGTTAAACGACTTGGCACAAGCTGATTGGTTCATGTTTCATATGCAGCCAATGAGCTTACTGCCTTGCATTTACATGGCTGGCTAGCATTCACTTGAGATTTTTGCAGTGCACTTTCAGAGTTTCTCTGAAACCCTCCACCTTCCCCAGCTCCACCTGTGTAGATCTGCTACGGGTTATTTTATGTACTATTTGTGCTGCAGCAGTATGTCTTAAAAACTCACAGCGCTGTATTGCCATATGCATTGGCAGTAGCAAGTTCCTGTACTTGCTTGCAGCAGCAGCAATAATCTACAACCAATAACTAACAGCAGCAGCAATTCAGCAACAGCAGTAGCAGTGTACTCGTTTTCCTGATAAGTGTGACTGGCGCGCTGCAACAGAGAGAATTTATGTAATTTCTGCTCATAGAAATTGATTCCCACATTCTTTTGAATGTTTACATTATATTTGTGACAAATAGCTTTGGAAATTAACAAAACATTTAGACATCTGAAGTACAAAAATGAAGCGAGCCATTTTTTTTTGTCATTTTTGTCATTTGTCAACTGTTTCCAACATTGAGCATATTAGAATAATTTCTGAAAGATCATGTGACACTGAAGACAGGAGTAATGGTGCTGAAAATCGCTTTGCTTCATAGGAATAAATTACATTTGAAAATGTATATAAACTTTTTAAATTGCAATAATATTTTACAATATTATTTTGTGAAATAATATTCAGTATTTTTATCAAATAGATACAGCCTTGATGAGCATAAGAAACTTTAATAAACTTTACTGATCCCAAACTTTTGAACGGCAGTGTATTATACTGTAAAAAAAATAAATAATTATCATGTAATCTAAAATGTGCATCATTTAGTCAAGGGTCAAATCAAATATAAATAGCACATAAAAGTTAAAAGTTACACACATTTTTGTGTGCACTCTGTACAGGTATGGTATAAAGAATATTTTTGCTCAGGTGGCCGAAATGTCCGCCAAATAGAGAAAAGTTTTGCTCAGCAAGAAAAAAAACAAATTAGAGGGAACATGCTCAGGGGTGCAATCATATTACATATAATCAGCTCAGATGGGAAAAACTGGAGCTTGCATTGGTTTCAAACAGATTACTTTATCAGAGAATATTTGTTTTAGTTTCTTTATTTAAAAGTAGACATTTCAAGCTTTCTATACATATTTTTATCATGTCTGTCAGGTAAGTATTCGCGGAGATTCAGGTTGTTTTATTTACATGTCTGTGAGGAAAGTTGACAGAGATGGCAGAGAGTGCACCCTGTTTGTTTTTTATTTTATTTTATAAAAGTACATTGTTTTGTTGTTATTATTACACAAATAAAAGTAGACCCTTTGCAGTTTCAAACAATGCCTTATTCTTATTTGTACAATCAAAAATGACGGAGTATTTTTAGTTCATTTTGAGGTCATCAAGAAAAAACATGACAGACCGCACCGGTGGGTTAATAACTTTTAAGAACCACAAACAATATGTCCAAAAATGAGCTCTGTGGGACTGTAACCTAACGATTCTTGATCGTTTTCTCTTATCACAAACAAAAGCAAAGCAAAATCATCAGCCCAGTCCTTACCAGCTTCTGCACAGTGAGCTCACATCAATGATTTGAGCATCTGGTGAAACTGCTTGAGAGCTTCTTGTGACTGATACGCGCTTGACATTACATGACTTACAGAGATTCCATTCAACTCCTGCTCAAACAATTTGGATTTAAAATGTGTTTCCCTAGTATGTCTGTATCACACAGGGCAAACCAAAAGTTGAGCAAAATTGACTTAACATTTTCACAATGGTCCTAGCTTTGAGATTACGAAATGGTACTGCCTAAGGGAAAAATGTCACAGCACACTTTAATGTCAAACTGTACTGATGATTTGTACATCAAAAATATGCTAAAAATGCTGCTGGGGTATAAAGTCCATCGGTGCTCTTTGGATGTGGGATTTCTAAATTCATCAAAAAATGAATCACTCCAAGACACTCAAAATTATAGCGAAAAAAATTAAATGCCTTTATTCGCATGGCTTTACATTAAAAGCAACACCCAAGTGCACCGATGTGTTGCAGCTAACAAGCCTTCATCAGGGTGTCAAACTACAAACACACTCAGAGTCCATTTAAACAATCAATTCATCACATGACATAGTCGCAAGGCAAGGCAAGGCAAGGCAAGGCAAGAACACCGGGGAGTAACGAGTAGACCAGATTAATCAAACTGAACAGACAGGACTATAAATACACAGGATAATCATAGATAACGAGACAAACACAGCTGGACAAGGATTAACTAATGATCACATTAAACAAGGACAGGAAACAAACCAAATTTGGACGCAAGAGACGGGAACACATGACACACACGACAGAGGACTAATTAACTTAAATGTCAAAGCATCACACAGATAATTATTTTTCGTAAATATAATTGTACCCAATAAATTAAAATAATTTAGATGAACAAAACAGAAAAAAAATGCATAAAACTCAAGATAATATAATAAAGTACAACATAGATAAAAAAAAACACAATCAAATCAGTTACAAAAAAGACATTTAAACCTGGAAAATTAGTTGCCTTCAATGTATAGATCCAGAAAGACTCTCTCTGTTGTAAGCTTTTTATCCTATCTCCTCCCCTTATTGACCTCAGAACATGCTCTATACCCACTATTTTCAATGTACTAGGGTTACCATGATTTTTATGGATAAAAAGCCATGGATATTGAGGATTACAGATTCATATAGCATTCTTATGTTCTGCTAATCTCAACTTCAGTTTCCTTTCAGTCATCCCCATATAAAAACAACCACATGAACACTCCAACCGATACACTACAAATGAAGTATGGCAATTAATGAACGAATTTATCTTAAACTCTTAGCCTGATGCTACATCAATGAATGTGTTTGTCTTAACCATATTCTCACAATGATTGCAATTACCACATCTGTAATTTCCTATATTTGTACATAAGTGCAAAAACCAGTGGACAGAAGCACTGTCCTTCTAGAATAAATGACCTTCTAGAGGAAAGATGACTTCTCACCAGTTTATCTTTAATAGTTGGAGCTTTTCTAAACACAATGTACGGATTCAGGTAGAACTTCCCTAAGGTGAGGATAACTCATCAAGATTTCCCAATTAGTTTTTACAATTTTCATGATTTTATTTGCCTCTGTACTGTATTGTGTAACAAAATAAAGTTTTTGTTTTCAAATTGACTTGATTTTTGTCTTTGTACTAATAGCTCATCTCTACTAATGTTTGTAGGTCTATTGTATGCTTTATAAATCACACTGTTTTTATACCTTGTTCTTTAAATCTTTGAATCCTATCTTGGGCCTTGATGTCAAAATCCTTCTTCTTATCACACATTCTTTTACCCTCTGAAATTGTCCAAAAGGAATGTTATTGTCAACCATGGGGGTGAAAACTTTCTGCTCTTAAAACAGTATTTCTGTCGGTTTCTTTTCAAAAATTTATTTTTTGCAGTTTTCCTTTATTAACCTTAAATATTTTTAAATCCAAAAAATTAATTTGACTAAATTAAAAATCCAAACTAAGCTATAAATGTACATTAGTGGTATTTAGATATGAATGAAAAGCCAACAGATCTACCTCTGAGCACGATATCAAAATGGCATCATCTATAAACCTTCCTTACCATACTATGTTCTCTAAATATGGATTGGAATCTGAAAATACAAATCTTTTTTCCCAAAGTCCCAGAAATAAATTTGCATAATTAGGGGCAAAACGAGCACCCAATGCTGTACGCCTGATTTGTTTATATAACTCATCTGGGAACAACAACAAAAATAAACATTTTTCAATGTCCATTCTGCTAGTTGTAAAATAAAACAAGACAGTGGTTTCTCTAAAGGTAATCTCACTTCTAGATAATGTGATAATGATTCAAGACCTTCTTCATGATCTATATTTGTATACAATGATGCATATCCACACTTTCCATTTACATTACATTTATATTTAGTCATTTATCAGACGCTTTTATCCAAAGCAGCTTACAAATGAGGACAATAGAAGCAATCAAAACAAACAAAAAAAAAAAACTTTTTTTGTTTTTGTTTTTAAAGAAAACGAGTAGATAGAATAGAAAAAAAGAAAGCTAGTGTTAGTTTTTCAAGAAAAGCTAGCAGTTAGAGAATAAATATGCAATTGATAGAGGGTCAAGTGTGTGTGGGGGTTTTTTCAATAAAAAGAAGACAGATAAATAAAATATAATTAGAACAGAGAGTGCGAGAGTTAGAGGGTCAAATAAAGATGGAAAAGATGTGTTTTTAGCCGTTTTTAGTTGCCAATATAGAGGTTTCTTTATTTTTATTTTCCTTAATAATATTCAATACATGAGTTGTAACTTGAATGTAAGAAAGAAGTTCATTAACCATTGGTTTTATAAAATAATCCACAAATTTAGAAGCTGGTTCTGTAATAGGCCCATTCCCACTAATTATAGGTCTCCTTGGTGGATCCTAGGGTCTTTACAAAACAGAAAATCATACTCATTCTGTCTTAGTATGTGTCAATATATCAATCAATGCAATTTTAATCCTTTCTATTGGATTTCTATTAAATTTGAGGAGCTGGTAATACAATTCTGTAGTTGTTGCAAGACCTTTCAGTATACTGATCTCTGCCCCATACTACAACAGCGCCTCCCTTGACCACTTTGGATTTTGGTAGAGGACCAACAAACACAGTTCTCCCATCACTGGAAAAGGCAGCAAGAGAGCTGGCCAAATTCACGGGCGGCAGATCTCAAAGCAGGTCAACGGAAATACTTTGCCACTCAAATTAACGTTTTAGTATTAAATGACAAGATAGTGGATGATAATGAGCAAGTTTAAGAACTGCTGGTAGGTAACTAAATGTAATAGTCTGTACTTAATCCAGTCTCTCCAGTATTCTGAGACAGCCACTTATGCATTAAGACACCTCAGTCCCAGAATTATTCTACCCCATCAACATCCACTTTACCCTCCGTGGCTTCAACACAGTGTGTCAGAGAAGGGTAAGAGTTGTCAAAGAAGGTTCTTGATCAGTGATCCCACTATCTGTTTTAGTCCCAATGGGATTGACAGATTATTTCAATTTAGTGGAGGAATCTGTAGAAGCAAGAAAGGTGTTAGACAGATCAGTCAATCAAGTGACTGCACATGTTGAAAATGTTAAAGGAAACTGACCTCCAAACACCACATCACAAACCTTTGCTACATCTGGACCTTTACCAAAATTAAACTCACACTCTCAACAGGCAGTCTCGAATGTACTCCCACTTTTACAGGACCTGAAACTAAATCAGATATCAGAAACACAATATGAAGAGGAACTTTTACACTGCTAAACTCAATTCCACGGATGACTATGTGGGTTCCTTTATGCATTTCACTTAAAAAAGGTACTTTGAAATGTACTTTCAAGTATAAATGACTGAGCTGCACCTGTGTCTCTCAAAACAGAGATCAATCTAACAGTCGAATCAGGAGAAATTGACACATTACCCTTAAATAGAAAGGGAGCAAATGCAGAGTTTTGAAGTTGTCGTAGTTGTCTTAGCACACCACTTTTCCAACAGACCTCTTTTGTCACATGCAAATTCAACAAAGGTTTGTTTAGCTGATTTAGTATAGTTGCGGAACTTTTAAACCCATAAGACAGCAGCTGTAACTAAATTATAATTGATAGACTTTTCAATGGGCAGAGCATATTTCATGCACATTACCTACTAAACTATATATCCTTATCCTTTGGCCAGTTGAGTTTGGCAGCAACTTGCGCCAGCGCAAACCGTCTTTTGGCATTAAAATAGTTCTGTCAGGTTTTAATACAGATGCACCATGACAAATTAGCATTTAAAAGGCGTTTGCACAGTCATTTTTGCACCTGATCTTATTGAATATGCATTTCTAGGAGTTTCCTTTTCAGACGCAAAATATATGGGAGGAGAGTATCCAAATGAATCACGCAATGAGATTTACTAATGTATGTCTTCGTCAAATTACTGGCATTTGCACCATTATTTAACCCCTTAGCTGTCAAGGATCGGCGACGGCCCTAGATTGTTAAAACATCACACTCTTACTTGATCTGGACAAACTGTGCATCAGTATAAAGATTAAAGACTCTAGCTTCGATATTTGACCCCTGTTTTGATAAAACATTGTTGCAGTGACAGTAATTTAGTCATTTTTGTCAGGAGTGCAAAATAATAAATCATTTTTGGAATAGAAATTCATGATGCATTCATTTTCAGTCATGTCAGCAGTGGTTTATTTGTGTTCACATAGATTCACTGAACAACGTCAATAAGGGCTTACAGTCCAAAGATGCATATACACGGATAAATATAAACATATTTACTCATGTTTACTTCATATTTCTTTAGACATAATCATCATTTCTATTAATTTTCCACGATTTCATTAGCATCAGCACTTCCCAGCGCTGTATCTGTGTGTTTACTCTGCCTTGGTCGTAGTGTGATGTTGGTCTTTGCAGCCATATCACTCTCTTGCCCAAGACTGGTTGCCCACTGAAGCTAAGCAGGGTTGAGCCTGGTAAGTACCTGGATGGGAGACCTCCTGGGAAAACTAGGTTGCTGCTGGAGGAGGTGTTAGTGAGGCCAGCAGGGGGTGCTCACCCTGTGGTCTGTGTGGGTCCTAACGCCCCAGTATAGTGATGGGGACATTATACTGTCAACAAGCACCATCCTTCGGATGAGATGTTAAACCGAGTTCCTGACTCTCTGTGGTCATTAACAATCCCAGGATGTCCTTCGAAAAAGAGTAGGGGTGTAACCCTGGCATGCTGGCCAAATTCGCCCATTGGCCTCTGACCATAATGGCCTCCTAATCATCCCCATATCTACTGATTGGCTTCATCACTCTGCCTCCTCTCCATCAGTAAGCTGGTGTTTGGTGGCTGTTCTGGCACACTATGGCTGCCGTCGCATCATCCAGGTGGATGCTGCACACTGGTGGTGGTTGAGGAGATACCCCCTCACATTGTAAAGCCCTTTGAGTGTCTAGAAAAGTGCTATATAAATGTAACAAATTATTATAATGAATTATTTTTATGAGTCACAGAAAGCCGATTTGTTGTGAAAAACGTCAATCTTATTATGTATCACATCCCCGCCCCGTCTCATCCTATGATACATTTCCTGTGCTCTTCCTTGTACATATCTGAGCATAACAAAACGCAGATAAACACTTTTACACACAAACAACAAAGATGATAATCACACGATTATGATAGGATATGGTTTGTATGTGATTTTCTTGAGATTTGGGGTGTTTTGATGATCATAAAGAATATATACATATGAAATGCTAATTTGTGCAACGATATAAAAGGCTATAAATAGCATATTTTAGCAATAGTCCTGTCCTGGCCCTGCTCCAGCCTCCAGGGCGCCCGCCCCCTATATAAGGGGCGATATGTGTCACAGTTTTGTTTCTGCCTAGTTTCCTTTTTGCCCTTTTTGGGTATTTCCTGTTGTTTCCAGTCATTAGTTCCTTGTTAGTTAATCTTCGTTTAGTCTCTTCACCTGTGTTTAGTTAATTATCTTGTTTGCTCCTTTGTTCCCTGTTTCTTTAAAAGTCCTGAGTTCTCCCCAGTCTTGGTCAGATCTTGATGTTGAAAAATGGTTAAGTGTGTTGATGTTCATTAAAGATATTCCTTTTCGTCAATTCCTCGTCGTGCTTCTCCTTCTACAACCACAACCGTAACACTAACTGTTTTCAATATCATTTTTCAATATCAGTGAGAAGAAAATAAAGAACATTTATATATCAATCTTCATACAGCTGCAGTCAAAAGTTTACATACACCCTGCAGAATCTGCAAAATGTTAATTATTTTACCAAAAAAAGAGGGATCATACAAAATGCATGTTATTTTTTAATTTAGTACTGACCTGAATAAGATGTTTCACATAAAATATGTTTACATATAGTCCACAAGAGAAAATAATTATTGAATTTATAAAAACAACCCTGTTCAAAACTTTACATGCACTTGATTTTTAATGCTGTGTTGTGGTCACCTGAATGATCCACAGCTGTGTATTTTTGTTTAGTGATAGTTGTTCATGAGGCCCTTGTTTGTCCTGAACAGTTAAACTGCCTGCTGTTCTTCAGAAAAATCCTTCAGGTTCCACAAATTATTTTAGTTTTCCAGCATTTTTGTGTATTTGAACCCTTTCCAACAATGACTGATTTTGAGATCCATCTTTTCACACTGACAACTGAGGGACTCATATGCAACTATTACAGAAAGTTCAAACACTGATGCTCCAGAAGGAAAAACCATGCATTAAAAACGTTTCGAATTTGAAGATCAGGGTAAATTTAACTTTTGTCTTCTGTGAAACGTAGCTTCTGGAGGGCAGTACTAAATAAAAATAATAATAATAGTATATTCAGGCAAAATAAGAAAAATGTACAAATCTTCATTTTGTTGAAAAGTTTTCACCCCCCGAAGGCTATCTTCATGGCAAAAATTACAATAATGCAAGTTACATAAACACAAAAGTTCAGTTAAACACTATCCTTCAACATTATTAAAGGGTAAGTTCAACAATTTTCAATCCATTTTGTATTGTTACAATGTTGGTAACATATGTAAAATAAAAATGTGTATCCTTTCTCCGAGATACCAAGTTTATTTTAAACACAGCATTTTTTTTTTTTTTTATTTTATGCTGCAAAAAGTGTAATTTTGTCAAAACTCATCATTTCATTTTGCGTCATCCTGCAGAGTGTTGCTTACAAATAAAAGGGGACATATAGGTATACATAACTCAGAGAAAATGTAAATATTGTTCATTTATAGATATTTACAGATTTAGACGTTGCAATAATACAAAGCGGGTTGAAAATGGTCAAACTTACCCTTATAGGCAATATAAGGATAATATTTGTCAGTTTTGTATGGCCATTTACAGTTGCCGTCATCTGAAGTCTTTGTGAATGTTAGCGTCATCTGCAGTCGTCACAAGTAAGGCTAGATCCAATCTGGAGCTGGCATAATCTCTGGTAACCTTGGGATGGGCATCCTGAGATAGAAACAAGTAATCAAAAGGAGAAAGTTTAGCATAGCTGCTGTTCATAGTATTTCAGAAAAAAGATTATTTCTTTCATCACATATAGCTGGAGTGCAAGGTTATCAGATGTGTTGTGTGAATACTAAAAATATGTATTTGAATCTAATTTAAACTAAAAGAGTGTGTCTGAGCCCCAAACATTATCAGGAAGGCCATTTCAAAGTAAAATACCAAAAAGCTCTACTTCCTACATTTACATTTATCATTTAGCAGACGCTTTTATCCAAAGTGACTTACATTGCATTCAAGTTACAGCTTTTACATTTTATCAGCTCTTCCTTTAGTGGACTTTGATAAATCCTTGTTATTATCAATAATCCAGAATTTTGTGACCTAATTACAGGCCAAGCATCATAGCTGCTTCTCTCCCATTTGTGCTTATTTTGCTATATATATCTGGTTTAATCACAACAAGGTGTAACATGCGCTCATCCAACAACTTTAGATGCTCAATCACATGAAACACTTCACCTGTCAATAAACAAAAATCAGCACACTGCCACTAATGCTCTCAAAAATCTATTTATTGATAAAGTGTTTCATGTGATCCCTTAGTAAATGTATTATTTGTCCTCATTATTTGGCGAACAGGAAGAATTTTCATTAATTTCATTACTGAATTTTCATTGCTTCAGTCTTCAGTGTCACACGATCCTTCAGAAATCATTCTAATATACTGATTTGCTGCTCAAGAAACATTTATGACTATTATCAATGTCTTATTATCAAACGTTAGAGCAAACATGTCTGTTTTAAATAAATCCTGTACTTTTTAAAAACTGTTTTCAACATTGATAATAATCAGATATGTTTGTTCAGCAGCAAATCAGCATATTGGAAAGATTTCTGAAGAACCATGCGACAATGAAGACTGGAGTAAAGATGCTGAAAATTCAGCTTTACCATCTCATGAATAAATTACTTCTCTAAATATATTCAAATAGAAATCAGTTATTTTAAATTGTATTAAATTGTATTCATTTCATACATTTGTCAAGTCACAAAGGGATCCAGAGGCAAAAGGCAAGTCAAAACAGAGAACGAACTCAGGCAGTCTGGTGTTCGCTAGCCGGATTAGGCATACGCAGAACAGGAAAAACATTCAGAACAAACTGGAACATAGAAGCAGACTTGACTTGAGCCGGAGGGTGTGCGGTCCCGGCCGGAGTGGCGAGCAGCAACATCCACAGAAGGCAGTACAGTCTGGAGGGCGACTGGCCGCCAACAACTGGGAGACTGGGCAGAGATAGGGTCAGACACTCAACAGGACTCGACATGATTGGACAGGACAGGACTGTTCTTGACAAAACACAGAATGAGGGTAATAGATCGAGAGAGAGCTGGCAGAATGGCTGCGAAGCACAATAATCTGACAAAGTCATCTAGAAACACAGAGAGAAATAGAGGAACAAATCAGCGTCAAAAGGAAACAGGTCCCCTCCTAATCAGTGCGAGCGCTGATTGTGAACACGAACAGCTGAGTCTAGAGCAAGAAATAGAAAGGAAAAGAAAACTGGAATCAAACCCGGCTCGTGACAACATTAAACTGTGGTGGGCATAAGAGACTTTAAAAAACATAAAAAATCATTCCAATCCCATGAAACCATATGAAACAAGCTAGAGCAGAGGTAAAATGCAGATAAAACAAAGAATATATACAATAATATAATAACATATGTGACCCTGGACCACCAGTCATAAGTAGCACAGGTACATTGGTAGCTATAGCCAACATTACATTATATGGGCCAAAATTATCAATTTTTCTTTTATGCCAAAAACCATTAGGATATTAAGTAAAGATCATGTTCCATGAAGATATTTTGTAAATATCCTACTGTAAATATATCAAAATTCGTAATATGCATTGCTAAGAAGCTAAGTTATGATGCCACACCAAAAAAGGACACGCTATTCTGATGGCATTAATTTATAACGTGGAAATGAATTAAAGTGCATTTGAACTGTATTGTATTGTATTATAATAACCGAAAGACAATCAATGCATTGTGACAGCTGGAATGTTACTAAAGTGTAACCACTAGACTAAATAACAAACATAAGCATATGAGAGACGGAGGTCTACGAGATCTGATGCCGTTTAGTGAAAGTGAAATTGAAAGTGAAGTTGGGGGTTCGGGTGCCTTGCTCAAGGGCACCTCAGTCATGGTATAGAGTCTGGGAATGTGTTGTCACAGCAGCAATGCATTCTGGGAATTTAGGTCATGGGAGCTACAGCGGAGACTGGATAATATAGTGAATATAGACGTTGATATTATTTAATGTTTCTATTATTCTACTTAAGATCGCGTTGGAGTGGTTAAGGCTCACTTTACATCATTTGCCATAGCCCTTTGCACAGCCGGTGTAAAAACGACCTTTTTTCAGCCTTAGAAAGCTGAAAAAGCAGAGGTATTTTCTGCAGACATTAATAGATGCCATAGCCCTTATCGATGTCTGCATGAAATACCTCTACTTTTGATTAACGCTATGTTGATACAGTAAGCGTTAATCATTCCAACGCGATCTTAAGTTGAATCACATAAACATAAAATAATAGCCTATAAAATGTCCTCATTCACTACGGAACTCGGATGAAAGTTAAACTGAATCTCGGTAACAACTCAAATAAGATATGGCTAAATAATTGATCTCTGTAGATTTAATATATACAGTGATTTGCATTAAACTGTAAGCCCTCACACTACAAATAAAAGAAAATCATATATGGAAATATTATCTGTGGCAGTTTGTAAGGATTAAGTTTCATTCAATCATTTATTTGATCGTTTGCATCATTGTTCGGCATCTTTAATAGTAAGGAATCTTCAACTTGGTTCATTATTTATTTGCATAGCATCCACAATACACATTGTTTCAAAGCAGCTTACAGTGAGTTAAGTTCGGTTACCTCTATAATAGCTTAATTCTTTACACTGAGCAGATTTACTGGGCAATATTGTGATATATAACAATGCTAAACAATCCACTGTTTAATATCTAGCTATGTATTCTCCCCTTTCAAAAAATAGCCATGGTTTTGCTACTCTAACCAAAGTATTTTAGCAGTTAGCCTATGTCAGTATACTGTAGTGAAGGAGACTGAATAATGAATATTTGCCGCTTCTCCGACAAACCACAGAGCGATTTTTTTTTTTTAAAGAGATTTACATATTAGTCTGTTTTATTCTAAGAGTATGTAAGATGGTTTAAGATGTAAGATGCTTTTTTCTGTGGTGATTTGCGTGTGTTTACACTGTGTGCTCCTGAGCGTGACCTAAAACATGGTGGAATTCAATGCGGCGTGACGTAGATTCCCATTAACTATTGTGAGTGGAAGAAAGTGCTGTACAGTCACTCCCCCCACCTACAATCCCTGGCGGACCTGAGACTCGAACCTCTAACCATTAGGCCACGACTGCCCTTTAGACCTCTGGTCTCAAACTCAATTCCTGGAGGGCCACAGCTCTGCACAGTTTAGCTCAAACCCTAATCAAACACACCTGATCCAGCTAATCAAGCTCTTCAGGATCACTAGAAACTTCCAAGCAGGTGTGATTTGGAGCTGGTTGGAGCTAAACTGTGCAGAGCTGCGGCCCTCCAGGAATTGAGTTTGAGACCAATGCTTTAGACTGAGGTCGTTTCACCTGATTACCTTATTGATGCGGTTTTGCTGAGAATTGATGCCATTTAGGCACTGGGCATATGATGCTAGCATTAGATGCTAGGCATCTCTGGCGCGATGCCATTTTAACAGATAACAGTTATCTGAATACTGACGCAGAGCTCTGGGGATGTCCTAAACTGTGCCCTGTGCGATTAATAAAAACAGTCCTCTGAAAAATGTTGTGCAGTTTTAAAGTCTTACCTGTTGCTGCGTTTTCTTTCAGTTTTAAAGCAATATCCTTGCATAGTATCTAGCAAGAGAAAAAAGAATACGCGGCTTCAAACGGCTAATCCACAAACATACACAGACACAATTCCAGATTCATTTTTATCCAGCAGTGTTTAGTCCTTTACCGAACTAATGGCGTTATCAATAAAATGTTGCCAGGAATGAAAATATATAATTATAATTATAATATATAAAAATTTCATGCGTTTTTTGTAATAATATGCAAACATTTACCGGCTAATGTGGATGTCCTTTTCCACCTCTCTCTCTCTCTCTCGCTCGCTCTAACGGTGGACTGTGAAAGTGAAAGATGCGTAACGTTAACTTCACGATGAAAACTGCAAATATAACAAAAATGATTAAAAAAAAGAAACAATAATGAGCAACGTTACCTTTCTGAGGTCAAATTGAACAAATAGGTGCATCACGTCGGTTAGTCCATCTGAGAAAAAAATCCCACTCAAAATTACTGTACTATGATACACAGAAAAATATAATTTTACTGTAAAATTTCCCCCTATTATAATTTTACCCATGATGCTTTGACAATTTACAGCAACATCCTGTATACATGTTCTACAGTATGGATTTGTTCATTTTACAGTAATAATGCTGCGAAAACTACAGAAATTTGTCACGCAATACCAGGTCTATCAAAACTCCTAGCAAACCTTAATTTTTTAGCCTCGGGTTCTTTTCAACGTACTGTGGCTTCTTTATTTCTTTATTGTTTATTCGAGACTACGTTAATTTGCGCTGCGCTTGGTATATTTCGTTGGTTGAGATGTTGCGTCTGTGTTCTTTAATTTGCGCATTGTTAGTAAATCACCCGCAGAAATTTCCATGCCCATCGGCGCTGTTTTGGAATTGCGCTCTTGCACTAATTTGCCTTGTTTAGTAAAACTGGCCCTTGTTCTTTCAATTTAAACTAAAACAAAGGATCTGACTTGGATGACACTAAATCAGTTGCTCCAGACATCTCTAAAACAGTCTGTTCTACGGTGGCCGAGAGAGCTCGATGCGCTGCAAATAGATAAAACACCTGCAAATAAAGAAAACAACTTCCTCAATTTGACAACACACACGCTGCAAATGCTCACAACACAACCAAAAAAAGAAACACACTGCAAATAAAATGTATTTGGTTGTGTTGTGAGCATTTGTGGTGCGTTTCTTTATTTGTTTGTGTTGTGAGCATTTGCACCACCTGCTGTCAAACTGATGAAGATGTTTTCTTGATTTGCTTGTGCTTTGTCTATTTGCATGTTTTCTGAAGTTGCAGCGTGTTGAGCTCTCTCGGCCACCGTACTTTTTCATTTTGCTATCCAAATCACTTTAGAAAAGAGACGTAGACAACCGGCCTTGCCCGACAATTTTAGCATAAACTTCAGCTTTTACTACTTTCTTAGGTGCAGCACTTGATACAGGAACATTCAAAACTTTAGTAACTTATATTAAATCTATTAAATTAGTCAGTGCCGATAGCACTGTTGTACTTCGGGTGTCCCAAGTTCGAGTCCTGGCTCATGGAGATTTTGCAACCCCCCCCCCACCCCTTCTCTCGCTCTTGCTCTCTCTCTTACTGTGAGAAATAAAGGCATAAAATGCCCCCCCCCCAAAAAAAAACTAATAAATTGCTGTAAACTAGGTTTACAAATAAATGCTCCAATGTCTGACTCCATAATTAGCTTTCATTATTATTACATTTTACTCACCAAAAAGGTAGAAAACAGTACCACTTATTGGAGATTTGTTAACTGCAGCCCAAGACTTGTTGCCCACTGAAGCTAAGCAGGGTTGAGCCTGGTCAGTACCTGGATGGGAGATTTAAACAAGGGAAAACAAGGTTGCTAGTGTTAGTGAGGGGGTGCTCACCCTGTGGTCTGTGTGGGTCCTAATGCCCCAGTATAGCGACGGGGACACTATACTGTCAAAAAGCACCGTCTGTCAGATGAGACATTAAACCAAAGACCTGACTCCCTGACTCCCAAATTACCTCCACTGGCCCTTGTCAGTCACGGCCTCCTAATAGTCCGTATCCACCCATCACTTTCTCTCCTCTCCACCACCTGTAGCTGGTGTGTGCTGATCACGCTGGTGCTGTTGTACCGTGGCTGCTGTCGCATCATCCAGGTGGATGCTGCACACTGGTGGTGGTTGAGGAGAGACCCCCCCCCCCCCCCCCCCCCCCCCATATGATAGTACTGCACTTTGGGTGTACAGAAATACATAATAAAGCACTATATAAATGCCTCATTCGTTCATTCATTCAACAATACTCAATCAAAATAAATGTGCAAGCAATCAAACAAGCAGACAAACTCCCACTTGTTAAAAACAAATGAGCGGGGAAAAAAACAAGTGGAGGAGCCTCCATTTGTTATGAGTAAGTTAAACCTTTACTCAAAGAGAAACAAAATACCCGTAACAATTAACAGGGTTCCCTATAAAAGGATCCCTGGAGTCCCCAGTCTCACTACTAAGACTGTACAACAACAAAAGACTTTTAAAGTACAAGAACAACAAATGTATTAAACAAGGAGAAACAATCTTTGGGAGGGGCAAGGCCAAAAAACAAGTAACAAAACAAAAATAAGCAATTTTCACAAAAACCTAGAAACCTAACCTAGAAATCAGGGCCTGTATTTATCAAGCTTATCAAAGTGCCATTTTATTCTTAAGTGCTGAGAATTAATTAAATTTACTCCTACCTTCAAACTTAAGCATAAAAGCAAGTTATCAAATTTCTTAAAGCTAAGAATCACTCTTACTCTCCCAGTTATTTAAGACAGCTCGAGTGGTTAGGAGTTTCCAGTAGGGGCTTGTGATGGCGCTGAGGAGACAGAGACATGTGCAAATCTTTCAGGAGAGAAAGAATGTCCTTGAAATGTTTGGCAAAGAGCAGTTAATCAAACGGTTACATTTCCTCAGTTATTCAAAACGAGTAAAGAACATCTTAACTGACTTCAGTCTAGCGCGAGTATTATATGCGATCTACAATGTATGATGAATAAATCTCTTACCCCTTATTTACACTGCATGCGTCTGCGGTGCATTACGCACCTAGTCTATTTTTGACGGATAATAATAATAATAATAATCGTCATCTCTCTGTCGTCAAAGGCATCAGCCACAGCCGTTATCTCTGACTATCTTCGATACACTATACTATCGTCTATCGGCACCCTAAATCGAGTTGTGATGATGCTTCGTTTCCTTGCCATAATGTATTCTCTTGAAAAATTGTATTGTCAAATGTGTGTTGAATGTAAACTCCTAATAGGAATTTAACCATTCAGTGTGAATTTATCTGAGAATATTCTTAATTAAGGAAATCTATTCAGTGATTGGTCCATGCGTATGTCGTCATCCAAAATCCCGTTTGTGGCATTGCAAAGTGTCGTGAATCATCTCTAAGACTGAGCCTGCGTCCCAATGTGCATAATATCCATCCTAAATTCTATGTGATATTAGTAATTTTCAATGCTATTTAGGGAAGATAGGGTGGATAGTATGCACATTGGGACGCAGGTTGACGTAAGATTTAGTCCTACACTTCGCTTAAATTACGACTGAGATGATTGATAACTAACTTTTACGTGCAGCTTTGAGCTTTTGAGTCTTAAGTCAATTCTTAGCAGTGTTCTTGAGAGTAATTCTTAGAGGCTTGATAAATACAGGCCCTGATTACAAAAGAAATGGGCTACAAAATGCTTCTCTCCCTACTAACATATCCAGGAGAAAACAAATAAAACAAAAAGGCACTCAACTCCCTTTCATGTTCCGATTAAACAATGGTCAGGAAGAGATAAGAGCCAAAATCAAAATGTGAAAATAGTTCACTTAACAAATCACAACAAATGTCTCATGTACAGAGATGGGCACAAATACATCAAAACGTATTTAAAATAAAAATACAAAATACTGTGTGGAAAAATTTATTTAAATACAAATACAGCATTTTGTATTTTGAAAATACACAAAATACATATGAAATTGGCCATCCAGTAAAATAACACTATTAAGGCCTGTTTACACCAAGGACAATAATTATAAAGATAACTCTATTAGTGTATTCTAAGTATACAATGCAGTTGTGTCATCTGTCACTTTAAATGCTCAAGCTCTTTAAAGCAGAAATGATTCCGATTGGCTGTCAATATTTTTATCATTCATCATTTTTTGTGCTTTTATGCTTATAGTTGTGGTGTGCTACAAGGACGTAGTTTTTGTTTGAACATTGGGGGGGTTGAAGTGGCCCCCGGGTCATGCACCCTCTTAAGGTTTATTTATTTGTTTGCAGGAGTGCAAACTTGTCACCTTTTGGCGAAATTCACCGGTTTCACCTTGAAATAGGTCATTCACGTTGGGATCTGATCCATGCTTGAGCACGATTGACTCTCAAAGTTTATTTCACAAGTGTGACTGCTCTGTACCGTGTCCAGTGTGGTTCGTTTAACCGTGCCCTGGCCCGCTTGAAGAGCATGGAACAGTCAATTTACTATTTTTGTATGCGCTATTGTTATCATTATGACAGCAAAAATCTTTATTACTACTTGGATATCACCTCAGCTGCCCGTGTAATAATCTGTTAGCGAAAGGACGATCATGCTTGGGCTTTAGTACAAGGCAAATGTGCCTAGTGTGAGTATGCCCTTAGAACAAGTTTTTTTATATATATCTTTATTATTAGCATTATAGTTATCTTTGTCTTGGGGTACACACACAGAAAGCTGCTTATTACTAATTTATTCATGTTTCTTTATCGCTCTGATGTGTCAATAGCTCCTGCGCACTAAAAGCTCCACAGATATATTTGCATATCACGATGATATATAAATTATATAGAAAAAGTTCAATCAATTTACACGTTATATCATCACCGACATATTTATTGTTATATTGCCACAGCAAGCAGTAATGATTAAAGTTTAACCCATTTGACTTACTAGTTGATAAAACCAAAATCTGACAAAAAAAATAAAATAAAAAATAACAAGACTGACTAGTGCTAATGCTATGTTGCCCTTGCTAGTGCTCTTTTTTTTACCTGCTGGGAAATGTGTGCTTTTTTTTGTTTTAAACTTATTTTATGTAGCATATGTCTAAACATTTGCAATTGCACAACATTTACATGAACATAAATGTAGGGCTATACCTATTTATAATTGCAGCCTATAATTTATTTAAATTATTAAATAGATTTTCTGCATATTTTAATTTTTGTATTGATAGTTTTTAATAAATGCAATTAATATGGTAGCATGCCAGAGAGTTTGTAGTAATAGC
The DNA here is from genome assembly GCF_936440315.1 of Barbus barbus. Taxonomy (NCBI): domain Eukaryota; kingdom Metazoa; phylum Chordata; class Actinopteri; order Cypriniformes; family Cyprinidae; genus Barbus; species Barbus barbus. Next base: position 4,244,863 of record NC_136758.1, read on the forward strand.
ATCATGTCTCCATCAGATCAGTGTTAAAGGAACTCTGGTTAAGCAGCAACTTGTATTTGATTTATGGAACTGAATCAGCTGACACGGAGTCAAACTATCTGAAATAAACCTTACTATTTTGGTCAACTTGACTGATGCAACAGGTCTCTGGTCACCTTAGTCTACACTGCATAGTGAATCAAAGTGCACCTCAGGAAGCATACAATTCATGACCGCTTTAAACAAAATTAATATATTTACGTAATTACTGTGTTTTCCACCTGTGTTCTCCTTCATGTTCCTTAGATGTGATTCCCCTTTTGTATTAAACATTTTGCATTCAAATTCAACTCCATTGAAGAAGATTTGACTAACCAAAATAAACTAAGTTTTCAACCCACTCCCCAATGATCTGCTACTCACAATATCACAAGCCCTCTGGAAGACTATGTAGAGAATTTCCTGAAGGTCTCCCACCTGGTATGCTGGGGAAGATGGCATGCTGAAGATAAATGTAGCTGCCCCCAATAGTACTTTAGTGGCGGAAGGCTAACCTGCGTTCTTTTAAGATCTGATATCTGCTCAAATATCCTTTATTTTAACATGCATGGGCAAAAGATTAATCGGGTTGCTGGTGTTCTCAAGTAGTCCCACAGTAGTAAAAGGAAATTAAATAACTGCCCTGTTGGGAAAAAAATAGGTTAGGTATGTTTTGAAGCATGGCAGCTGGTTTAAGCTGGTTTGTTCTAGTCATGTGCTGGTCCTAAGCAATTAGCTCCTGCTCAGGACCAGCTCAAAACCAGCTCATAACCAGCTCAGGACCAGCTTACACCAGCTCATGACCAACTAAGGACCAGCTTAAACGCCTAATAGAAGCTTAAACTCCTGATAAAAAAATAAATAATAATTAAATGAATGAGCTCACCACATGTACAATCAGAATTACGGAAATGTTGGGACATTTTTTAAAAATTTGAATAAAATGAAAACTAAAAGACTTTCAAATCACATCAGACAATATTTTATTCACAATAGAACATAGAGAACATAACAAATGTTTAAACTGAGAAATTTAAAAAAATGTTATCCACTAAATGAGGTCATTTAAAATTTGATGCCCGCTACAGGTCTCAAAAAAGTTGGCACGGGGACAACAAAGGGCTGGAAAAGCAAGACATTTTTTAAAAGATTAATCTATCAACTAATTAAGTTAATTGACATCAGGTCTGTAACATGATTAGCTATAAAAGGGATGTCTTAGAGAGGCAGAGTCTCTCAGAAGTAAAGATGGGCAGAGGCTCTCCAAGTTGTGAAAGAGTATGTAAAAAGATTGTGGAATACTTTAAAAACAACATTCCTCAACGGCAAATTGCATAGACTTTGCAAATCTCATCATCTACAGTGCATAACATTATCAAAAGATTCAGAGAAACTGAAGAAATCTCTGTGCGTAAGGGACAAGGATGACTTTGTTGGATGCCCGTGGTCTTCGGGCCCTCAGACGACACCGCATCACTCATCGGCATGATTCTGTCATTGACATTACTAAATGAGCCCAGGAATACTTCCAGAAACCACTTTCGGTAAACACAATCCGCCGTGCCATCTGCAGTTGCCAACTAAAGCTCTATAATGCAAAAAGGAAGCCATATGTGAACATGGTCCAGAAGCACCATCATCTCCTCTGGGCCAAGGCTCATTAAAAATGGACTGTTTCAAAGGGGAAAAGTGTTCTATGGTCAGACGAGTCCAAATTTGACATTCTTGTTGGAAATCATGGACGCCATGTCCTCCGGACTAAAGAGGAGGGAGACCTTCCAGCGTGTCATCAGCGTTCAGTTCAAAAGCCAGAATCTCTGATGGTATGGGGGTGCATAAGTGCATACAGTATGGGCAGCTTGCATGTTTTGGAAGGCACTATGAATGCTGAAAGGTATATAAATGTTTTAGAGCAACATATGCTCCCCTCCAGACGATATGTATTTCAGCAGGACAATGCAAAACCACATACTGCAGCTATTACAACAGCATGGCTTCGTAGTAGAAGAGTCCAGGTTCTGAATTGGCCTGCCTGTGGTCCAGATCGTTCACCTATAGAGAACATTTTGCACATCATTAAACCAAAAATATGTCAAAGACGACCATGAACTCTTCAGCAGCTGGAAACCTATATCAGGCAAAAATGGGACCAATCCAATACCAAAACTCCAGAAACTCATAACCTCAATGCCCAGACGTCTTCAAACTGTTTTGAAAAGAAGAGGAGATGCTACAGCATGGTACACATGCCCCCATCCCAACTATTTTCAGACATGTAGCAGGAATCAAATTTGAAATGAGCTCATTTTGTGCATAAAATAACTCAGTTTAAACATTTATGTCATCTATGTTCTGTTGTGAATAAAATATTTGTCTTACTGTTTGAGCCCAGATTCTGAAGTGTTAACCCGATGGATACTTTTCTGTCCAAGGAGGCCATGGGAGAGGATACGTCATCATTGAACATGATGGAGAACAGCGACAAGGGTGTTTACAAATGTGAGTATTAGAAACCAGTGTTGTGGAGTAACAGAATGTAACGGAATTAGACATTTAATTACAAAATAAATGTAATTGTAATTAGCTACAATTACTGAGAAAAAAATATGTATTTAAATTACAGTTACCTTTGAAAATGTTAATGATTACAAAGGGGGTTACAGCTGAATTTTTTCACACATACCCACACACAGATTTAATTGATTTCTTTCATAAATTGCATTGACTGCTCTAAAATGAGACACCAGTGTTTCAGGAGTTTCGGACACAGAATAGGACAAATGCTTATTCGATAACTTTTATTTCCTATTTGGGCTTATGCATATGCTTTATTTTTTAAGATTAATTGTTTTTTCCAAGTGTTTCCTGTCATAACTATGCAAACATTTGATTTCAAAACCAGTATCATAGCTATTGAACTATTTCTTATTATGATTTTAAATCTGTATTTAACCTCAGAATGATCTCAAAGTAAATAAGAGGTGTTAAGTCTGATTTTGTGGTGGCTGTGCTTTAAATTAAATTATTACACGGCTCTTTGGAATGCTTGATTCTGATCGGTCAGTTGTGACATTCCAAGGTATGTTATTCCTCGATAACAACTGGTAAAAGCTAATAACACAGACTCATCCGGGTAACTTAAATCTGTGCTATACGCTTGCTAGGAACAGTTTTTCTTGGTGGAAGCTTTGCGTTTGGTTTGCTAGTTAAATATTAAAACTCAATTCAATATTGTGTATACAGTTCCTTAATTCTGTCAACCTGGTATCGTGGACTCGCCTCTCTCATTTCATTCAAACGCATCTGCTGCCATTTTGTTTTGTACTCTGTAATAGATTATAAGATAACTAACAAACTATAGGCCTACTGTAAGAACTAATACTTATTATTTATGAGGTGAAATGTTGTAATAAAAGTGGTATGACTGCACCCTATCCCTTAAATGTCTGTCTAGTTTGAACTTGCCGCTTACTAGCAACTGCTTTCTTCATGGAAGCTCGGTGTTCAAATATTTAAACTCAGATCAGTTTTTCATGTCTAATTATTTACTTTTGTGGCAAGCCGTGTAATAAAAGTGTAATATCCCTTACTTATTATAATCTTAATTCAAGTCATGAAGGATTTTGAAAGTGTGACAGTTATCAGTGTTGAGTACTGTAATAATAATAATAATAATAATTAATTACATTTATATAGCATATTTATATTTTCTAGGCACTCAAAGCGCTTTACATTGTGATGGGGGATCTCCTCATCCACCACCAGTGTGCAGGTTAACCCTGCCTGGTTTAAATGTTTGAAAATGATAAACAGTTGAAAATATTAGAAGTTTAGACAAGTAATCAAATGTAATAAGTTACATTACTTTAATAAAGTAATTGAAAAGAAAAAAATATGACATTTTAAATAGGATAACTTGTAATCTGTAACCTCTTACATTTCCAAAGTAACCTTCCCAACACTGTTGGAAACCAAAAACACGGTTCCTTGTTTCAAAATAGCTTTTGTAGATTATTATGTGTTAATTACAAATGATGATTAAAAAATTATTGAACTGCTGAAGGTGTAAAGACACTAAACAGTATAGTATATTTGTGATTTTGCAAATGTATCTGTAAAAACACATTTGAATATGTATAGATAACAGGGGAACTTCAGTAAGCTGATGAAAGGCCACTTAAGTGTACTTAAAAAGAGTGCAGTTTAATAACTATAGGTCTTAACATACTTAAGTGCACTTTTTAAAAATGCACTTCATAATAATGTATAATTAAGTATTAATTAAACATTTCACATAATTATAATTTTATTGTGTTTTAAATAAGTACACTTATTGTGACATATTTATCAATATACTAAAGCTCATGTAAAATAATTGCTTTTAAATACAACTTAAGTGTGTTCTCCAAAATTACATTTGTTTTTAAAGGGGTCATCAGATGCAAAATTCACTTTACATATTGTTTGAACATAAATGTTTGTTGGAAGTGTGTTTACACATCCATCCTATAATGATAAAATCCACGCAGTGTTTTTAAAAAAAAAAAACGCCATTGTGTCGACTCCAGTACAGGGGAAGGCAAGATGTCTCCGATTAAATGATTGAGGTATTTTGTTGTTGAATGTAATAATGAATATAGTAGTCATCATTTACTCCGGACATCTGAGCCGCTGAAGATGCAGAGGATTAACGTTACTTTTATTTTTGAAGGGAATGCGCCGATCCTGATCCTGCCTAAATGCATCTATGTTCACACTAATCATTTGTGATCATCTACAGTAGAAGTAAGTATAATGTTTTTTTTTATAATTTTTTTATATATTTACAACTGTTCCCAGGGCGCCGCAGCATAAATGGCTGCCCACTGCTCCGGGTGTGTGTTCACGGTGTGTGTGTGTTCACTGCTGTGTGGGTGCACTTTGGATGGGTTAAATGCAGAGCACGAATTCCGAGTATGGGTCACCATACTTGGCCATATGTCACGTCACTTTCACTTTTCATGTCACTTAAATCTTTGCAAATCTCCTTTCTTAAAAATGTGCTAGTTAGCAAGGTTCGCGGCTGAAGTTTACAGTCTGCTCATCACCCCATGGAATAGAGGGGTGGGGTCAGCAGAGCTCATTAGCATTTAAAGCGACATGGACTAAAAACAGCTTGCTGAAAACAGAGCTGATTTTGACAGGGTAAAAAAAGGTGTTTTTTACGCTACCATTGAGAAAGTTTAACCAAAGAATGTTATAGACTTTTCATTAAGACCCTAAAGAATAATATCAACTTGTGGAAAATGGGCATCCGATAACCCTTTTAAATTGATTTAGTCTATAATATATACTATGTGGATTAATGCACTTGAAATGTATTTTTCTTGTAAACTTCCAATCCAATTTATTATACAGTATGCTCCAATAAAACTTGTTGAAATTTTAATCACCAGCTCCTGCACTATGAACTCAGTGAAGTTTAATTTTTCTACATAATATTTGACACACAGTGTAATTTATGAGAGTACTGTATTTGTATGTAATAGTACTGTACTTTACATCTGTGTACAGAATACTTTCAATATCATTATGTTGTTCTAAGTCACTTAAACACATTTTATTGCATTAATTGCAAGCAAAAGTTTAACAAATCTAAACAAAATTAATTTGTATTCAAATACATTTTAATTAGACTAGGTTACACTGCACTGTAAAAAATGACTGACTTTTAGTTGAATTAGTCATGACTGAGTCTATAGACATTGGTCTAACTACACAATGAATTATAACAACTTGAACTTGAACAGAAATGGAAAGCTTGAAATTACATGTAATCACACACAAGTATCTCTTTTGTTGGTAACACTTTAGAATACTGTTCCATCATTAATGAATAACTACACAAGAACACATGAGTAACACAATATTAGCACTGTAGTAACTACTAGTAACTAACAAGAAACTCTGATTAATGAAGTAGTAAATAATATTGCTTAGTCGAATGTGGTAGTTCACTATTAGCTAATCAGTAACTATTATTTTTTTCATACCTCCCTAATAACTACTAAGAACTACTGCATACAGGTTTATAATTAATATGAATAATACATAATATATAATTAATTCTAAAGTAAACATCATGGTAACCCACTAGTAATGACTCAAGCATTACCAAATTTTTCAGAGGGAATTACTAATTATTTGGATCAGTATTCTAAAGTGAAGATCATGATAACTCCCTAGTAATGACTGAAATCATTGTAAGCTTTTAAGGGTTTTGTAAAGTATTGGATAGTAGTTATTCAGATGTTACTACATCCTTCTAAAGGAATTACAAAGTTTTTGGATCAGTATTCTAAAGTGAAGATTGTGATAACTCCCTAGTAATTACTGAAATCATTGTAAACTTTTGAGGTTTTTGTAAGGGTCTGATTAGTAAATCATTTTGCTAGATTTGGCAACACTTAAATTGCTATACTAGTGGATTACCATGATCTTCACTTTAGAATACTGATCCAAATAATTAGTAGTTTCTTCAAAAGGATGTAGTAACACTTGAGTCATTACTATCCGAAACCTTACATATACATCAAAAGCTTACAATGATGTCACTCAATATTAGGGAGTTATGATGATTTTCACTTTAGAATACTGATTCAAGTAATTAGTAGTTCCTTTAGAAGGATTTGGTTATACTTGAGTCATTACTAGTGGGTTACCATGATCTTTATTCTAGAATTAATTATTCATTATGCATAATTCACATTATGAACCTGTATACAGTAGATCCTAGGAATTCTCCAGGATATATGAAAAAATAGTAGTTATTGATTAGCTAATAGTGAACTACCAGTTTCAACTGAGTGATATTACTTACTAAATCATTAATCAACGTTTCTTGTTAGAAATAAGTGAGCCCCGGACGAGCCCCCAATTTATGTTATGATCGTCATAGGGCCAGCCATAAAATGTGCGTTCACTCCCAAGGTAGCATCAAGCAAAAAGTATATTTATTAACCAATTTATAATGAAAAATAGTAACAAAGGGGACAAATTCAGGAGTGGACAAGGCCAAAATAACAAACAAAAATAACTAGTTTTAGTAAACCCTCTAAATTCCCTAACCAAAATAAAACACACAAAAGAAAAATATACAACACAACTTCCCTAACTCCTTTAACTTAAAACATAAAACAAACAATATATATATATAAAAGAAATGGCGTCACACTCCCTACTTCCCTTAAAATAAATATTTACAAATATAATTAGAAGTTAACAGAACAAAAGCAGGTTTCTCAAAGCGCCCACACACAATCACAAAGGAACCCAAATCAAAGCAAAACAAATGGCACACATTCAGCCCTCTAGAATGTTTGGGGAGGTCCTTTTCACTGGAACCGGAACCAGACCAATTAGGAGGCCGCCAATCAGGGTCTCTAGATCTCAGGATCTCAAATCAGGATGAATGCTGACCACACCTTCTCCTGCACAGACGCACTCAAAAATACATACACATACTTCGGCAGACCAGAGATGTAACATTAATGGTAGTTACTACAGTGTTAATAGTGCATTAGTTATTTGATCCTGTGTAGTTATTCATTAATGATGGAACAGTATTACAGTATTCTAAAGTGTTACCCTTTTGTTTAATGTGCATGTGCCAAAAATACTACGTCATGATGGCGCACTACTTCAGCAGAGTTTGAAAAATGCGCTGTGCGCCATGTTTCTGTAATCGTGAATGCATGAGCATTTGGATGATTACAGATGAGACTATATGTACTGCAGATAATGAATCAAGTATGTATTGATATAAGCTTTCTTTAGTCTTAATTTATTCGTGCGGCTTTCTATAGTTCTATAGTTCTTGCTATATGGACTCGGGTGGTGAATCAATCCTGTCCTATAATTTATCTATGACTGCCTTATTAATGATCGCATGTGTGGACCAAAACATTTGGTTGCTGAAAATACAATATTTTATTTACATTACATTGTTTTTTGTTTCTTTTTGCCATTTGAAGAGCAAGATGTTCCATTACTGCTTGTGTTTGTAATATGTAAAATTTTTGTACTTATCTGGAGTTATCCATTCATTTTGCAGGATCAGTACTGATTGTTACTGGAGATACAGTGTGGACACACAGACCAGTAATGAAGAGGTGAAGTTAGAAGTTTTTTAATGGATTGTTGCCCAGTCAGCTCACCCTGATCACACATTATCAGCTAAATATGCAATTAAGTCACTATACCTATGGACTTTAAATGCTTTGAATCTTTTCTATTTGCAACTAATATATTCCCAATAGTGCATTTACAGATCCCTCTCTAATCATCATATCTTTTAGAGGTAACAAACCCAAGGAAGGGGGCTTCAGCTTTGCTGTGTCAGTAAATACAGGTAAATGTGTGGTAAATATAAGAACATTCTTCATGAAGATGTGCGAGAGAAGCTTGCAAGGCAAAAATTAATAAAATTAAATTATAAAATTTAATAAAATTAAAATAAAAATTAAATTAATCTTTCTTCATTTTCATGGATTTTGGGATATTTATCTATATATGGGTAATTGATAAAGTTATGTTTTTTCCCTGTAAAGTAGGAATAAAAAAGTTTTTAAAAATGCTATCTATTTTTAAAGCCCAGTGTCAGTGAAGATGGTGTGGTCAGGAATTCTGGTGTTTATAGAAAATCTGAAGGAACATCTCCCAGCACTACGATGTTGCCCTGACGATTAAGGTAATTCACCTCTTAGGTGATGCAGATGTGGTCAAAAGTTTACATACCCCTTGCAGAATAAACTTCTTCATCAGAGCAGAAATTGCTATTTTTTTATGATTCTACCCTTTTATTGCTTAAATTATAAACATTAACATAACTTTGGACTTTAACTGTGTCTATTGCTTTGACTCAACTGAATCATTTATAATGACTGGATATGTTTGATAAAAATTGTTCTTCTGTTTTTTTTTTCTGACATTCCTGCCTCTTTGAAACATTTCACAGACTGTGGAGAGATGGTGTGCAGCTTCATGACATTTGAAGTTTACTGCCGATGGAGAGCTTCTGGTACACTGACATACAGCACTTTTTTCAGTTAATTTATTTAGTCAAACCTGTATTCACTAATGCTGGAGTAAGATTTTAGAAGAAAATTTTCAGTGCTGTTTAATGTTAAGTGCTAGTAAAGGTTTGAGAACTTATGGGTTTCACAGACAGGCCTTAGACTAAGCCAGGATTAGGCCATAGTTCAATAAGGACATTTCAGTAATTTTCATCAACATGCCTTAGAAAAAACATTACAGTTGTACATCTTGAGACAAAACAAAGGCACTGATATTTTTAAACATCAGTCAGTGCAAGTTTCTTTCAGTTGAAATAGCTCAGAATTTCGTTTTAGTCTGGGACTAGGCTTAAGCCTTGTCTGTGAAACCGGGGATATGGGTAATGGTAATTACTTAATGGTAATAGTAATTGGTAATTTTTTCCAATAAGGTCTCATTTGTTGTACATTGAATGATAATTTTCTTGAATTTTTTGTATTAAGTGTGTGTGTGTGCGCGCGTGTGTGTGTGTTAGTAATCTTATACGTTATGGGGACTAGAGGGTGACACGGGAGTCGATTTTCAAACCTCTTCCGTCCCACTCCCACAAAAAAAAAATCTCGTCCCGTCCAAATCCCACAAAAAAACTGGGGGAAAATCCCGTCCCGTTCCACTCCCGGAAGAATGACTCCAATTCCCTCCCATTCCCGTGTTTTGTTTTTTTTTGGCTGAAATCTGTCAGTTACAGTAAAAATATAGTACAGATTACAGCGTGCCAACCTTAATTGAATAAAATCCCAAAATGTAGTTTTTTTGTTATTATATTGAACTGAAAGCCAGCTTATGCACAGTGTTGCACACATTACATTTCATGTAAATCATCCATGTTAACACACACGTTTTCTATTTGGAATTTTTTTTGAAAGTAGACATTTCAGTCTCTATAGATATATTTTTCAAAGACGGAGTTTCCAAGTTTCTCGCTCAAGTTCACAGAGACCTAAAGGGCATCCTGTTTGCTTTAAAGCGCAACGTTTCATTGTTATTCTGAGTGCACACAAATTAACGTAGAGTCTTTACAGATTCGAAAGATGTATTAGGCTACTTTTATCTGTATGACCAAAAATTATATGGAGATTTTAAGAGCAAGTGAGCAAGTCATCTGTCCTACAGCGAGCGCGCTATTCAGCTTCCACTCTCCACACAAACACTTCAATAGCGCACATTTCTCTAGGTTAACATCATATTGAGGGCCATGTAAAGTTGCTACTACATCTTTCAGATGAAAAGCCATACAGTATTTGAGGTCGATGAATGATAGGTGAGCATTTGGATATTACCACATAGACCAGCCGTTAACAATCTGTCCATCACGCACTGCGTCATTCACTTAACCAACCACACCAAAGCAAACTGGAGGAGAGCATAAAGAGACAGGGCAACTAGAATTGAGTTCAGAATTAAAATATACAGTTTATAGTTTATATAAACGGTACATTTGTGTATAAAGTTGGGAATATCATACCTATTCCCGATCCCACCCACTCCCGCTGGCATTTTTTCCTGTCCCGTCCCAATCACGTGATTCGTAGCGATTTTGTTTCCCATCCTGCGGGATTCCCGAAAAAATGTCAGCCTCTAATGGGGACCAAATGACTCCACAAGGATAGTAATACCAGTAAATTTTGACCTTGTGGACATTTTTAGGTTCCCAATGAGGAAACAGACTTATAAATCATACAGAATGATGTTTTCTATGCTGGCAAGATTAGGTATTTTTGTATGTAATTATGTAAGTACTTTTGCATTGTTCTCCAGACTCTTACCAATAAGTGAGTTAAAGTGTTGTAACTGTGTAGTGTTGGGTTTTTCTTGTGCATCAGCAAAAAGTGTTATTGTGTATTTGTTTTGGAATTTGTTTTGTCAATAAATGTAGAGGGTTTTTTTTGTTTTCATTTTGTGTTTGTGTTGATTGTAACTAGGCAATTGAGAGATTTTTTTAAATAAAATTTTAAATATGCTCAATTTCAACCTCATTGCCAGAGATATATGATATTGAAATACATTGAAATGACATTGAAGTATGTTTTAGTTCACATTAATTGCTTATTCAGAAGTACATATTTATCATATTTCAAAGTACATATAAAATACACTTAAGTGGTTCAGAAATTTCACTCAAAAGTTTAACTAATTGCAATTAATGTAATTTTAAACTGTAATATATTTGAAATCAATTACAAAGAATATGCATTTAGGTGGTTGAAAGCATTACATTTAATTCACACTTAAGTGTATTGTTAACTGACATTAAAGTATATTTTAGTTAACATTAATTACTTGTCAGTACACTTTAACTATATTTTAAAGACAGTAGAAGCAATTATGAAAGTACATAAAGATGTACTAAAAAGTCCCACTTAAGTGGTTTAAAACAATCACTCAACTTATTGCATTTAATATAACTTTAAAATGTGATACATTTGAAATTAATTACAAATACAATGTACTTAAGCGGTGAAAATATTACATTTAATTTGCACATGCATGTGTTCTTTTAAAGTATATTGTATCCGCAATAAGTTCACTTTATAAAAGTATACTTAAGTGCACTTCTTTTTCACAAGGGATTATGTAGTAGAATTCACTGTTGTCAACACTTACGTTAAGTGGTCTCAAACTCAATTCCTGGAGGGCCACAGCTCTGCAGAGTTTAGCTCCAACCAGCTCCAAATCACAACTGCTTGGAAGTTTCTAGTGATCCTGAAGAGCTTGATTAGCTGGATCAGGTGTGTTTGATTAGGGCTGGAGCTAAACTGTGCAGAGCTGTGGCCCTCCAGGAATTGAGTTTGAGACCAATGCATTACATGACTATAAGTAAAGTAAATAAACAAATTACATAAAGTAACTATTTTGTTACTTTTTGTAAGTAATTTGTCCAATGCTGTTGATAAATGTAGGAATATTTCTGTTGGATAAAAAGCGACTTAACACATCAGCAATTAAGCGCATAAATCACAGTGGTAGCTTGAATCTTGTTTGGATGTTGCAGGGACAGACGAAACACGCGTGTACTTATCAGATGCAGAGCGACTGATGAAGGGATGCTGCCATCAAAGGCTTTGAGTGAGAATTCTACAGAAATGAATAAAACATCTTTTTAAATCTTAAGTTGTAGTTTATTAGCAATTTCAAACTTTATTACAGCACTATTACAGAGTTATTACAGCACTTATTCTTGATTTCTGTGCATTTGCTGCAGAGCTTTTGTGGTGGAGCAGGGCCTGCAAGGCAAGGTATAGCAGCCTTTGTGGTAAAAAAAGTCATTTTGTTACTTCTTAATACTGTTACTGTACACAATCTGTATTGTTAAAAGTGCTATATAAATAAAGGTGTCTTGACTTGACTTCTAATACAGAAATCAAATGAAATTGTGCTATTAAAATGACTGCTTTTGAATTATGTTTGTGCATTTTTGCAGGATCTGAAATGTCCACTGGTGTCAGCACTGAGGATGGGGAGCTTACAGCAGCATCCCGGAAATTGTATAGTGCCATGGATGAGACCCTCCATCACTCCACCTGTCAGCATTAAGTTCATTTCTTCAAGGTACTACTAGAATATAAATTCATACATATAACTTCATACAACTTCTATTTGGGGTGCTTAAAGTTTTAGTTCACCCAAACAGTCAGCCATTATTTACTCGTCTTCACGCAGGCTCTCTGTATGGGGTGGTGAGGCAGATGGGTGCACTCAGGCAAGGACAGCCTCGATGGCCCTTTCCCATCGATGATCAGATTCCAACCTGACTGCCGCAACGAGGGACATGATGAACGGAAAAGACAGGCGAAGGTGGGCACGGTGGTCAGCTGCTTCATCAAAATAAACCTGCAGAACTAGCACAGCTGTGTTGAGATGGCAGTAAGTGGGGTTCACTGCCTGTAAATAAGTTTGAATCAAACTTTAAGATGCTGTTCACTTGTTTATGTATTAATTTATTGCAATGATTACTTTTATTTATTCTTTTACTCATTTATTCATGTTTCCTATTGTTGTCAGTAAATAAAACATAAATATTCCATTAATTCATGCATTAATTCATTTTGCTTGTTTTACTAAAATGCATAAAATTCAGTAAAAAAAATAAAGGAATATAATTAATTATTGGTCAGCATTTATCATTATTGTTGTGAGTATAAGTGTTGGGGAGGGGCTAACAATGCAGTTCATTATGGTGTAATGTGAATTTTAAAGTAGTAATACTTAAATTTTTCAAGTATAAAATCAACAGTCTTCTCAAAACAGAAGATCTTTAAACAGCTGCCCAATGTCTCCTTTGTTCAGACATTGCAAATGCTGAGGAAAACCATACTAGGTATTGTTGTTTAGTTAGGTGTTAGTGCACCTGTCGCTCTTTTTTTTCTTTTTCTTTTTTTGCAGAACTAATTACATACAAGAGCAGGGAAAGATTCCATGGTTGTACCTTTAATAATGAACATATTCATAATGAAATATCGTGGGTTTGTGTACATCATAGTATGAGATTAATATACACAGAATAAAAGCACAATCACAAGGTTAAATATCTTTCTTTGAATAAGTCATTGTGATGCATCTTCTTTTTTTCTTTTTTTTATAAGCCTGAGGGAGTTCAATTTAAAAAGAAAAAGAGAAAAACATAAAGGAGATTTAAGTCACTTTTGCTTGTGGATGAAATATTTTGCACATAAAATAAAGGAAACATGTTCAAGAACAACTGTTTGGCTCGTTAAGTAAGTACTTATTGAAATTAAGTGACTACTCAGTGAGTATGCGGTTTCCAAAACAGCCAATGTCCTCAAATCGTGAATGGAATGAGTTTATCTACTGTGTTAAAAAGCTTTACTTGGCCTGGCTTTGAGCATTGAGTGTATTTTCCCATGTATCTATGGTTTATGGTTTAGATATTACATATTACTTCTAGGTACTGTGTGGAGAGTAAGGTCATGATGGATCTACAGCCATGATGGATGCTACTGACAAGGGTACACAACCAGCAGTTTAGAATGGAAGACCCAGAAGCAGACCTTGTGCTGGGTTGTCACTGAGACAAGACAACTTTGTTTCAATCAAGATTCACTGATCTAAATGTCTTTCATACGGAGGCAGTCAAAAATACATTTTTCATCTGTAGATCACATTGCATTTGTAGTAGAAACGCTATGCATCTTGAATTTGTCTCTTGATTGCGTATTTGCCACCCACCCAACGCATGATCATTATATTGAGGAAGTAGACCAAATCAACACTTTGTTGTGTTGTACATAATATTACAATTCAAATTCAAATTGCCAACCATATACTTTTTAGTCAACTCTCTTTCCTGTTTACTCATAAGCTGCATAACATGGCTTCATCCATGCAAGTGTATTTGTGTGTGGCATTTGCTATTTCAGAGAAAATAATGTAGGATGTGAAGCCATAAGAGGTTTGCAACAATATCTGAACACAAATGCTCAAAGGAGACACATATAAAAACTTGTTACCACAAAGTAAAAATAGCAACGCATCTCAGTTGACCTTTCATGATCGTATCACCAAAAATGCATTAAATACCAAGTGGAAACCAGGGCAAAGAGTCAAGTAGCCACAACTCAGCTCTCCAGGAGCAGGGTTGTTTACCCCTGGTGTACATACACAAACACTGTGAAGTGCCATGTTTGCGTTTGGAATGGTTACTTAGTCACGTAAACAACGCATAGCAATATAACCTGTTGGAAACACGGGGCCCGTTTGCGTGTTCAGCTTGCTAAGAATGAGGTCTGGCTGCAGACCATGAATCTGATTTTGGTGGAAGAGGGGTATTCTTTGTTGCGTTTATATTAAATAGACTACAATGGACAATAAATGAAGCAAATACACATACAACAGTATATGAGTTGTATGTCATTTCAATGTAATTTGTGAACATTTTATAATAATAAAGATTCAAGATTTATTTTATTCGTCACATACACAATTATACAGAGTATAACCAGCAGTGAAATGTAGGTCAGGTCCGCTCCAAGGACAGTGCAATAGTATAGAATATAAATATTAAGAAAAGAAAAGTAGAAAAAAATAAAATAATAAAATAAAATAAAATATTAAAAAATATAAATATAAATGTGCAGGTCAGTATGTTGTTGACATAAATATATAATATAATATAATATAATATAATATAATATAATATAATATAATATAACAGGAATGTGCAAAAGAATGTGCAAAAAAGTTTACAGAGTATTTAAATAGCAGCAATATGAGGTAGAAAAAATTATGAATAGCTTATAGATATATTGATATTTACATGGGGTCAAGTGATGTTATGACACAGAGTTAGAGTTTAGGAGCCTGATGGCCTGGGGGAAGAAGCTCCTCCTAAGTCTCTCAGTTTTTGCCATCATGCTACGGAAGCGCTTACCAGATGGAAGCAGAGTGAATAGTCGGTTACCAGGGTGATTTGAGTCCTTGATGATTTTGACAGCTCTATTTTTGCAGCGTTTGAGGTAGATGTCCTGCAGAGAGGGGAGACCAGACCCTGAGATACGCTCAGCTAAGCGTACAACTCTCTGTAGTGCTTTGCAGTCCTGATTGGAGCTGTTTCCATACCACACTGAGATGCACTGAGTCAATACACTTTCTATGGTCCCTGAATAGAAAGTTTTCAGGATTGCTGGTGAGACCCTGAATTTCCTCAGCTGTCGCAGATGGTACAGTCTTTTCCTGGCTTTCTTAACCAGTGCTTGGATGTGTGTAGTCCAAGTCAGGTTCTCTGAGATGTTCACACCGAGGTACTTGAAGCTACTAACCCTCTCCACAGGGGTCCCACTGATCATAAGAGGAGTGCCATGATCAGCTCTTTAGTTTTGCTCACATTCAGAGAGAGACAGTTGTCCTGGCACCATGATGTGAGTCTCTCTACCTCATCCAAGTATGCGGACTCATCATTGTTGGAGATGAGGCCCAGAACCACAGTATCATCAGCGAATTTGATAATAGATGTGGAGCTGTGAGAGGACACGCAGTCATGCGTGTAGAGAGAGTAGAGCAGGGGACTCAGGACACAGCCCTGTGGGGCTCCTACGTTCAGGGTGATGGAGTTTGAGGTGAACTGGCCAACTTTCACCACTTGAGGTCTGCCGGTGAGGAAGTCTTGAATCCAGTCACAGAGTAAGGAGTTTAGGCCGAGGTCTGTGAGTTTAGATGCCAGCTTGATGGGGACTATAGTGTTGAAAGCTGCGCTATAGTCAATGAATAGCAGCCTTACATAATTCCAATTGTTGCTGTCCAAGTGTGTGAGGGAAGAGTGGAGGACGTGAGAGATGGCATCGTCCGTATATCTGTTTGGGCGATAGGCAAACTGAAGAGGGTCCAAAGTATCAGGTATGGAGTGAGGGCAACTGGGCGATAGTCATTCAGGCAAGAGGGTTTATTGTTCTTAGGCACAGGGATTATGATGGATTTTTTGAATGAGGTGGGAACCACGGAGGTAGCAAGGGATTCATTAAAGATAGAAGTGAACAAACCAGCGAGCTGATCGGCGCAGGACCTCAGAACACGGCCGGTTATCCCATCAGGTCCGGCTGCTTTCCGGACGTTCACTTTCTTTAGCGCCCTCCGAACCTCATCCTCTGACACGGTGATTACAGGATCATCGCTGCTCTGCCTGCTGCTTCCTAACGCGCTGGACGGCAGAGACGCGCTGCCGCCGTTGCAATCGAAGCGGCCGTAGAAGATGTTTAACTTGTCGGCCAGCAACAGATCTGCTCTCACCTCCGCGGAGGATTTGTTTCCGAAGGCACAGATGGTCTTCAGTCCCTGCCACATCCGTCGAGAGTCATTGAGCTGGAAATGAGACTCAATTCTCTCTCTGTATCGGTGTTTAGCGGCTTTTACTACGCGTCGGAGAGCATAGCACGATGCTTTGTACTCGCTCATATTCCCGGTCAGAAGAGCCTCATTGTAAGCAGCAGTACGTGTGTTAACCGCAGCACGGATTGTTCTATCCACCAACGGTTTCTGATTAGAGAATGTCCTTATCGTTATTGTTTCTGTAGCTTGCTCGGTTAGTGTGTTTACAAAGCTTAATGCTACATCCGTGAACTCGCTGACGTCAGAAGAACTCGCCCAGAACATGTCCCAGTCGACGTCATCAAAAGCCGCCTGTAGCATAGCTTCTGAGTGGGAGGACCAGCGTGTCACTACTCTCTGCACCGGAGGATCCTGAACGAGCCTTTGTTTATATTCCGGTGTGAGGAAAATGGCGGCATGGTCCGATTTGCCAAAAGCTGGTAGTGAGCGGGCTTTGTAGGCAGTCTTGAACTGAGTGTAGCAATGATCCAGTGTGTTTGGTCCTCTAGTTGGACAGGATACATGTTGGTGAAAGTTCGGCATGACCTGCCTGAGGTTGGCTTTGTTAAAGTCTCCCGCGATGATAAAGGCAGCATCAGGATGTTTGTTAATGTAGCACATTGTGAAGCTTAGACAAAGCCAAGCCGGTGTCCGCCTGTGGTGGAATGTACACAGCAGTAACTATGATCGATGAAAACTCCCGGGGCAGATAAAATGGGCGCCAAATAATGGAAAGATGTTTCAGATGAGGCGAGCAGGAACGCAACAGAATGGAGATATTCCTGGGATCACACCATTTCTTGTTAATCATGAAACACACTCCTCCACCCTTGGATTTACCAGCCTCTGCTGTTCTGTCCGTCCGAAAAACAGAGAAGTTATCACTTGGCATTACAGCAGTGTCCGGGACCAAGGACGAAAGCCACATTTCGGACAAACAAAGGATGTTATAGTCCCTTATGTCCCGTTGGAAACTAATCCTGGCTCTAAGATCGTCCATCTTATTATCCAAGGATTGGACATTTGCGAGCACAATACTCGGAAGAGGAGGACTGTGAGCCCTTTTCCTGAGTCTATCTTGAATCCCAGCGCGTTTCCCGTGGTGTTTCTTGATCCTTCGCCTCGGGGGGTTATTGTTTATCTCTGCGTTCCGAAGAATCTCCAGAGGCCATGCTGGATTCGTGGCTAAAGTGTCCTGGAACAGGTTAGTGTAGCGGTTCCCAATGTCCAAAAGTGTTTCTTTGTTATAGGTGATCAGTGCCGACGTGAGATGTGTAAAAAGAGAAAGTAAAACTAAGTAAAAAAGTAAATAAAAACACAATCTTAGCGGAGCGACCTGGACGGCGTCCGAACACAGCGGCGCCATCTTGAAATGTATGTAAAGGATGTTTACATGAAAAATGCTAAGCAGGTGTAGCATGTAGCTTATATAAAAAGCTACAAATAATGTATTTCTGTCTCATGTGGCAAAATCCACATTAGATCGGAAGTTATTACAAACACTCGATAGTGTAAGTAAAAGCATACTATTGATATTAGCTTGAGAAAATAATTCACAAAAGGTCTTACAAAAATTAATGTTTTCTAGACTGACTTTCAATAATAGATGGGTAAAAGTACATCAGGATCAAAGCAATGTAATGCTGGAATATAGATAAATAATGGCTGTATAAAACCAAAAGACTTAATATCTCAGATCTGGAAGAAGTGTGTAATAAACACGCACACAAATACCATGATATACTGTGAAACCAACAGAATCTTAAAAAAATAGCACTGTGCCATTTTCCATAGTGCGTTTTATTTTTTATTTTTTTTTTTCATACCACCCAGCTCTTTCTTTAACAGTATTAGAGACTTAGAAAACAAAGTGTTGACTGCCATGCTATTCAGGGGTGCATTTCTCGTAAATGATGTAATTCGCTGAATAACCACCATAGAATGATTAGTGTTGGGGAGTAACTACATGAAATAGAATTGCATAATTTAATTAAAAAATAAATGTCAAATTGTAATCTGTTACAGTTACTGAGAAAAAAAGTGTAATTAAATTACAGTTACTTATGAAAATGTTAACGATTACAAAGGGGGGTTACATCTGAATATTTTCACACACATACAGATTTGATCGATTTCTTTCCAAAATTGCATTGACTGCTCTAAAATATGAGACACCAATGTTTCAGGAGTTTAGAACACAGAATAGGATACATGCATGAAAACGGTTTTATTTCCTATTTGGGTGTATGTACAGGTCCTTCTCAAAAAATTAGCATATTGTGATAAAGTTCATTATTTTCTGTAATGTACTGATAAACATTAGACTTTCATATATTTTAGATTCATTACAACACAACTGAAGTAGTTCAAGCCTTTTATTGTTTTAATATTGATGATTTTGGCATACAGCTCATGAAAACCCAAAATTCCTATCTCAAAAAATTAGCATATCATGAAAAGGTTCTCTAAACGAGCTATTAACCTAATCATCTGAATCAACTAATTAACTCTAAACACCTGCAAAAGATTCCTGAGGCTTTTAAAAACTCCCAGCCTGGTTCATTACTCAAAACCGCAATCATGGGTAAGACTGCCGACCTGACTGCTGTCCAGAAGGCCATCATTGACACCCTCAAGCAAGAGGGTAAGACACAGAAAGAAATTTCTGAACGAATAGGCTGTTCCCAGAGTGCTGTATCAAGGCACCTCAGTGGGAAGTCTGTGGGAAGGAAAAAGTGTGGCAGAAAACGCAGCACAACGAGAAGAGGTGACCGGACCCTGAAGAAGATTGTGGAGAAGGACCGATTCCAGACCTTGGGGGACCTGCGGAAGCAGTGGACTGAGTCTGGAGTAGAAACATCCAGAGCCACCGTGTACAGGCGTGTGCAGGAAATGGGCTACAGGTGCCGCATTCCCCAGGTCAAGCCACTTTTGAACCAGAAACAGCGGCAGAAGCGCCTGACCTGGGCTACAGAGAAGCAGCACTGGACTGTTGCTCAGTGGTCCAAAGTACTTTTTTCGGATGAAAGCAAATTTTGCATGTCATTCGGAAATCAAGGTGCCAGAGTCTGGAGGAAGACTGGGGAGAGGGAAATGCCAAAATGCCTGAAGTCCAGTGTCAAGTACCCACAGTCAGTGATGCTGGTGTTGGTCCACTGTGTTTTATCAAGGGCAGGGTCAATGCAGCTAGCTATCAGGAGATTTTGGAGCACTTCATGCTTCCATCTGCTGAAAAGCTTTATGGAGATGAAGATTTCATTTTTCAGCACAACCTGGCACCTGCTCACAGTGCCAAAACCACTGGTAAATGGTTTACTGACCATGGTATTACTGTGCTCAATTGGCCTGCCAACTCTCCTGACCTGAAGCCCATAGAGAATCTGTGGGATATTGTGAAGAGAAAGTTGAGAGACGCAAGACCCAACACTCTGGATGAGCTTAAGGCCGCTATCGAAGCATCCTGGGCCTCCATAACACCTCAGCAGTGCCACAGGCTGATTGCCTCCATGCCACGCCGCATTGAAGCAGTCATTTCTGCAAAAGGATTCCCGACCAAGTATTGAGTGCATAACTGAACATAATTATTTGAAGGTTGACTTTTTTTGTATTAAAAACACTTTTCTTTTATTGGTCGGATGAAATATGCTAATTTTTTGAGATAGGAATTTTGGGTTTTCATGAGCTGTATGCCAAAATCATCAATATTAAAACAATAAAAGGCTTGAACTACTTCAGTTGTGTTGTAATGAATCTAAAATATATGAAAGTCTAATGTTTATCAGTACATTACAGAAAATAATGAACTTTATCACAATATGCTAATTTTTTGAGAAGGACCTGTATATGTTTTTTTGTTTGTTTTTTAAATTAACTGTTTTTTGGGGTTTTTTCCAAAGCATTGTTAGAGGCCAGTGTTTCCTGTCACAGCTATGTATAGATTTGATTTAAAAACAGCATCATGGCTATTAATGTTAGGGATTCAGCCACACCCCCTGTCACGTTAACAAGGTTCCTCTCACCTGCCTACTAATCATTGCCACCTGTTTCTGCCAGTCAAGCTCCCTTTATCTCTGCACTCACCCCTCTGTGTCACTGTCTGGTCTCATAGCTTCATTACGTACTTACCTGACTCCCTGTATGTTTGCTTACCTGTAAGCTCCCTTGACGATTACCTCTCCGTGCTCCAGCGCTCCTACGCTCCGTTGTTTCCCATGGCTCACCCGGAAGAAAGACAGGACATGTTACTTTGATCAGTTAAGCCTCCCTGCCTTACCCACTACCTGCATGCTTCCATTGGATTATTGACCTGTATTCTTCTGACTCCTTCGTCAATAAACCTGTTGTTATGTAACGCATCCGTGTGTCTCCTGAGTATTTGCTGACAATTAAACTACATCTTTTGATTTTAAATCTTTATTTCTGTAAGGTCTAAATTTATGGTGGCTGTGCTTTAACATTTTAATTATTATAAACTTAATTCAAGTGATGAAGGATTTTGAAAGACTGACATTAATCAGTGTTGAGTACTACTGTAAGGTTAACCCTGCCTGCATTAAATGTTTGAAAATAATTAACAGTTTAGAAAAATTTAAAAATTAAAAATTAAATTTAAATTTAGAAAAGTAATCAAAAGGTATCCAAATGTAATCACTTTCATTACTTTAACAAAGTACTTGAAATAGTTACACTACTTATTACTTTAAATTAATAAGTAACTTGTAATCTGTAACTAATTACATTTCCAAAGTAAGGTGAAGTGAAGTGACATACTGCCAAGTATGGTGACCCATACTCGGAATTCGTGCTCTGCATTTAACCCATCCAACGTGCACACACACAGCAGTGAACACACACACACACCGTGAACATACACCCGGAGCAGTGGGCAGCCCATAAGCTTCCCAGCACTGAGCATGATGCATTGTTGTAGAAATGAACTAGCTGTTCCCATGTTCCCCAAACACGGTCACATCTCTATCATTTGAACTGCACTGGTTCAGCAGTATAGGGCTATTTGTAATGAAATCACATGAATGTGGTGGAGTAATAACTTCTGCTTTTTAACTGATTCAAGATCTCTAAGATGCTGCTGTATTGAAGGCTACTACATGAGTTCTTTCTTATTTTTGCCCAGGTTCACCAAATGTGATTATGCATTGATGCACATTCAACCAAAGTCCCTGTCAGTACCCGTTAAAAAAGACTTCACAGCATAAAGGCAGAGTTAGAATATTATGTATATTTATTGAGGAGAAAGATATCAACTCAAAAGTGCATTGTACTGAATACAATTTCTTGGTGTGTGACAAATTTAGAGACAAATGAGTCTGGATTATGATAAAACGCTGTTAAAAAATTTAAATTGAGATCAAGGTGAAGAGTACATTTCTGCTAAAGAAATCTAATTGCATAACTTGTAATATTAACATATTTTATGTCTTTACAATGGCATCACACCTGTAGACGGGCTGTTTTCAAGAGATACTTCCTACACCAAACCCGGTCCACAAACTCTTTACAGTGCAGCTTTAGTGGGACAAGGGTACGTATTGTAATGAATTTCAGCCAAATGAAGAAAGCTAAAGTTTTTTAGCATCTGAAGAGTTGGAACATTGCTCTCAATAGATAGAGCATGTCACATCAGTTTTGTAAATGTTTCTTATATTTAATTTGGGCCTGTTTCTTGTGCAGAGTTTTTTAAATCTTGAAATTTTTATAAATCTTGAACATGCCTCATTTTAGACAGACTTTAACTAAAACGGTTCTTGGCTAGAATGATACAAGATAATTTAATGCATGTGAGCTCATTCTTGTTTACATAGTATCAGTTCCAGCTCTGTAATTATTGAGTATTCTTTAAGGCATGACACTAACAGATATTGCTATCCTTTCCCAGCTAATTGATTACATTTAAAGAGATCACCCAAAAATGAATATTCTGTCATTAATTACTCACTCTCATGTTGTAACAAACCTGTAAGACCTTCGTTCATTTTCAGAACACAAATTAAGATATGTTTTGATGAATTCCAAGAGCTCTCTGACCCTCCCATAGACAGAAAGGATCCTAACATGATCAAAGGATCAATGTTAAAATAATCCATATGACATCGGTGATTCAACCATAATTTTATAAAGCTACGAAAATACTTTTTGTGCAACGTATGTAAGTGAATACATTGTTTACCCTTTGATCTGAACGTAAACAACATATCTGTGTACATACGTTGCACAAAAAGTATTTTCCTAGCTTCATAAATTTATGGTTGAACCACTGATGTCACATGGATTATTTTAAAGATGCCCTTGTTACGTTGTTTACGCTTTGATCTGAACGTAAATAATGTATCCGTATACATACGTTGAATATGTTATTTATGTATATGATACTCTCCAAAACGGCACTATAGGGTGAATTGTTGAATTAAATCATTATTTTTGTTTTCACTGCAAATAAAAAGTATACTCATAGCTTCGTAAAATTACGCTTGAACCACTGATGTCACATGGATTATTTTAACGATGTCCTTGCTACGTTTCTGAGCCTTGATCATGTTAGGATCCTTGCTGTCTGTGGAGGGTCAGAGAGCTCTTGGAATTCATCAAAAATATCTAAATTTGTGTTGTGAAGATGAGCGAAGATCTTACAGGTTTGGAACGACATGAGGGTGAGTGATTAATGACAAAATTTTCATTTTTGGATGAGCTATCCCTTTAAAAATTGCACACATGTTTTGTATTACAAGTTTTCTGAATATGGTGTTTAAATGTGCAAATAAGGTATTATCTTATTAAATACACACCAATTTGCATCAATATATAGAGATAAAATAGAGGTAATGAGATAGTGTTCTTGTAAATGTTTACTATTGAACTTATTGAATATTAAATAATGATTAACAAAACATTAATTAATGTAAATTAAAGTGCTTACAAATGTTGTTAAACTTTCGATTCATATATGATCATACACTTTTAAAAATCTACAAATGATTTTAGCAAATGTTATACAGTACATTCATTAACAGCATATAACTTAATGTGCATTTGAATGCTAAGGAATGCCATTAAACTGGTTGTTTAATCTGATCAAAATGATTTGTATATTATCTAATGCATTAACTCATAACCACAGTCTGTAAATGTGACACATTTTAAATTTTTGAGGTGTGCATGCAGACTAAACTGCAAATAAATAAATAAATAATTGGTGACATTTACTGTAAAATGGCAGCTGTGGTTGACAGTCCTTTAATGCAAAATAAAATAAAAAAATATGATGAATCATATGATGAATCAAAGCTCATCACAAGCAGCAGCTAGTAGAACATTTGTAATAATGTTTGTTAACGAGTTATGAATGAAAAGTAAAAAGTGCTTTTAAATACATTTGTAGATTTGCATGATCATATATGAATTTAAAGTTTAATTACATCTGTAAGCATTTTAATATATATTAACATATATTAACTAATGATGTGTTAAACATTATATAATGTTTGTTAATGATTTATTAATGAAAGTTATTATAAAGTGTTATCAAAGCCAAAATGTTTTACCGGTATTGTCTTGCTAGGTAGTGAGACACGACACCAGCATAATAAAAGACTTTCACAGAGTTTGTCATCATTGTAAATTTCTTTCCTCTTTCTCGACTATAGTCATCACTGGTTTTACGATGTAATTTCACATCCTATCTCAGTGGAAAGCAGCAATTGGCCAATTCTACAACACTTGTGCCTCATTAGCATATTAGCATATCATTAACTTTAAGCCTATGACAAATTTAGCTATGGTATACAATAAAGTTATACTCTGGTACAGAGCGAGGTTGTAGATTGAATATATATGAGAATGTTATATTTTGTGTGGTCCATGCTAAAATATAAGTAAAAGAAAGTATCTGCCTTCCCCATGCATCGTGCTCTGTCTGCTCACTCAAGTTTTTCTTTCTGGCTTCAACCTGATTTTGTCTTTGCCATCTCTTGCCAACTACCTGAGTCCATGGGTTTGGGATAAACCACTGCATCTTCATGGGTTTGGGATAAACCACTGCATCTAATATGTGGGAGCTCACACATTACATCAGACATGGTCAGTCCTGTTCTTGGAGATCTACCTTCCTGCAAATACACCTTAACCAGCTGAATAGGATTTTTTTATTTTTTATTTTATTATTATTTATTTTTTTATTTTATTTTTGTTCATGTAGTGGTCAATTTTGAGTTTTTATTTTATTTTATGTATTTTTTATTATTATTATTGTTATTATTATTATTATTTTAACAAATTGATAGTAAAACTTCAGTTTAGGGAGCAATTCTCACTATTACCTAGTTGCTTATTAGTATGCATATTACTAGAAAATTAGTTTATTGAGGCAAGAGTCATAGTTATTGGACCTTACATAGAATTGGGCTTTAAATAAAGTGTGACCACCCTGTCACACTGTTGTTGCTAAAATCATGGCCTCTTCTGGCAGAGGTCTGTCGAACTCACTGATTAAGAATAGAGGACCAGATTAAACAGCAAAACAAAACACACAACAGGAATGCTGCACAAAACTGTTGACTAAATTAAGATGTAGTTCATGAGTGACTTTGAGCCGTGAATATGTGTAATGTGTATTTATCCCTTCTGGACTTGCAGTGTAAAGTATATTTCAAGTATATACTGTATGCAAAACTTCAAAACTTTTTTTTTTTTTTTATTTTTTTACACAGACTGTTATGCTCTTACTGCTTTATTTATTAGCTATAAAATTTTAGATGTAAAATGCAATTACATGTAACAGGCTGACACAACAAGTTTAACAGTTTGTTGAGACAACAGCAATGACACAAAATCTTCACCAAAAATAAATAAAATAAAATAAAAAATGATATCAGAATAGTAATAATAATAATAATAATACAGTCATAATAACAGGCATGTTTTGGTTCCATAGCCCACTTAATAAGCTAATTAATTAATTTCAAGGAAGTCTTCAATATAATTTATAATTTTGCATCAAAGACGTTCATGTCATGATGATGTATTTTTATTTTATTTTATTTTATTATTTGTAATTAAATGAGGTAGCTTACATGTGGATTAATTAATTTTCTGGATATGTGCTGCGAGAGATATAAAAAAACTATGAACAATAAATATAAACAGCCATTAACCTCTACAGGAAACTGTATGATTATCATGAACAAACATTTACTCCATATAGCATCAACCTAGAAACATGTACTGTAAATCACATTACATTCATTCAAAGGTAGGAATATATTTTACTTGGTGAATCTCATTCCAACATTTTACATTTTTGTACGATCTGCTCACTGCTTGACTGTTATGTTAAGTGGTGGAGTTTTTGTCAGATTTTGCACATTTATATTATACAGATTCTCATGATGTATGTTGAATGCTAACTAAAAAAAAAATAATAATAATAAAAGCATTAACTTGTTTTCCAAATATTGGCCAATTTATTCTTCCTTATAATCATTATAAACACTGTAAGGTTTTCAGCTTTTCAGGTCTAAAATTTATTTATAAAGAATCAGTGCAATTATATTTATATCTATATATATATCACTACACTGTTCACTCTAATAAAAGACTAGAGTATCCCCTAATAGTTTTTTATGTGTTTATTTGTAAACTATTGTCATTATCATTATGAAATCATCTTTGTTGTCCACACAGATTCAATCCACGGAGGATGGACTCCCCCTGGTGTTTCGGTTCTCCCCAAGTGCTCTTGTTAGGAGTTGTTCTTTGCCACTGATGTATGCAGGATTGATTTTTAAAATTAATTAATTTTAATTTTTTTTTTTTTTTTTTTTTGGGGGGGGGGATATGTATTATTAAACAAGTGATATACAAGCAAATGTAAAAGTTTTGATGGAGGTTTGTATAGACAGCCACAGTTTGTGATCACTCTGCAATCCATAAAACAGTGCAGTTATAAAGCAGGTGTCCCAATATCTGGGAGTTCCCTTATATCCTGTTGCCTTCCACATGATCACAGGATGCAGGCCTGAGTCAGTTCAGCCTTTCATCCATTCCAAATGTTGTAAGAGTTAGACTTATTGATTTAAACATGTTATATAAAAACAAATAACCACAAGAGCATACAAAGATACTTTGTGTTTCTGTAAACTGAGATGCTTGTGCTGTTGACCCATCACCCAAATGGACAGTGTGATGGCAGACTAGCATTGTGTCAAGGAGCATTTGTGCCTGGATTGTCTTTGGAAGAAATGCTGTTCTGGAGACAGGTCAAATAATAAGATGAGTCAAGTCAACTATTCAGTAATGACATTGTTCGATTTAAATAGGCCTTTCTATATTTATACACACACTGACTTTCTCCCAGAGAAAGGTCAAGTTCTGAATTGCTGTTAACTTCTATTATATTCAAGACAGGGGAATTTTGTGTATTTATTGTCAATATTAACATATTCACTTAGCTCATTTAACATCATACATTTTTGGGGGTTTTGCACCATTATGGGATGCATTGGCTTAGCCATACTTCACCGTAATTTTGTTTTAATTATCATGCAATAATGCAAGGGGGAAAAAACACGAAAGGGAATTACATTTTACCATCATTTAAAATAAAAATAAAATCAGTCAGTTAAATAACCTTTTGTTTGAAACATATTGACGTCTTTGTAGTTTACATATAAATTCAAATGGCTTGCTTGGTCGAATGACTACATTTTTTAATTTTTTTTCTGTCTGCAAATCCACTGAAAACCTGGATTTACAATCATATTTTTGATTCCCCATCGCTCAAAACAGTTGTCATGTTAGGACTTATACTGAAGAAAAATAATACCCAGTGCATTGCAGTTATGCTTGTAAAAACAAACCTAATTCTTATCATGACTTCTATGAAGTAAGTGTGAGCTCAATTTAATTTTTCATTTTTCTTTCTTTCTTGATTATGTATGTCCATTGTAATGGGAATCTATATGGGTAAACAAAAAACCAACTTAAAAAAGTGCTCTGGGCAACAAGAAGAGGTGAAATTCAGGATCCACTTAACATATGCCTTGAACACTCAAGAAAGCACTGCACTTTGAAACTGTTATAACTATATAGAGATCTCCAAGTGTCTGACCTGAAGCGACCTGGAAGATTTCACTTTAATGAAAGGGATTTAAATTATATAAAGAAATTAAAGAAAAAATAATTGCCATCAAGTATATCACACTGGCAATTGCAGTAAACAAATGCTTAAATAAAAGATTAAAGAAAACAACGTTCGTTTTTACACCATTGTTTCTGTCAGAAACTGGTTTTGGCTGCTTGCAAAAAAAGTACATAATAGCTGTGGCGGTTTTTGATCCAATTCTTGCCGTTTGAAACATTTAGAAATAAATATGCCTATACTATTATTATTATTATTATTATTTAGCTTATTGTTATTATGAAGGTGCTTAAATATGGACTCTGGGAAGTAAGAATGGGAGTAATAATTTAGTGGCCATGCATATTCAGCAAATTGAAGCTATGTTAAAACAGCCTACCGTAATATATCATTTTGTCTGCTGAAATGTTCCGAGAAGGCAATGTTTGATGACAAAAGAACAACATCAAGGACGCTGGTAACACCTCTCCACTTCCACATCTGTGCTCTGTTTTATGCGGGCTGTGATGCTAAGGGTTTGGTTTGTGTGGAGCAATTGCGCCTCTCTGCGGATCATGTCGTGAACACCAACACAATTCATCATGGCATCTGAACACCTCGCTTAATCACAGCATTCAGTTTCAACTCTATTATTAAACTTCGATAACAGACCTACTGCCTACACTTTAGGGTGTGTTTTTTGTTCTTGTATCGATGCTATTATCGACATTTGCAGCATGAAATTAACTTAACTGTCCTTAATAAACTGCTCCTACGAAGTGAACAACGTTACTGATCCTTTCATCGGGCTCTGTCGCCATCATGTGGCAAGTATATTGGTGATGTGTGATTTGGTCCATATCACAATGAAAATGCACTCATTTTGTAACACATTTGAGATGGTGGTTGAATCTAATCTGTATCTTCTATTGGCAATAAAATACCAAATTACTTCCTTCAAATGTTAGTCCTGCTTATTAAGGCGTTGAGAACCCTCATTTGGAGATATGGATGATAAGAAATGATTCATGTTGAAGTTCAAAAAATGGTAACAGTTATCTGGATCCATGGACACCCAAGTGCACACTTCCTGAAATATCCCATTTGGAGGCGTGAAAGGGTTATTATCCACGCGTTAACTTCAGCATACATTCAAAATCGTTTTATGAGCCTTTGAGACTCCCTTACTTTTGATATTTTCGCTAAAATACTCATCAACCGAGGCTAATTGCAGATAATATCATACAATGCTTAAATATTTTTCTTACACAGAACGTGTTTTTCTTTACCACCTAAGGCAGATGTCGTGTCCTCAGGAAATTTCATGGATTCTTTATTTTTTTTATTTTATTGTTTTTTGTTATAGGCTACGCGGGATATTTGGTGAATGGTTTATCCCTTTAATTTAAAAAAAAAAAAAAAAAAAAAAAAATCTGTAATGCAATTTAGTATATATATATATATATATATATATCGCAAAATAGGCAGCATATGTAGGCTATATGTTGGCTATATGTTTGCCAATTGACGCATCGCCTGCTGCCTATTTTTCGTCAAGAAAAGGGGAGTTTATGAGAGGGTTAAAGGAATGAGAGAACTGTTGTTAGCACTGCTATATCAAGGAAGAAGGACTCCCTGTTATCTGTGAATGGGTTTGCCTTCTTTTCCAGAATAGATATAGCACGAATTTTTAATTCGTTTTTCTTTGAGAGACAACAATGCTGCGTTTGAAAGCGGGACACAATTTGGGTTTTGTGAGGGCTCCCTTTCTCCTCTTGCGGGCCCAGCTGTCCATATGGAAGAGAACGTGTACAACAAGCACCACAATGGCACCAACTGACGGAAAAAAAGGATATATCTCCCTGACTCAGGGATGCACTGGTCCAGATAAAGGACTTGAATAGCACCAAGAAATGCGGACTGTCTTTCTCCCTCCCCCTGTTAATATGCACGCCTCTAACATTCACAACAACCGACCCTAAGCATTGTTAGGTTTTGTGTCATGTACTGTATATTGTGCTACTATAGACTGCTCAAAAGTGCTTCTCCACATTGTTGACCATCAGTCCAACGCAACTGTGGCCACGATTTTTTTTCTTCTTCTTCTTCTGAGCGCAATTTTAATCACAGACGGAAAAACTAATCGGAAAGAAAAAAGTAGCGGTACTTTGGAAACGTTTATTTTTTTTTTTGTCTTTCTCTGAAATGGTAAACTGAAGAAACGTTAAATCCACTGTCAGAAATTAGCTATAACAACAGGTGCAAGTACAATTCTGTCACTTTCTCCTTACCAAACTATAGCGGTTTTGCATGAGCTAAACTCAAAATATCAGTCAAATATTATATAGGATTCTTTAAAAACATAAATTAATAAATAAACAAAATATCAAAAAGTCACGATCAAACCAACATCGGGGAAAGATCGAGTCGCTTAAGATTAATTCTGTAAATAATTAGCACAGCGTTTCTATTTAACCTGTTGTTTAATGAAAGCCAAGTTTACCCTCGCATCTGCTGTAATATATTTGAAAAACAAACCATGTCGGATTTTGCACTGAACCATATATTGACCCAAGACACTAATATACGATAATCCTCACCGGGAAACGAACCAACAAGAGAGCTGTTCTTCATGACTATTTAAAAACAAAAGAAAACAAACTAAAGTAAAGTATATATAGGCTACTACATATAGTAAATGTATAGTAATTTTGACTTGTAGCTATTTCTTAGCCGACATCCGATGTGTAAAAGACTCGTAGACGGCCGCGGTGCATATCACTTCTTTGATGCCTACACAGTGTGGCAAACCGTAACAACACATTCGTTTAGCTGAAAATCAATTAATCTATAATTGCATTGTTAATAGTAAAATTACACAATATTAAGCTAACACAACTTTGCCACGTGTGTTTTCTCTCTTAAATGTGCCGTTTTAACACCCGAGATGTCAGCCGCGGAGCCTGAAAGCAGAGAGCGTTTGAATGAAAAGCTGCTTAGCTGAAGAAGCCCTCTTATATTAAGTGAGTGGATGTTTACCCCCATTTCACAAGTCACTTTAGCCTTCTTATTGCTGAAGTGTTCGTACAGATAAATTCGGGAAAATGAAGCCAATTGTGCTGCTGATGAAGTGACCGGGAGAGCGAAACACAAAGGATTTATAGCATATTTATATTATTGGTTTTTATTCGTTCTATTAGTTTATTATAAAGTATTTGTATTAATGGGAGATGGCGAAGACACGGTCCATATTTTGTTAAAGTTGTCCGAAATCACTGAGACCAAACGCAAAACAAATCGGAATTTCTGAAACACATCATTTTATTAAAAGTCTTAATAAAAAGAATTGTAGACCTCCCTCGCCAGCGCGCGGTGTTACTGAAATGAACATGAGGGATATTTATCCACAACTGATGTTCCATTGTTCCTAAATATCGGATATATTTAGGCTATAGCTTACTGAACGGTCAAACATAATATTGCAAACAGTTATCACAAAATATTTACATAGAAAACAAACCAATGAAATAAGCTAAAGATTGCCAATGTTTATTCATGGCCATAAATATATTCGGTCCATTGTAAAAGAAAGAAATACAATTTTCTATAATCATAAAGTGGTTTTGCACGTGCTTATAACACGAAGGACAAAAGGAAAACATTTCTACAACACACAAACATACTTTACAAAATTTCACAAGAGCTTTAACATTCTTAAATTTGGGGAGAGGCTTGACCCGGTTTTCTTAACGAAAACATGTAAACATGGCGCACACGTCAATCCCCAAAATAAATTGGTGAGAAAGGGTCAAGCTGCAAAAATAAAAAGTCTTGTATTTTTGTTTGGAAAGCTCCCTACCACGGTCTTTAAAATGCAGCCCTGCATTTGCAAGTCAGCATTTGTTCACCAAGTCCACTGTTGCGTTTGCACCAAGTGATGTGCTGTTGGGAACTGTGGTGTGGTGGCGGCGCTGTAATGCGCGTTATAGTGCATGTGCTGGAGAGACTGCGCGCTATACGCGGAGAACGGAATTCCAGCCTGAAAAGTAGCTGCCAAGTCCTGAGCTTTTAGCGTATGGCAGGGCTTGCCATCTCTGACTAACACAGGCACGGCCACCCGCCTAGGAGAAGGGAGATGGGTCACTTCCATACCTTTCTCCGCCCTGGCTCTCTTCATTTTGTATCGATGGTTCTGGAACCAGATTTTCACTTGGGTTGGAGTCAGGCGGATCAAACTGGCGAGATGCTCCCTCTCCGGGGCTGACAGATACCTCTGTTGCCTAAACCGGCGCTCGAGTTCGTAAGTTTGTGCCTTGGAAAAGAGCACCCTCCTTTTGCGCTTCTTACCGGAGTCGCTGCCGTTGCTCGAAGTTTCCTTGTCGTTGTCCGGCGACTCGTCCGCTGAAGGTTCCGGAGATTTTGCAGACGAGTCTTGGGAGTTTGCGGATAGGCCGTGTACTGGTTCAAAAAAAAAAGGAAAGGGGGAAGAAAACTACATTTAATACCACATCAAATAAAATGTCATTGTAAATCGAAAGAAAATGTGTATATCTGACATTTCTTTGTATTTATTTTCAATTATACAAACGTACAAATATTTGACAAAGAACAATAAATTAGGTCAGACGGACAAATAAATACAACAATTCGGCAATCTGTTATTGCAGATCTGTTCATAACATGAACATGCTTTTCATTTTAATAGGCCCTTATTATCCCGGGGCGTGTGACCCAACGAAACGATGATTTTGCCGTATAGCCGATTCAACAGTTACTGATTAACAAAGAGGAACATTTAAGCGAAAACTATCAGTCAGTAAAGCTGTCTGGGAAATTTAAACAGGATTTCTGAAAAAAAAAAAAGTAAATGTAGTGCTGGTAACTAATTTAATTGCAGTTATGACCGCAATCCAGAAGCACATAATAGGTTACGCCTTTAGATAAGCGCAACAGTGGAAACCTACAGATCTACGACAGTAGGCTATCAAAAACAGTGATTTTGAAAAATGATTTCAGCTGTGCAGAATCAAATATTTGTGAGTAAATAATAGTGCTTTTTTTACAATCGAAGAGCATTTGAACTTGTGTGAATTCTTGCTACTTACATGAGTATTGGATGCTGTCCGTAGTTGCGAGCCATCTGGTATAAGGATTGTCGCTATTATCATAAAACGGATTCTTTAAAGGCAGGTTTTGAACATTCTCTAAAGGACTTTGCACTCGCACTCCAGGCGTTTTAGTCGCCTCAGAACCCTCCGTATCTTCCTCAGTCCCGGTGATAGATCCTTCTTCATCGTTAGTATCAGGGAGGTCTAAAATGTCCTTTACTGAAAAGCCCGTCTTTGTGTTGGTCAACGACATGTTCTGGGGCATTTGATGCAGTGAAGTTGCTGCACCAGTTTGGCAATCCTCTGTTTCAAAACACAAAACACAGATGATTTAATGAATATAGGATCGGTGCCGTATCAGCGCGAAGTAAACTGAAGTCGATGCATGAGGCTCGATCGGTAAACGTTGCTTGGGAAAAAAAGTAGCGGAGAAATCAGTTCTGTAAGTCCAGGAAGAATGCCAAAGTGACTGAAGTGGTATGTCTAGCTCATGGATATTGCGCTACTGCTGGGTGTTAGGGGGAAATAAGCCATTACCAGGCTGATCAGTCCATATAAGGTTGGTCTCAACACATGAACCTGCAGTGAAAAAGCATTAAAAACGAAAAAGGTTGGCCACGTGTGGGCGGGTCTTGGGAGTCAAGTGGATGAAGACAGTGTTTGCCGATGTGAAATTGTGGGTTTTGGGGAGATCCTAGCCTATACCATTGGTGCTTCAGAACATGATGAGTGGTATAACGTGTCAATTAATTACAAAGATGGGGAGGGCCTTTTTACACCCTATTTACATACAAAGAACCTCCAAGTAGCTTTATACACATCATAGGCCTTCATCAACTGGAAATGGACAAAACCTGTGCATATTCCTCAGTAGTAACTTATAACGCAGATGTATATAAATAAATGATGCACTGAAAGTGCTGTTTGGATCCAGCATTTAGGAGGATGTGTCTTTGTAATCTCCAAAAATGTTTATTTTAAAAAAGGGCAACGAAATCGCCTCTAGTGGTAACAGACTAATTTATGTAGGTCAATATTTTGTTTCGGGATTAAGGAGAGGGTCGTTCACTGGACATGATTAAGTCATCAAAAAAGATGAAACGGGAAAATAAACAATTCATGATTTTTTTTTTTTCTTGATGATTATTAGCTTTCTTATTATTGTTATAGAAACTGTTATTGTGACTTTTTTTTAAAATAATCTTGTGGAATTTATTTGATCATTTTGAGCGAAGTATTACTCGTAGCATATTTAATCGAGATGATTATGTGGGTAAACAGTAAAACTATGTTCAAATTACATGAACGAAAGTTTACTGCCTCCTTTTTTTAAAACAAATTTCTGATCATTATATTTGTATTGCATCTTTCCGTTATCCGCAGCACAAAAAGTGAAGCATTATTGTTGTGTATTTTGCCTCTCCTTTTCAACCCTCTGTCCTATCTTTTCTTTTTTGCCTCTTTGCCTCCTATCTAGTATGTGATGTGGGTGACAATGTAGCACGTTTCTAGCCAGTCCTCTGCTCATCCTGGGTGGTCGAACCCGGGCAAACACAAATACAAACCGATTGCTAAGCTGCAGACAATAGGGGAAATGTAGACAAATGTCCGGCTCCTGTTGGAAGCCTTTGTCCGGCCGTAGTTTTTGCATTTATTTAAGGGCCAAAATAATAGATGATTGACGCCCCTGTACAATACGTTCTAACTGTTTGGAATAAATCTGAGGTTGTTCCTAGTTGTCATGGCATTCACTGCTTTCAATGGACTATCTCTTCATTCATTTCTGTACCCCTTCACAATATCAAGGAAAGTCCTTCATCTCTCTCTCTCTCTCTCTCTCTCTCTCTCACACACACACACACACACACACACGCACATTCTACGCGCACTTTCTCTTTTTCTTGCATGCATGCAAGCATTCAAGATTGGTGATAAGTGGGGTACAAATGAGATAAACCTATTTCTTTATATTTTTCATTATTAATTATGTGTTGAAAATATATATTATTACTGTTGTTGTTATAACTTAATCCCTGAATTAAACGTTACTAACATTCAATTCAGGGATTAAATGAATACTGATTTTAACGTTCGCTTTCTGCAAGCGAGAATATTCGATAGGATATAAAAATGAAAAATATCCTGTAGGATTCTGGGTTTAGCAAGGTTTACAATAGCAGCAATCTCATCTAAAAATTGCGCATGATATGGTAAACGCAAGTAACCAAGCATATATTTCAACCTATGATCACTTTCATAATCAGTTACCTGATAGGTAAATACTTAACCAGAGTTTTACGTAGAATTAATCATGCAGCGACAGAAAAACCAGACAATGGGAGCATTGAACTGGACGGATCCAGGAGCAAAGTCGAACTGTGAACGCTTTTCGCAAGGTCATTCTCCCAGCCTTCCCATGCCGCAGAGACAGGTTACTAAACACATCCCTGTAACCATGAAATGATAAATGACGAGAACCTTGCAAACGCACTCTATACGCAGATCTAAAACAAACACACTGTTACTGTTACACTCTTTGTTTGGCATCAATGCAGTTTCGAATTTTATTTCCAGAATAGCATAGGATGGTGATAGAAATTGTTAATAAGGAATTAATTAATGCCCCAGTCTACTCACAGTCACAAAACACAGCCCGCGATCGATGGCAGGACTCGTGGTTTGTCTGTGGCCAGTGATTTGGGAATGTGTTTGAACAATTGAACCGAGGAGTTCTGTAAGGAGAAGTAAATGTGCACAGGCTGAGTGGCTATACTTCACTTCAAGAGCCATTTCCTTCTGTTTACCTGTTTACTTTTGCAGGTAGCTCAAACAGACAGTTTGTCTTTGCGCTTATACTGAAAGAGGAGCGACAGTATCTTAGCGCACCGATTTGAGTTAAAATAGCGTAATTCCCAATGAGCATTCACAACGGTGTTTACATCGCATTTTCTATCTAAATATTCAGTACTTCCTCATCAGTTGTGAGCACTCAGTGTCAGATTGGCTAGAGAGGGAGAAATGTTTAGAATCAGAATTTTCAGTATCAAAAAAGGCAACACTCGTTTTAACAGCAACATTAATAATAATAATAATAATAATAATGTGCGCTGATTAAAACGCGCACAATTTGAATTTATATTTCGGTGTCTGTATTATAGGCATATGTTCAGGTTCAGAAAATAAAATCTTGCGCAAAGCATCACATCAATATTTTAAAACATTTAGCGGATGTTGCATGTATACACACAAAACATATGCATATATGAATGAATTTTTTTTAGGAGTAGGTTATAGCCCATACTAACGCGTGTTTAAAATAAAAACCAACACATCATAATAAAGACTGTTCTTTTTTTTTTTGGAGGAAGCGACTACAGTTCTCTGCAATCTGGCATTGTATATAGTTTAGATTTATTAAAAAATACAGTGTTTCGTGAATACGATGATACAGTGACGCTAAACATCCATTAATTAATTCCTTGTCGAACAAAAATGTCTGAATCTGTTATTTTATGGAAGCTATTGTTAATAACTGGGGACAATAAGAAGACCTTTATACGCCTGATTAAAAAGAAAATCCTAATGCTGCCTGAGGTCCAGGGGACTATAATAACGTTGATCATTTCTTGCTTTAATCGACGAATTTCAGCGTATTCCGATGCCTTGGGCGAGCAGTTAAGCTTTGATAAATGTAACCCTGTTTCCCTCTAGGTGCTCATGATAAATGTATAAACTGACAAGAGCGATTTTCTGCTTTTCCCCTGCGATTAAAAGGCCATAACAGGGAAATGTTGGTATAAAAGTAAGTCTGGTGATTTGGGAGACTTAGCCGCTGCCCAAAGAAAATGCCCTGCAGCACAGATCGTTTGGAGCTGGTCTGATTCTCCTGACTGCAGGGCAAACGCTGCGCCTTTATTCGTCTCAGAGCCTCTAATGATTAAACATGTCAGAAGCAGATTAACACGGTGCCCATGGCCCAGGGACATGCCTTCATTTGTTTAACTACCAGTTTATTTGTAACGGTGAATTTCATGGCGCATAAGTGTTCAATTCTCGTCCTGGCACCTTTATCCGAGTACCCAAAACAAATTGGTTTAAGGATTATCATTTTAATCACGTTTTTTCTCGGTATTTTAAAGTCCACTGGGACGTTTGTCTCTATTTTTGCAATCCGTTTGAAATTAATTATAGATTAATTGAAATAAACTGGTCCTGCTTTACGCACACGTGAAGTTAGAAATAGCACATATTTCAGAGCGAGATTTCTTTCTTTCACACCAATGAATTATACTTGCATCCAGTCATATGATTTCCACTGAGGGTGATGGTGGAGATGAGCAGCGAAGAGACATTTTTGATACTCGGGCGAACTCTGCCGGTACAAATGCATATAGCCTGAAAAAAAGAACTAAAATGAATAGTTCTAATGGCGTTTTCTGCGGAACAGACACACTGTTTTTGGTTATTTTACGTTATAGTATATATGTCTGTATGTTTGTGTGTGTGGTGGTGGGGGGGGGGGGGGGGGGGGGGTATACCCTAACTTACCTAAAATACAGTTATAATTAACACTGTGATGATAAACGATGAAAACAAACAGCAGCAACAGCAACATATAATAATAATAATAATAATAATATGAATACTTTTATTTATTATGGTGAGATTGACGCATTCCAAACTATATGTAGTTATGCAATTTTTCATATCCATAGATTGCTATTGCATAATAAAGGGAAGCATTTCGGAAATGATTTTCGAATATGATTAGGCGTTACCAACAAGGAGAGGTTTGCACCGCACGGAGCATTACAAGCAAGTTTACCTGTAGACTTTAGGCTTTTAATAGAACTCCCAAGTGCGTGCGCGTGCGCCTGCACGAGCAAACACACACACACGCAAGCAAGCGAGCAATCATTTAATCTTTGCGCAACCTACCTAACGCACTGTACGCGGAGAGGTCGAGTGATAGTAATAAACGCTCACCTGGCGGCTGACGGAAGAGGGTAAGTAGTGCAGCTTGCGTTAAGACACCGCACCGTTAATGAAATATCTCCAAATGAAAGTAAGGATGCACGCACCAATAAGCCTGATGCGCTTTATATAGCCGGGGGACAAGCACTCCTCTTCTGATATTGTCCAAGTAGGTTTGCATAGCTGGCGAAGTGGCTCAGCCTTAGATTTGCTACTAACATTACATGATGTTTGTTTTCCCCCTGCAATGACGTGAGACAAAATATTGGCCATATGTTCGTCGGCAATAAATTGGCCATGAGAGCAAACATGGTTGCCTCATAAGAGCGCTTTTAGCTGATGCGTATTCACCGATTCATGCTACACTATTGACCAAAGTGCTATTACTGCCTTCTGTGTCGTTTTGATACACTTAGGCTGTGAATTGTCCAAAGCTGTTTATTATATCAAATAGCCAAAAAAAAAAAAAAAAAAAAAGTTGTTCACGTGGCTTTGGTAAGCCTGCGGCTAAGAAAGTCTCTGCCAGAAATCGCTACAATAAATCGCTTGGTTGCCATGATGTTGCACGGTCAAATGAGCAGATGTGGCATGTTGTGTTGGTTAAAGCCCCGTTTACTTAAGATACCCTTATGCAGTTGTTGATATCCGAGGTCAGAGGACTCAGGTCTCACCCGTGGTCTACTCAAGGTGTGAAGCCAGGGCATACTTTTAGCACATCTTAAAGTTTCTGGTGAAGCTTCACTTTCAGTCTGACTGCAATTTGCTACAATTGATTAATTCCGAATATGGGTAATTAATAATTAATGGGCAGACTTAAGAAAAAAAGTAAATATAGATGTGTAAAGTTAAGCCTCAGTAGTAATTGAAGTAGGCAGATTCCACAGATG
The DNA here is from genome assembly GCF_936440315.1 of Barbus barbus. NCBI lineage: Eukaryota > Metazoa > Chordata > Actinopteri > Cypriniformes > Cyprinidae > Barbus > Barbus barbus. The sequence continues at coordinate 4,283,892 of NC_136758.1, forward strand.
GCTAATGCTAAGAGTGATGCTTTATCTAGTGCTTAAATAGAAAATGTCTATTTAAATTACATGCATCAATATTTGTCATAATTTACTAAACAATACAGCGATGCTTAACTGTAGCCTATATTTTATTTGCTTGCAATGAAGAAATAGCTTTATAGGTTAGAGTAGAACTAGATTTTTTTTTTTTACTTTGGAAAAGGGTAGCTTAAAGTTAGCAAAGAAAATGGCATCTAACAGTATCTCTAATAACTTGTTGCTGTTTCAGTGAAATAGAGGTCTTGTTACAAGAAGACATTTTGTCACAAGATCTAGTTTCCATTTAAAGATAAAGATAACCCTGTTGTGTTATTTATCTCTCACAATATGTAGGCCTACACAAATAAAATGTATTATTTTATTATTATTATTATTTATTTTTCTGTACAAGGAGAGCATCTTCCAGAAATAACAAACTGTATTCTTATCGACAACTGCAAAGAGTCTCAAAGATTTTATTGTGTCCAGCTTGGAATCTTTCCATCACAATGATGGTTTTGTTAAATGCGGAGGGAGCAACCATTAATCAGTGGAGGAATTCATTACCACTGGTTTTTGTTGTGCGCCACTTTACTTGTAAAAGACTGAGATTATCCTCATGTTATCCTTGCTCTTGAGAGCAATGCCACAGTGTGACGAATACATATAAATAAATTGGACTCATCACTGCATTCAGATTCCATATTCATCTAAAGTACCTGGTTTGACTAGCAATGTACTCATGAAGCTCCTTGCCAATACAAAAATCCTTTCCACTCATCCTGTTGTGGGAGTCCTATTATGACCGCTCAGAGGGCTCCCTCAAAGACCTTCAGAGCAAGAATGGAGATGATAGACCCTTGTGGTCAAGCTATTAAGTTATATCCCTTTCCAAAGCGTGATGACTGAAACACTTCAAATGAGCTGGACGGGCGCATAAAGACACCAATGGCATGCCATTCTTGTATCTATCAGTTCAAGTTTTGATATATCAACCACTTGAGAAGGGTCGCTCATACAGAGAGAATGCTTCTCCAAACACAAATGCAACTGAGAGCTTCATTCGTTCTCAGCCAAGTGTGCACTTTTGGGAAAAATGTTTAATTAACACCGGGGCAGCCCTGTGCATTTTCACTACAAACGAAGATCCTCTGCCTGGGAGATGTCCACTCTTTACTTTTGGCTGGTTGTAATGGCCAGTGCTCTTCACTAAAAAGGTGCCATTTTATTTGGGTCTCTAAAACGCCATCCAGTTAATCGTTCGTGAAGATTCCAGGTCGCATGAATAGGGTTTCTGTGGTGCAGAGATTCATGGGAGTAATTGTCCAAAAAGAAAGTGTTTCTAGTGATAGGCCTGACACTTGGGGCTTTTGAGTACATCTGCATGAGATGAGCACGAGAGCCACGGATTTGTGCTAGAGAAACAAGAGGTGTGATCAAGAGCAGATTCTTAAAACGGCTAGAGCTGCTTACCAACCGTCGCTCCTGACATGTGCTGTTAAAGTAATTAATACTGGATGTAATATGTATAATCCAAAATCTGTTCCATCAGCTTGTGGTAGTTACTCCCAAAAAAACATGGTTATGAGGAAATCTCTTGGTTTAGGAATTGCATGCGATACATATGTAAAATTGTTCACAACTCTTAAATTTGTATAATATAATTCAATTATAAGAATAGTCAATGTTCAATATTTGTTTGTGTGTGTGTGTGTCTTCATTGGCTTTTAAAAAGGACACGTGGATGTTTAGGATGTTTGGAATTAAAGAGTATGAGAATGGAAATCAAAACATTATGTCAAGTATGAAGCATAGTTAGCCATAATAGTTTTTTGGCTGCAACATGTATCATCTGATATTGTCTGGTATTGTTGTTGATATATGATTGTTGCCATATTACACACGTTAAATCTTTTTGTGTTCAAAGGATCAGATTCACAATCAGACTGTTAGAATTCTGTAAAATATGTCCTGTTGTCTTGTAGCTACACCAACAATAAACATCGTATAGACCTGGGACTAGAAAGGAAATAGAAATCATATAGCTTTTGAACAAAGCAACAGTGCAGTATGTGCAATGCTGAGACCTTCATTCCTTGGTGGAGAAGAGAAAGTATAGTAAAAGTTAGATAGCTAGGCAAAATAAAGAGCGATGTCTAGTGACATCTAATATAGTTCTGCTGCTTACTATTGAAAAGCTTTCATTCCTAACAGCTGAATTCCTCCAGCTAGCAGCTACACAAACAAAAGGTAAAAATCGGACAGTTGTTGGAAGAATCGATTGCTGAAGCCCCCAACACAGCAACTTTTGTATGTCTTCCCTTAGCTCATTAGTGACATGAAATGAATGTGTCAGGGTTGAAAAGCACCGATGTAAAGGATAAATAATAGGATATTTGGATTGCAGTTCTTAGAAACTTATGTTACTGCAGATAACTTGAGATTCAATTTTGAGAAACGGTTTAAGATCACGTAAGGTACGTTTCAATCACCACAATGTTTCTGCAGTTTATTATTGTCTTATTTCAACATAAGATGAACAAAAAGAAGGAAGATAGGGGAAAACAGCACAAATAATAATTTGAAAGAAATACACTGCACGAACAGTGCTTAAACATACAAGATGCAGTAGGTATCAAGAAATGGAGCTTTCCAAAATACTCTTTCAATATACCATCCAAGAGCTGTGCGATCCTACATTCGGAAAACAGTCAAAACAATTGCGCCAGTTCAACAGGTGACATTTTGCCAACTTTCTGCAACTTTTCTGCTGCACTATTTTAGGCCTGATACACTGACATTCTTGTATGATCTTAATTTTATTTTTATTTTTTCTTGACTGTATTTTTCTTGCAGTAGTATGGTGGTCATACCCACAAAGCTTCTACCTCTCACATTCTGTACGTGACTCATCATGCGCACATGGTAATCATTATTAACTCTCTCTTTCTTTCTCACACTTTCTCGTGCATCTGTTTGTAAGGCAGTTAAAGGTTCGTCTCTTTTGAGGCCAGGCTACGCTCCTGCTCTTCTCCAGGTAGAACGGCCGTACAAAAAAAAAACAATGACCATGGTTTTAAGGAAGTTGTAAGGCTCTCCTTGAACCATACATCACCCTAGAGAGACACGTTGCCCATCTGTGTTTTCTGAAGCCTTAATTAACACATCCCAAAAAAGAAAAGAGGAGCAAAAAATTCAATGTCCTCTCCACAGATGGGCAGCCAAATTTCAGGATAATTATTCTGGAAATATACTCTTTATACTCTGCCTTTGAGGGCAATTAGCATTTATTGTGAGGAGGTGAAACTTTCCTCAAAAGCGGTCAAGATGGCAATTTCGCGTGAAAAATGGAAATCCATTTAGAAAGGGAATAAGATTTGCGTCCCCATTTTTATAATACTGAAAAGACGCTTTTATAAGATAATATCTATTGAAAAATAAAATGTTAAGGGCACAAGGAGAACTCTTAATTTTAATTGGCCATCTCTTTTTTTGTTGTTGCGTATAAACAGGAGTACTCACTGATGTCCCAACCACATTTGGTGCTCAATAAGGCAAACACTCTTAAGCTTTGATTTGTATGACGGATAACAATGGTGATACAAACCTTAATAGGGCTTTTTTTTCCCATCTCTACAATGTAAGTATGTCCGTACTGGAAAATCCAACCAGTTTATGCTGGTTCCCAAATGTTAAATGTAAAAAGCTTAGGTGAAATGCAACATCTCTGGTGACTGCTTATCAGAATAAGATTTCATAAACAAGTTACTAACTTCCTGTTAGTGTTCTATTCAAAGCTCTCCATGTTTATCTGACCACCTGAGGGGATTTAAAACAAACGATCAAGGATTTAAACGAATTTGCCACCTTTCAACTTCTAAAATAGAATACAGTTTTGATTATTTTCCGAGAATGGAATGAAATATTCCAGGGCCTCTAATCAGGCCTTTGCAATGTTGGATTAAATATTGTAGGCCTATGAGCTAACAGGTGAATATAGTTTTTAGCCAAAAAGGAGTGTCATGATGGACACTTGCAAGTTTGAAATGTGCAAATAACATTAATGACAATGATAGTAGTGTCAGTTATTGCACAGGCATTTCTCAAAGCAATAAGCAGCATTATACTAAATAACAGAAAATGACTGTAGGGGATGTAAGCTCGTGTACTGACGTAGAACAACTTCTTAACTTTGCTATGTGCAGTATATGCTGCTACGTTAAGGCCTCTTTCCTATGCACAATATATGGGAAGCTGGTATGAGATTATACTGCTGGGAAGCTAAAAATGGAAAACACTAGAGTGATGCCACCAGCACTCTGCAGGAGCCGTACTGCTGCCATCTAGTGGCCAGAGCGTAACCATGCCCCAGGCCTGCTGTTCTGCAAAACTCTAGCAAAAGTGCTGTATGCAGCACCATGTCTCACCATGAGGTAATTATTTCTTTTATCTACAGGTCACAGGCTGCCACATTCTCATTGGCCAACACCTAATGGGCCATTATTTGAATAAATGGGGGTAACAGGGTGGGGCTGGTGACCCTCGTCAGTGCCATGAGCCTCTCCATATTGGCACACCTGCCGAGACAAGGTAACGTTTATCGGTGACACCTTCCAGAGCAGGAAGAGAAAAGAGACCCAATGCGGCTGTCAAGGTCAGGGCTGTAGGTCCAGCCTGGGCTCACCTCATCCCGAAATCATCCATTTGCTAAAGCCACGCTCTTCTGGTTGCCTGGCTACCAACTAATAAAGGTGGTGAAGCGTGGCATCATGGAAAACAGAGGTAAGATGTTGACTTTGAGATAAGTACCTCTTGAAATTAAACAGTACCATCACATCACATTCTAAATAGCATTTTCAGAGGTGAACTTTCAATGGCCCATAAGCTGAAAGGGGGTAAAATCTCTGTGTTCCGCAACTCACACAATAACTCGCATTTGCATAGCAGTTAGGTTAGTTAAAAGCAAATACTTATTAATGTTTTAATTATGCCAAGTGAATGGGACAATATCATTATTCCTGTTTTGGGCTATTTTTCTAGGGTTTGAGAGTGTGCATGTGTGCTTGAGGCTGGAGCACTCGGATGCCTCTTTATTAAAGTAAACAAAAAGATAATTATGTGTTCTCCTCGATAAACGGTATGGTGTGACGGGTGCTCACAAAATCACGGTGGAAATGGTAACTGGAGAGGAAATGGCTCTTATAGTGTACACTGTGTCTGTTCCTGTCTCTTTCAGTGGTGTAAAGGTCAAGGGTGAGGAAAATGTTTTGATGGCACTTATTATAACCAATCACATCTGCCACAAAATTGACTCAGAGTGAGCGAGTGCCTCGAAGTGACTCTGTTTGCGCCTGAGCGAACTTTCTCAACCCACACAGGGTCGAGTAAAGAGAGTGAGTAAACAGAACATCCAAAGAAAAAAATGAATAGGAAAATAAATTATTGGGAAAAAATAAACATTTTGGAATATTTTAACAGTAGGTGTAACCATTTGTATATCTTTGACTCAGAAAGAGATATACTGAAATCTACTAAGAGATGTGACTCAAAGCAGCAAAGCATTTTTTTTTTCATTCTCATACAATGAGAGGGCAATGAAAGTGTCTATGCAGGCGTAAAATGTGTGGCTGTTATAGACTACACTCTATGAAAAGTCTGTAAAAACAGGGCCCATTGTTACATGTTAATATGAATACATTTTCTGTGTTGATTTTTCACAGGTGTTTTAACAGTATTTGTGGCTTGTGGAGTTTATACCAAAAAGTTCTATTTTGGTCTCATGTGACCACATGACCTTCTCCCATGCCTCCTCTGGATCATCCAGATGGTCTTTGGCAAACTTCAGATGGGCCTTTACAGCTGATGATAATGACCGCACCTCCAATTATGCAGCCAGCATAGAATTCAAAATGAGAAAAATCCATTTAAATACCAGTTATATAAAATGAACGATTTACTAAATCATATTCTACAGGTTAAACAAAAACCTAAGTAGATTTACATTACAAAAATATGTACCATTATGTCCAAGCAGTAAAGCAATAAATTATGTAGTATAGTGTATATGAAAAAATGGAACGTTCAGAATTCATAAGGGGTGCGGAAGAACAATAGAATATTTGGTGTCATGTCCACCTCTCCCACGGTAAGCATTCCTTTACCTGGCCCGGACCCCTGTGAAAGTGATGTCATTGGCAGGGTGGATTGACAGCCTGAGGCGATGCAATTAAGAGGATGAAAACACCCAGAGCAAAGGCTGTGTACATAGAGAGAGACTCAGGACAATGGCCAGGGCAAGCCCTATTCAGACACACATTTCTCAAGCACTGGCCTGGGGTCTTCCCCAAGCACCAAGAAGGGCTTTTGAGAGCGGTCCTTGGATGAAAAGAGGATGTTTTATGTTGGGATGTAAATGTGTGACCAGGGAGGTGGACAGAGGGTGTTGCTAGGATGTTGCAAAGTGGCTCTGAAGGGCCCAACTCTTGTTGTTTGTGCAAATTGATGTCAGGCAATAATGCCGAATGACGTCTCAAAAGATGGCCGATGGGGGTAGGCAAGAGACTTGCTCTTATTACGGACACGTTAACCAACTTGGGATGGATTGAAAAATGCTAATTGTGAGCTATTTGTATTAGCTGAAGGACACTCTGTAAATCATGCATAGTGTGAAAAATTACTTTTACTCCATAAAAAGACAATATTCTTCACATTTGATCCACAACATTGAAGAGTTAATCAAGAATAAATGAGTTAACAAGTATCTCCACATCTCCAGAGATTGGTTCACCAATGACAAAACATGCTCATGTTCTCAATGACAGACAATAAATATAAAAAGTCCTTGAAAGCATGTAATTCAGCCATCAACCTGTGTGAAACACAGAGCAAAGGGTCCGTTTAGGATCATTTGTCATTGATGACACATCGAACTGCATGTCCCAAACCGCTGGTTTAAACTCACAATGCTGTCTGCTTCATCTGCCACCCAGGTGTCACACCAGATCCCCCCCACACACACACTTTGTTTCTTCATCAAACAGTTCTACATTAGCATTTTTTCATTAACAAGACACTCTTATCATTCAAATTGTAGCTTATCACTTGTCCTATAGCAACACAGGTTGCCCTTGACAACAACAAGGAGGTGGTGTTAAGAAGCTGTCTGGCAGATGAAGGGTACAGCCGTTTAACCAGCTCTGGACACACTACAATCATCCATATAGTTTATTATACAGGTTAACTAAGAAACAGGAAATATTGCACACACTGAGGATGAACATTGCCGTTTTAAAGGTACTTTATTGGTTTCATGAACAACATTCAACATCCACTGCAAAAGATTCTTTATAGTGGAAAAAGGTTCTTCGGATAAAATGTTTCTTCTATGGCGGTTTGCTGTGAAAACTGTCTTTTGCAACCTTGATTTTTAAGAGTGCATTGGCTTTCTTTTCTTCTCTGGTTAGCAAGTTATGTGAAATTTCTGAGAGGACCTCCTCTATTAGGTGCAGTGGGTTTTTTAATTAAGAAAGAGTGGAAGAGAAATTCTCCCCTTAAATCATATAAACATTTATGTACACTAATAGTAGGCATAATGTAATAATAATATACAGAGATATAATTACCTTTTGCAACAATAAAACACTTCAGAATGCACCAGATCTGACTACATGCAAAGATTAACGTCATGCTAATGAACAAAGGGTTTCAGAAATCATTTTGTGCATAACAGCAATGTGCAGTGTAATATACAGTATGTGTCAGAATGTATCTTCATGTAGCTAGAGGTTTATAATGTAATTAAATTGTGAGAATAGCAATAGTGTGATCTTTTAATGTGTGTGACTGAGTTTCAGCGACTAACGTGAGCTTGTGGGTTAAAGTGTTATGGTGGAAATGCATATTCATTTTGTTTGTGATATTATTCATGTTCTTGCATTGGGTATAGTCAACTGGCAAGTGTTCTAGTTTTAGTGAAATTTATAAATGTATGCATTTATGAAGAATGGCAAACAGGACAAATATTGCAATCCATATTATTTTCTGTAGGTAACACAATGTTTTTATAAGTAAAAAAATCATCTAAAATTCTGTGCTTCATCCAGCTGTATCTAACGTAACAGGATTTAGATGAAATTCACCAGTAGGTACATATGAATACAAGACAGAAATGTGATAAAACAAATGATGCACCCTCAAAACAATACTGTTCCCTAGGAAGTTTTTTTTTTTTTTTTTCTGTCATGCGTCACGTATTTAGGAGTGAGCTGGTAACGTGTGTCACAGCGGGTTCATTCCCTCAGCGGCAGTTTGTGACAATCAGTCCAGCGAAGATAAGAAGTTGATGGATGGTCTGTTGGAAATCACCATCTCATTAAATCACGTAAACTAAGACAATGAATGTACATGAGGTAACAGCCTTCTCTTTAAGTGAGAAGAAAACAAAACTTTCCTTTCTAAAATATATTTATATATTTTTTAATTTGTGTGCTTTTATTAACCAGGAATTATCACTTCAAAATGAATAGCACATTATTAAGTCTTCTAGTGGCTCTTAGGGTGTTTTATCAGGGGTTTGTATCAGCGTGCAATTCATCTAAAGCCATTCTTCACTCTGAATATGTTTTATATGAGGCCCCATTTATCATCGCCTGTCAGCTCTTAAACGCAGCTTTATTCGGTGTAGAGTTATAAATTGGAATCATTAAACAGTTTTTCATTTAATCTGATGCAATAACTGCCTCACTTTTATTGGCCTGTGAAAAGAAAATAGTAAATACAATTGTCTGTCAAGATGAGCTGAGATAGTGGCGAGTTCCTCGCTCTCCCGGGCATTTGCTGTTGAAATGAAATTAGGCTGAGCAACAAGGTAGGATCAGTGTCATGGGGGGGGGGGGGGGGGGGTTTGGAAAGAGCTAGGCTGAAATCAGAACATGAAATTGGGAGAAGCACCATGACACTCCACTGAACTCCATAACAAATTTAAAAATTGAAATCTTTGTATTTTTTCACTCTGGAGTCAGTCCAAAGGGCTGTCTGTAGTTTGAGACGTGAATGCGGCGCACACTGATACACAGCAAGTATGAACCATATAGTTGCTGACCTCTGTCAACTCAATCAGATTTTAAATCGCAAACCTGCTTGTGTTAACCAGAGTGCACTGACCTACATCAGGTAAAGGTAAAGAGTTTTGGCTGGATACTTTTTGAACAACAGTAAAAAAAAACAAAGATTGTGGTTGGTAAGAGTTGTTGCACTTATTTGACCCACACTGATTCATGATATGAAGTGCAGAAAGACATATATAAAAGCACCATGGAGACTTTCACTGTAACTCTTTAGTGAGAGAGTTGCATGTCAACGCTTTTGTTTTAGATTTAATGTTGCGCATAAAATGGATGGATGAATAAAGATAAAAGATCTAAATTTCAAAATTAGAATATTTAGAAGTCACCTTAGGTGCAATACAGCACAAAACTTCAATCTTTATAGTCTATGTTTGTTTAGATTAGTATTCATGTTTGATGGGAGTTTATTGGAAAATCAGCCGCCAGAAGCTAAAACAGCATATATTTTTGAATGGAGTATGAAAACAAAAGGTTATGGGGGGGGGGGGAGACTCTTCTTTCAAAGGTTAAAGGACAGCAAACATTTCTAAGAAATGCATGTGGGGATGTAGGGATGTTAAAGAACAGAATAAAGGGATGTGGAAGAAATGGAATACACACTGTATAAAATAACTGCCAACACTGTCCTAAAGCCTCAGGTTATCACATGGAGCAACCTGTATAAATCCAAACTTTGCATTGCATATGCCTACTTGTATGAGACTAATAGATAGGCCTATTATGCACCGTCTGGAATAAAGTCAGAAAAAAGGCAATTGACAAATAAACTACCGTTATGACATATTTTAGAGGTTCCATTGCTTGCATGACAAAATATTTCAAAACAGGAGAAGATTGGGAGAAGACTGCCACCCTCTGGTCTGATGTTTTATTTCAGATTTTATTTATTCATGTTATTTTATTCTTTAATAAATCACTAATCAATGCCAAGTATTTGTCGTTAGCAGAGAGATCTGTACGGCTGACAAGGACTTTAGTAAATGCGTTTCTGTCTTTACTCTGTGCATCACAGGCAGCTTCTTTCATGGCTCTGTAATGAGGACAGAGGCGAGTTTAGCCTAGAGCATATGAAAACCCTTGGCCTTGAAAACACTCAGTGAGAGAAAGCGTGTTTCTTTGGTGAGCGCACCAACAACTTGAAAGTGAAGAACTCAATTACAGGTGTAGAGCAGCATGTGAGGGTCAGCCACTTATATTTCACCCCGGTTTATTTCTGTCTCAGGCTCAAAGCGGCAGTCTAACAGAACCTAGATCCACTCGCTATCCTTTACTGCCATCTGCTGGCCGTTCAAATGAAGACTTCTACACCTCTAGTCAATAAAAACCTGACACTTTCCCTTTCTTTTCTTTTTTTTTTTGCACACTGTAAATTTTTTTTAAAGAAAATGGTAGCCTAACTGTGTACCCCAACAATAAAAGTGTAACACGGTTAAACCCAGGGATGAAAAACAACCAGTATTTGTTTGTTTGTTTTTTATTGTGTATAACATTAATCAGTGTATTTGTGAGATTGCCATTCATAAGAGCAATAATTTGCTGCTGTTATGATAATACACTTATTTATAATGTGCCTTTCTATTACCCAAAAGCACTACAAACAATGTTTTTGTTAATTCATAAAAGCAGTGGTGAAGTGGAATTGAAACAACTCATTTACCACATTGAAGCCATATGAGCATTTGCTGTCTTTGCCTGAGGTTGACAAATCTGTACATTCAGATTCCCACAAAAAAAAAAAAAAAATGGAAACTGTGCTCTTTCCAAGACAGTTAGTGAAATATATGTCTTTAAAGTTCCTCAGCCATCCATCTCATGATAATTTATTATTATTATTATTATTATTATTATTTTTTTTTTTTAGAATAATTCTCATAAAGTAAATTCTACTACTTTACAAATGACCAGCATTAATGCAAAACTACTGGTTAAATGTTTTGTTGCTGTGGTGAGAGACATCTGACATTGATTGCTCAGTTCTACTGAAGTCTAAACTTGTCCCAAACTTTCCACTATTATTGTTTCACTCTTTATTATTTATTCACCCGTACAGGCTCATGTTTCCACCAGTGGGTTTAAGGTGTTCATGGGTAAATACAACTGAGATTGAGAACTTACATAAAAACAGCAAATTAATAACATAATTGAAATTAATAATAAAATTGTTAGTTACATAAAAGGTGCTTTGGTTTCAAACTAAAAACTAAACTATAGCCTTTCAAAAAAAGGTATTTAGGAAGGTATTTAAGGCAGCAACTGAACTGAAGTTGAAAGTGTTTTTTTTTTTTTTTTACAGTTATGACCTTTTGCAAATGTTGTAGCGTAATTCACCTAATACCAACCTGGTTGGTATCATGTCATCACTCATACTGTCTTATCTAGATTCTCACTTGAGAAAGTCTCAGGTTACGTATGTAACCCTGGTTCCCTGAAGGGAAGGAGACGCTGCGTCGAAAACGCTAGGGGAACGTCTTCAGCGTGACCGTGCTCTGAACTAGAGTGTAATCTGTCTTAATGGAAGGGCGAGGCGTCATAGGCGGGTGACGTCACCGACCAGGAATCATAAAAGCACTTGCGGCGGAGCCGACGTTTGCTTCAGGAATGAAGCAACTGCTCGCAGGGATGCTGGAAGTATGGCCTCGAGACGCAGCGTCTTGTTCCCTTCAGGGAACCTGGGTTACATACATAACCTGAGACGTTCTCTTCCAGGAACTCGAGCTGCGTCGAAAACGCTAGGGGAACGAGAAGCCGACGCCAACAGACTTCCAAGTCCCTGCCCTGTGTGTATCCCTCAGGAGCATGACGAGGGTGAGAGAAGGGAAGAGCCTGGAGTGGCCTGCAAATCAAGGCCATAGAAACGGATGAAAGTTAGGGGCGTGGACCAACCCACAGCGTTGCAGATGTCCTGCATAGGAACACCTGCCAGGAAGGCCTTGGAGGCCACCATACCTCGGGTGGAGTGAGCCTTGACCCCCATAGGCGAGGGGAGAACAGAGGACTCATAAGCAAGAGAAATAGAATCCACTATCCACCGATTAAGGGTCTGCTTAGAGGCAGGCAGAGCCCGCTTAGGAGGACCAAAGCACACCAGAAGTTGGTCCGTCCTTCTCCACAGGGCAGCTCTGTGGACGTATGCGTCCAGTGCTCGCACTGGACACATACAGTTAAGCTTCCGCTGGTCGGGCACCCAGAAGGGAGGAGGACTGAAGGCCTGCGGCACGACAGGCCTGCGGGACTTTATGGACATAACCCGCTCGAGGGTAGAGGAACGCTTTAGCCAGACCAAGCGTAACGTCGCGAAATGAAGGGGCCACCGACAGGGCCTATAAAACCCCAACTCTCTTAAGAGAAGATATCGCCAGAAGAAAGGTAGTCTTAATAGTAAGTAGGCGATCAGAGATCTCTTCAATAGGCTCAAAAGGAGGCTTACAGAGAGCTTCTAAAACCACAGCCAGGTCCCACGTAGGGACACGGGGTCATACTGGAGGAAACGTGTAACCAGGGGGTGCTTACCCACTGTCTGCCCACCGAGAAGGGCATGGTAGGCCAATAAAGCTGTCACGTAAACCTTCAGGGTGGAGTGGGTTACCCCTGCGGAGGAAACGGGCCTGCAGGAACTCCAGCACTGTCCCAGAGGAGCTGGAGGAACTAGAGAGAACCAGAGGGGACATTGCGCTGTCTCCTGAGTCTCAAAGAGGTCCACCTGTGCCTGGCCAAACACTCTCCATATCTGCTTCACCACCTCGGGGTGAAGCATCCTTTCCCCGGGCCTCGGCCCCTGCCTCGACAGGATGTCTGCTCCCATATTGAGATACCCAGGGATATAGACGGCTCTCAGCGAGCGAAGTCTGCCCTGGGACCACACAAGGATCTGGTGCGCCAGCTTGTATAAGGGGCGCGAACGCAGACCTCCCTGGTGGTTGATGTAAGAGACCACCGCTGTGTTGTCGGTGCGCACCAACACATGGGGATCTCTTAGGTCTGGGAGAAAATGTTTGAGTGCTCAAAGCACAGCCAGCATCTCCAGGCAGTTGATGTGCCATGTGAGATGGCGACCACTCCACAGACCCCGCGGCCACAGGCCACTCATGACCGCTCCCCAACCGGTGAGGGATGCGCCCGTCACTAGCATTAAACGGCGACAAGGAGCTCCCAGCACCGGGCCCTGAGAGAAGAACCAAGGTTGTCTCCACATGTCTAAGGCACGTAGGCATCGCCGCGTGACCTTGATCATGCGAAACGGGTTTCCCCTCGGGAAGAACCCCTTGGCCTTGAGCCACCACTGTAAGGGTCTCATGTACAGCAGGCCAAAAGGTATCACGTTGGACATAGCTGCCATGAGCCCCAGCAAACTGCTTCACAGTGAGTGACCGGCCTTCTCTCACTCTCTTGACTGAGGTGAGGATCGACTCGATCCGAGCAGGAGACATGCGTGCCTGCATCGTGGTCGAACCCCACACCACGCCTAGATAAGTGGTTCTCTGAGCTGGAGACAGCACACTTTTCTTGGCGTTCAGTCTCAACCCCAGCACTTTCATGTGCGCGAGAACGACATTGAGATGTCGAATCGCCACTTGCTCTGATTGAGCTAGGATCAACCAATCGTAGATATAATTGAGTATGCGGATGCCCTGGAGTCGCAAGGGAGCCAGAGCAGCATCCACACACTTCGTGAAAGTGTGGGGTGAGAGTGCAAGGCTGAAAGGAAGGACCCGATATTGGTATGCTTTGCCCCCAAACGCAAACCTCAGGAACTTCCTGTGAGAGGGAAGGATGGAGACGTGGAAGTATGCGTCTTTTAGATCTATTGTGACAAACCAGTCCTCGGACTTGATCTGAGACACGACCTGATTAAGTGTAAGCATCCTGAACTTCAGTCGCATGACTGAGCAGTTCAACTGACGCAGATCTAAAATGGGACACAACCCTCCATCCTTCTTTGGAATGATGAAGTACCGTCTGTAGAACCCGGACTCTCTTTCGTGAGGAGGGACCACCTCGATGGCCTCCTTCCTCAAGAGAGTATCTACTTCCTGTTCCATGATCAGAGCCTGCTCAGGGCCCACCAACGTGGGAATCACCCCATTGAAAGGCGGCGGCGGAGCGCCGAACTGAATACGATAGCCTTTCTCTACAGTACGCAGGACCCACTGAGACACATTTGGCCGTAGTTTCCACACTGCCAGGTGGTCTACTAATGGAACCAGTCTCTCGAGACTGGCCTCTGATGTACTCAGAGCTGCTGGATCTGTGCCCTGAAGCGGAGGGCCGGCAGGAGACGGCCGAACCAGGAGCTCTAGAGACCCCCGCAGGGGTGGCGAGCTTCTCAGCTCCGCTACACTTCGGGGCAGAAGAAACTGAGAACATCGCTCGCTGGAGCCAGCTGTGCCCTGGAACTCTGGCAGGGTTGGCATACTGGTCTCCCGAGGGCACTGGGGGGAGACGGACACTGTATAATAAGGTGTAACCCGCTCTGCCTCAGAGGGGTCTGCCCTCGTCAGCCCTGTTCCACGCATGTCAGGGCTATTTGGCCGAGGACCTCTTAGACTTAAGAACGGTCCGCAGATCTGGCTTAGCCTTAGAGGTTCCCGACCCAGAGCGTTTGCCACCACGGCCCCACCTCGGTGGGGTGCAGGTAGCCAACGCTCTGTTTTTGTGCCTCCATGTATGAGGAGCTGGCACGCGGCGAGGGCTGCTCCCACCCAGCAGCCCTCCAAGCTAGAGATCGGCGAGGGAGAAACCGTTGAAACACCGCAGCCTGTTTACGAGCCTCCTGGTACCTGTCGACGACGAAATTGACGGGGTCGCTGAACAGGCCAGAAGGCATAAGCGGGGCGTCCACAAGGAGGACCCTGTCCTTCTCTTGCATATCGGACAGGGTCAACCATAAATGTCTCTCCGCAGCCACCAGAGCTGCCATAGACCTGCCGATGGCACGGGCAGTCTCTTTGGCGACGCGGAGGGACAAATCAGCGGTCTTACGGAGCTCAGAAACATCTTCAGGCCTGAGCCCTCATCTAGCTCTTTAAGCAGGTCAGCTTGGTATGCCTGTAACACCGCCATGGTGTGCAGACACGCACCAGCCTGATCCGCAGCCACGTACCCCTTGCCCACCAGCGCTGAAGTCGCACGCAGCGGCTTGGTAGGCAAGGACGGAGCCTTTAGAGATGACGCCGCGCGAGGGGACAGACACCCAACCCTGCCACATTACCGTAATTACCAGAGGCGGGGATGAAGAGACGGGGCGAGAAAGGTTTATCCCACGATCTCGACACCTCGGTGTGGAGATCGGGAAAAAACGGCAGGCTCCGACGTGGAGGTGGCGGCCTGACACACAGAAATCTCTCTGTTTTTTTCTCTGAGTTTACTTCTCTGCGGTTCGACCGGAGTCTCGGCGGGCCAGCTGATATTTAATTTGGCTACCGCTCGAGTAATCACCTCCACTGGCTCCTCATACTGGGGCGACTGAGGGTGCGAAGCCTCACCGATGCTCTCCACATCAACCTCCTCGGAGGAAGAGAGGAGAAGCGGCGAGCCGCCTCCCTGGGGGGAAGAAACCGCGGAGCGGGCTTCCGATCCCGGGGAGCGGCCGCTGGGTCTGATAGGCGGGGAAGGAGATAGGGACTGGCCCGTCTCGCTTCCTACTACCAGATCCATCTGCGAACCCCACGAGTGCAGCTAGCGAAGGCTCCCTCGTGAAAGAGAGCCTTCCGGGAGCAAAGTGAACGCAACGATAGAAGCTCGCAATGCGGGCCGACTCTGTGTGACTCGCTCCCAAGCAGACCACACACAGATCATGAGTATCCCCCACAGTGATGTAGCGTCTGCAAGGGGGAACACACGGTCTGAAATGTGATCTGCTGTCGCCCAAGTGCTTAATTTTCTAAGCATTCTTTGCCATGTTTAATGTGGCGCTTATGATGTGCTTTAAGGATGTACAACACTAAATAAGACTCACAACATGCAAAGACAGTACACACAGGCAGAGAGGCGGTTGCTGAATGACAAAAAGCAAACGCCGGCTCCGCCGCACGTGCTTTTATGCTTCCCGGTCGGTGACGTCACCCACCTATGACGTCTCGCTCTTCCATTGGACGGATCACACTCTAGTTCAGAGCGCGGTCACACTGAAGACGTTCCCCTAGCGTTTTCGACGCAGCTCGAGTTCCTGGAAGGGAACTTGATATGACTGCGGAAAGGGGAACAGTTTTTTTTTCCAACCAGTGTGCAAATATTGAGCCCTTATTTGCTTCTTAACCTCTTTCTGTCACTTCTATCCTTAGGAGTCAGTCCTTAGCCACTCATATTGCTTGACCAAAATTTACACAGTGCACAATACATACATAAAGAAGATATAGCTGGAGCCTTTAGGTTGCTTAAAATGTCAAAATAATTTATTTTCATGTTCAGTATAAGGTACAAAGAAGCACATAAGGTGAATCATTAATCATGGACTTGCTTGTGGTTGTTTGCGCTCAAGGTCGAGGAAAAAAATAAATAAAAGCTGATTTAATCTATGACTTAACGTAGTGACAGACAAATCAATGTCTAAGCTGAATTACATCCTGAGATAATAACAATGAACTGCACTTACACTGAGCCTCAAAAGACGGCACCTTGATAAACAAGTTGGACAAGAACTGCATCTAGAGGTTTGCCAAGCAAAAATAATTATTTGTTTAAGAAGTTGTGCTTATGGAATGATTTATGGGGTAGATCAAATAAACTCATTACATTCTCGGTCCACACAGATGATCTGTCACTGAACTATTTTGGTCTCGCATTGATTGAACTCTTTTAAGTCCACCATGAAAAACACTTGTCACATGACGCTCAACAATATGGTTGGCATATATTAAAAAGTAATTAAATCTTGAACGTTTATTCTAATATTTTCTTAAAGATATATTTTATGGACATGAAATACATATTACACAAATGTGACATTTAGGGACAAATGGGACAACATATGGAAACACAGTACTTTGATGTTCATCAGGGAAAAGGGATCCAGCATTCAATATGTTATTACATCTGAATTTAGATAACTAGTAGCCTGCTATATACTAGTAAATAGTATAGTGCCATGCACAAGACTAAAATCTAGCTCAAAGTTACATTATACAAAACTTTCATTATTTTAAGAGGGGTTGTAATTATTTTCTTATAGATAATAAGATAATGGCCAGGTTTCCTGGAATCGTTGTGAATCATATTCATATAATCATAACTTACATTGTACATTATACAACAGTGGATTCATGTCAGTTTCCCAAAACAAGCATGTAGCTGGCTCATTAAAGTACATTGTTACAGGACGTGTCAGCCATAAAAGCTAAACCTAAGCTGATTCAGAGAGCTATAGGCAGGATAAAGTATATAAATATACTGTATAAGACTGTACTGTATAGACATTAATCTGCCTGACATGACTTGTCTAACCAGCCAAATCCTTGATTCAGAAACGGAAGCGTTTAAGGTAAATCAGTTCACTTGAAATACTGAAAATCAATTATTTTTGTTTACATATTTCATATCACCAAATTAAATCTGAAATGAATTTTTGCATTTACATTTATTCATTTAGCATTTGTATTTATTCAGTTAAAAAGAAGAAGAAGAAGAAGAAGAAGAAGAAATTCACTAGAGGAAATTCAGAAGAGGAAACATACTGTCAATGAGTTTATATATATATATATATATATATATATATATATATATATATATAGATATATATATAAACGTTTATTCTAATATTTTCTGTGTACTTTTTTAAATGATAAAATACTTCCTCTTATCCAAGTGTAATGTGAAGAAACAGTAGGCCATTCATAGATTAAGTTGATTCCCCAAAAGGTGTAAACACTGTGAAGGGCTCTGTGAAACTTTCATCATTGCTCTGTTTATTTGGGGTGACCTGACATCAACTCAATCAATCATGGGGTTTGGGGTGGGACTTCCTGTTTGACTGACCAATGGTGTTTTTAGGAAAATCTGTTTGTAAACAGTACTTTTCTTTTGCATGGTGTGTTTGTCCAGTGGCTCCAAAAATACACACTTCACCTTTAAGTTGCTCTCCTAGCATTGTCTGGTGGGGGTGTAAGTTCATTAAGACAAGTGGTTTCATCCAAGTCTTCTGAAGAATCATGATTGCATTGTATGATGAACAGATTTAACTTTTATTTACATATGAACAAAGATCAGCATACATACATACATATACATACAGCACATCAAACATGGTAAACAGAAGCTGAAAAGTGCTTGCTTGACACTCAAGTGCCAATAAGGTTGTGATCATGTCTCTTCAGAAGACTTGGGAAGAAACTGCTCAATTACTTAAGAAGTCTTTAGGAACTTTTTTAAAGCTTGAATGATTTAGTGACATGGACTAGTGACAAAGTTTTGTATTTGTTTCAAAGATGAACAAATTACATTTTTGGGTGAACTGTCCCTTTAAATAAGGTCTTTTTACAGTATTTTACAACATGTTTGTTTCTATATTCTTCATTTCACAAGTCTTAAAAGTCCTATAAAGTTGTTATATTAGGTTTGTAACTTGTCATTTTGCCGACAATACCTATTCAAGCAGTTTAAACCTACTACAGTAACAGCAGATAACATCTTTTTTTATTATTATTCATAGTGGTGTGGCCTGAATCTACAATCAAAACAGTATACCATCATTTCACAGTGAATAAGACATTTCTATACAGTGTATAGCTTAGAATATGGTGTAGAAAAACCCTTGAATTTATTCCTTTATAATATTATCCTTTTTTAGTAATAACGGACTGCCTGAGCATGAGAATGATGTTAGAATTTAAATTGTAGTGTAGAATTTTCTCCAAAAAAGCTACAACACACTGATGATATTGCCATTATGAAGACCGAAGTGGCTTGAATGTTATTTATTGTCATCTACTTTGTATGTTTGCAAAAGTCTTGAGACCAGGCATAGAATGCACACAGCTCTGCTGAGTAACGGAGGCCACTGTTAAGTCACTCATGGCCTTTACCTGCAGATACCCATATTACCAGCAGTGTGCTGTCATCTTCCATCAAGGCTTGCTTTACACCTCTCCTCAAGGAGAAAGTATGATGCATGGTCTATATGAGCTTTTGGAGTTTAAATTCGAATATCCCCTTTTCACTAAAACAAGACGGTATAGAGTGGGATCAGTAGATGCTGGCCCAGTCTTGTGTCATCCCTGTCCCTTAATTTTATGTAATTCAGTGTTTTTACTGCAGAACAAAATCACTCTATGTGTGTGAAAATGCATACATATATGAGAGGGGGTACTGTACCGAAAGATCGGGTTCACACTGACAAGCCCAGGCTGGCTTCTGGCTCTTTCTGTCTTCACTCAAAAGAAACATGTTTTGATACCTGCAGTTTTCCCCCATCTCGTCCTCTGAAGAATAGTTCCATGTCATCTGCCTTGCAAATAGTGGAAATCCCCTTGTGTAGTTGATTTTTTATCATTTATTTGCTCAACAAGATCTTTGAATTAGGAATTCACAAGTGAATATCAAAAGTAAACATGTTGAAAAGCAGCAGGTTTTGCCTCTGTGGAACGTCTTGTCACGTACGTCCTCTTAAACTGCCAGTTTCTGTTTTAGATCCCAAAGCATACAAGAACTGTGAACAAAAGAAGAGAAGTTGTTAGTAAATACTGTCATTAAAAATATATATGGAATGAGATCTCCCTGATGAAAAAAAAAACAAAACAAAAAAAACAGCATATGCTGATAAGGTATGTATTGAAGCATGGCAGCTGGTTTGAGCTGGTTTAAGCTTGTCCTTGGTTGGTCATGAGCTGGTTTAAGTTGGTCCTGAGCTGGTTATAAGCTGGTTATGATCTCCTGATCAGCTTATAACCAGCTTAAACCACCTGCCATGCTTCAAAACATACCTAACAGGGCATGTTAGTTTAATCACTTTCATTCAAACATGATTTATATTTAAAAAGTCTGGGTTTAACTGTGTGTTTGCCTTAAAACAGAGGCTACACAAATGTATATTTTTATTGGCAATTTAGGTATAGGATTTTTCCAAAAAAATGATATTACATTTATTCAGCATTTTCCTCCACAAGAGTGAAGTTTGATAAATCCATGTGTGACTGCACAAACAAGCTGCCATTATGTGAACATGGGGCTTAACATATGCAGCTTTCAACAAATCGTCCGAATGACAGACGACTAGCGGCACAGGTTTGTGGGTATTTCAGGAAGTCAGTAGCTCTTTTATGTGAAACGTGGAAGCAAGACCCATGCTGAACACCCAAAACAAACCCATGGCTTGGGCCGGCTGGCACCCACACAAGGGCAGAAATAAGGGATGGTATTTATATATGTCTGGCAGAAGCCTGAGAATGGTGAGGGGGAATTTCTGCATGCACAATGTGTCAAAATCAGGCCAATTTTTAGCTCCTTATACCCAAGAAATTTGTAATAGCTAGTTATTTAGGCAAGCCAATCATTCTAATATTTAATGGCAACTGCCACAATTTTCAGTTAAAATTTTCATGTAAGTGAATTCTTTTTTGCTGATGTGTATTGAGATATTCTGAGAGATATTTGGATGTTCATTACAACTATAGTATTGTAGTTAGAACCTAAAAACAATTTGGTGCCATTTGCCAAGCCGTGGACATTTAAAACCAAGGTGATGTCTACATGCGAACTCAACACAGTAGGTTGTTTATAGGACAGGAACTGAAGCACAACTGATGAGTGGTTTAGAATTTTCCACCACTGAGCTACTACAGTAATTCTCTCATGCACAGAGAATGGGAGGTGGAGAGGGAGATCTGAGCTTGTTCAACTGTGACATCAATACTCACTTTTTCTTTCAAATTCCAATGTCACAGCAATGTTATAGTACTGGTCACACTGGCAGATATCCAGTGTGGCCTTCAGATGAAAACACAAGGTTCTCATAAGCTCATTAATCTTGAAAGGAAAAACTGTCAAAACCATACACTACCCCTATGCCTGACATAAAGAAGGCATATTTGTGGCCTTGATTTTGGTTTGGTGGAAAAAGATATCACACGGCCTGTCTATACAGTACATCTTGAGGTTTTTACATTGTTGGATGGATTTTCTGTAATGGACACAAAACAACACATCTTCTGGAAAAAGCTTTACTGAGCTAAAACTGATAACAGGTAACTCTGAACTGAGTTACTGTATTATTAAAGAGATAGTTCACCCAAAAATGAAAATTCATTAATTACTCACTTTCATGTCGTTCCAAACATGTAAGACCTTCATTCTTCTTCGAAATAATATGTTTGATGAATTCCGAGAGCTCTGTGACCCTCCATAGACAGCAAGGGTCCTACCATGATCAAGGCATAGAAACGTAATAAGGGCATCGGTAAAATAGTCCATGTGACATCAGTGGTTCAACCGTAATTTTATGAAGCTACGAGAATACTTTTTATGTGCAAAGAACAAAATAATGAATTTATTCAACAATTTTTCTCCACGACACCCTGGAGCCATTTTGGAGAGTATCACAACGCATGCAAAGTGTGTTCTGCAGCATCACGCACAACAAGTTTGCAATGTTTGCTGTCTATGGAGGGTCAGTGGTCTTACGGGCGTGGAACGACATGAAAGGTGAGTAATTAATGCACTGTAAAAAAAATCTAACTTTCGAAAAGTTATATTAACCAATGTAAAAAAGCAGCCTGAACAAATCATTTTTAGTAGGAGAATTTTTTTTTTTTTTGTGAACCGAACAAAGATATGTCGCTAGCAAAAATTGTTTTGTTTACCTTACTTGCTTCACTTCTTTCTGGGACTTTTCCAAACTCCCGTAAAACTGCAGTTGTTAAGCCCTTTCTGAAAAAGCGCAATCTTGATAACACCATGTTGAGCAACTATAGACCCATATCAAATCTTCCTTTCATAGGTAAGATTATTGAAAAGGTAGTTTTTAATCAGCTGAACAACTACTTAAACTCAAATGGATACCTGGACAATTTTCAATCTGGTTTCCGAGCACATCACAGCACAGAGACAGCACTCATTAAGATAATAAATGATATTCGCCTCAATTCTGATTCTGGCAAAATATCACTGCTGGTACTACTAGATCTTAGTGCTGCGTTTGACACTGTCGATCATAACATACTTCTAGAGAGACTGGAAAACTGGCTTTCTGGGATGGCACTCAAATGGTTCAGATCATACTTAGAAGGGAGAGGTTATTATGTGAGTATAGGAGAGCATAAGTCTAAGTGGACGGCCATGACATGTGGAGTCCCACAAGGCTCAATTCTTACACCGCTCTTGTTTAGCCTGTATATGCTCCCACTAAGTCAGATAATGAGGAAGAACCAAATTGCCTATCACAGCTATGCTGATGATACCCAGATTTACCTAGCCTTATGTCCAAATGACTACAGCCCCATTGACTCCCTCTGCCAATGCATTGATGAAATTAACAGTTGGATGTGCCAAAACTTCCTTCAGTTAAACAAGGAGAAAACTGAAGTCATTGCATTTGGAAACAAAGATGGAGTTCTCAAGGTGAATGCATACCTTGACTCTAGGGGTCAAACAACTAAAAATCAAGTCAAAATTCTTGGGGTGATTCTGGAGACAGACCTTAGTTTCAGTAGTCATGTCAAAGCAGTAACTAAATCAGCATACTATCATCTCAAAAACATTGCAAGAATTAGATGTTTTGTTTCCAATCAAGACTTGGAGAAACTTGTTCATACCTTTATCACCAGCAGGGTGGATTACTGTAATGGTCTCCTCACCGGCCTTCCCAAGAAGACCATTAGACAACTGCAGCTCATCCAGAATGCTGCTGCCAGGATTCTGACTAGAACCAGAAAATCTGAGCATATCACACCAGTCCTCAGGTCCTTACACTGGCTTCCAGTTACATTTAGGATTGATTTTAAAGTACTTTTACTTGTTTATAAGTCACTCAATGCCCAGGACCTAAATATATTGCTGATATGCTCACTGAATATAAACCGAACAGACCACTCAGATCATTAGGATCGAGTCAGTTAGAAATACCAAGGGTTCACACAAAACAAGGGCAGTCTGCGTTTAGCTATTATGCGGGCCACAGTTGGAACCAGCTTCCAGAAGAGATCAGATGTGCTAAAACATTAGCCACATTTAAATCAAGACTCAAAACTCATCTGTTTAACTGTGCATTTGTTGAATGAGCACTGTGCTATATATCCGAACTGACTGCAATGAATTTTATGTATAATCATTTTCTTTAAATTTATTTTAAATCAATTTCTATAGCATTTTAAAATTCCTTGTTTTTATTATTTTTTATTTTTATTTCCATGTTTTTACTGCTTTTTAATGTCTATTTCACTTTCTTTTATGTAAAGCACTTTGAATTACCACTGTGTATGAAATGTGCTATATAAATAAACTTGCCTTGCCTTGCCTAATTATTATTATTAAAATATATAATTGTTTTACATTTTACTTGCTTAATTTATGCTGATGCTGCTGTCACTGTCATGTGGATCAGAGTTCATATTTTTACTGATTTAAAATTTGTTGATCCTCACCATGGTTGAGAATCGTCTGCTGAGGTGCTTTATAAGTGCATCTCATTACAACTTATTTGATACATTTGTCTATCAGCATAAATGTTTGCCTTTAGTCTTAAGAGGTAGATACTACCCATGTTATGTAGGCTTTGGAAATAAACATAAATCTATAAGAAAGAGGATTGTTAAAAAAAAGATTAGCATTGCTAAATGCTAAACAGATCTTTGGTTGCTCTGACAGATCATTTAACACTCAATAGACTGACTTTTATTTTATTCATAGATGAACTAAAGTGTTTAAGTTGTTGGTTGCTAGTTGAGTTAACAAGTTGAATGTGATAGGTAGCCTTATTTTTTGAGTTATGTAACTTTTTTTTTTTTTTACAGTGTGACAGAATGTTCATTTTTGGGTGAACTATCCCTTTAAGTCAGAGAATAACTGGGTTAAAGCCCATTTACACCAAGTCTATAACGTTTGAATAGTTCCACATAACAAATATAAGGACAGACAGGCACCCTATCCTTGGAATCACTATTGGAATGAGTTTTTTTTTTGTGTGTTTTTTTCACCAGCTGATGAACAACAGAAACATTGACAGCCAATCAGAATCAACCAGAGTTTGAACAGTTAAAACAGGTGTGTGTATCTGTGTGTTTGTGTTGCCCCAAATTTAAGTAGGTTTAAGTAACATGTTCTCAATGTGAAAGTGAATCTTGTATTTGCTTTTTTAATTGTTTAATTAAAATGCTTGTAACTTGAGCATTGAAGCTATCTAAATCATTGTTATGACGTGGAACTACTTAAAGGAACAGCTTTACTAATGCAGTTCCTGTTTACTATAATTATGTCACATTCTTTTCAGGTTCTGTTCTCGTATTCCTACATGGATACAATGCAAAAGAAACCTGGGTGCGTTTCATGTATAACTACGTAACTTATAGCTCGCTGTAACTATCTTCTTAATCAACCAATGCAACTAAAGACGACTATCTTCTTAATCAGATTGAAAAATACCTTGCCCCTGTGTACAGTGCCATGTATGTTTACCAAAGCCTTAATAAGGTCATTTGTTTCAATAGTTCTGCTTATATGTTCCTACAAACTGGTCAGTGGAAGCGATAGGGGAAATCGGAGATGGTTGTAACATGGGTCAGTTGTAACACCTCCCATTTTTCAAATAAGTAACAAGTTACAAATCATTCACACATTCTTAATTTAGTCCTTATTTCCCACGTGAAGAAGTAGAGCCCTGTGGCAGACACAGCAGATTTTAGACGAGAAAAATTTATTTTAAGGTAAATACATAACTTTTTATACTTCATTTATATTTTTGATTGCATTCCCTGTAGTTAAACCAGTGAAAATTAAATTATGTTTATTGTGAGTCATAATTTTCATGCATCTTGTTAGTACTAATGGCTTGGCTGTGAGCTGTGAGCTTGTTCATGGCTACAAGACTCTGGGTTAAATGTAACAGCAAGACCCAAGGTTATTTGTAACATCAATAAAACATGTTATAACTTACTCCAAGCTATTTATTTATTTATTTTACTTATATGTTTTCTTTGAATTTCAGTATGCATAGGTCTTGCAAGAGAAAGACAAACCGAGGAGTGTCTCTAAATGTTAAAGTGTTCCAAGTTAAATTTTATTATGACCAATTACTATGTCTGACATGCTTAAACACAAACACATGCAAGTTATTCAGTTTTAGTATCATGATGCTATTGAAACACACAGAGAGAGAGAGAGAGAGAGCCCGGACTATGAGGTAAATTGTAACAATTCACTCCTGGTGTTTGAAACTAAACCATGCATTTTCTCTTTTAAATGTATTTCATTCTGAAAAATGCAAACCATTTTTCATTTTCTGCAAACAACTACACCATTTAACAGCATGCACTTGTAACTTGAATCACATTTTGAATGCACTTGTCTTAAAAGAAGTCCAAGATACAGACAGAAGTGTCCAAAATGTAACAACCATCCCCAGTCTCCTATTTGCAAAAAAAAAAAAAAAACGACCTGGGATTACAAGTTTTTCTTAAAAAAAAAATCTAAATAATTCAGTATCAAGAGAATAAAAGCGCCGACTTTCTTTTGTCCATGTAAACGAGATAAAATAATCTGACACTCGATAAAGATTAATTAGCCTAACAGAAATAGCCTACCACAATCTGATGTTATTAACAACCGTTCTGCAATTGTTGAACAAAGACGTTTCAAACAACGGATGTGCAACCAAGATACTTCGCCTTCGGGAAACAATCGTGCCTAGTTCATTTCTCTCGTGGTAAAGCAGTGTTGTTGTAGGCCTATGACAAAATCCACAACTGAATCAAAATAATGCGAAATATTCTTAAAAACAATAATCTGACACCAATTTGGTCTGGAACCAATTAATTAGCAAAAGTTTTTATTCCATCGCCTTTGTGACTTAATAAAGGCTACAGTATTTAACTTTTGGCCCTCTAGCGGTTAATAAACAAAAGTGCATGTGTTTTGGAGAAGAGGTAGCCTATGTTTTGCCAGCGGCTATTTGCACTCAGTGTAAATAGCAATTAGATGCCATTTACACTAAGTGCAAATAGCAAAGGATTTTATGTACACCAAGTGAAAATAGCAATATTTTCTGCTATTTATAATATTGCAAATAGTGGTAATTATCTGCACCTCAGTATTGTAGTACATTACACAATAATAACATATTGAGTGTAAATTATAGTTTTAATTCAAATTATGAAATGGATGCCACCTTATTGGGACAATAAATACCTCCCCTACACCTATTTTCAACTTTTTTATTATTTCCTTAATTTTTATTGAAGATAAATGCCTTTCTGATGCATATGAGATTTGAAGGGGGGGGGGGGGGGGGGGGGGGGGGTGTTCGGCAAGAGGCGCAGGCTCGAACGCGTCTAAATGCATGCAACTTACCATCTGCGCCACTGAAACAGATGTTTAATAAGCGCCTTTTTTAGGTGTTGACTAACCCAATCTCGCTTTGGTGGGCAGAGTTAGTGTAAATAGCGTTTGCCAACAAGGAGGGCTATTTGCACTTAGTGTAAATAGACACTTCATTTTTTGGTGTGTGTGTGTGTGTGTGTGTGTGTGTGTGTGTGTGTGTGTGTGTGTGTGTGTGTGTGTGTGTGTGTGTGTTTTGGTGTGCTTCGGCTCTGCTCGGATGCATGTGGTTTGTCATCTGAACACCAATGTAGAGCCCTGCGCGGGACTGTTTTCTTAAACCCGCACCCGCCCGCTCCCATTGAATTTCTGACCAGCACCGCCCGCGCCCGTAATGTTTGTGTCCACTCCCACCCGCTCCCTAGGACTTTCTCTCAGAACTTGTGAAAAATGTACACAAATACGATCAGACTAAATATTCGTTCAAGTTAACATCCAGAATAACAGGCTTTAAACACAATTGCGTTTAAATAAGATGAAGTATGCTAAACCAAAGCACCATGTGACAAAAACATTGTTTTTTCTTTTTTTTAATTAGTGTTGTAAAACATTAAGCTTTAACACAAAGCCACAACTACCACCTCCGTTTTTAAACCTACTGCATGATACACACGGGCCAAAATGATTAACTAAACGGTTTTACTGTTAAACTGTGTAAGTAGGCTAAATAAGCCAAAGCACAATATGAAATAACTTTACCTCATTAAATAAATAAACACATAGAGCTTAGAAAATAGGTGACCTTTTCGCCTCAGGGCAGAGGTGCCAGATTTGTGCTCTTTGTAAATGAACACTTTTGCACATTTATAGCAACTACTAAATTGAACTCTTTCCCATTTTTTCAGTGACAATTGAGAATTGTTTCCAGATGTCTGACTTGCCTTGGTTTGCGTTTGTCAAGTAAACAGTAGCTTTAATTTTATTCTCAACTTCGTGCATTGATTCCATTTCTATAACCCAAATCCCACCTTTCCGTTCCCGCGAGTCTCCAGCGAAATTTTCTGACCGCCCACAGCAAAGGTAAAACTGTCTGCTTAATATCTGCTAGTTAATGCTTCTTTTTTTTTTTTTTTTTGATGGTCCCCAACAGGCTGCTGACTACAAGTATCTTTGCAAGTAGTCAACTGATTCTACTAACACTTGACATGTTAGGCCTGCACTAATTAATCGAATCGAAATCGCGATTAAATCGTCTGGTTGGTGCGATTATGAAATCGCGAAGGCTGTTATGCGCAGCTTGTCAGTGAAGTAATGCTCAGTATGCTGCTCCTTCCTTTAAGTCCATTTGAAAAAAGCAGCACGAGTCACACATCTTTCCAAACATAAGAAGCATTTATGAGCCTTTTTTTCCCAACAAAAGACATTATGTTTTAGTTTACTCTAAACTCACTTCAAAGTCAGTCGAGTGTTTGAAATCAAATCCGTCTTTGAGATGGTGTGGCTTCTTACACAGTATAAGGCACGCAACACATTAGTTTGTAGTATTAGTTTATAGTATAGTAAGCAGTGATAAAGGCTATGTCTATTAGCATTGCATTATAAATATACTTTATTATAATGGAATTACACGGAGAAGAATTCGATGAAAGCAGTTCAGTCTTCTGTTTATTCAGCTACAGACACAGGCCTTATCTTTTCTTGCATATTTGGAGTTTCACCAGTAGCAGTATTTACTACTGATCACAGAACATGCTCCACTAACAAGCTACACATGAAAAAAAATCGTTTGCCTAATGGCGACTGCAGTTTAATTTCGATTAATCGTGAAGGCCCATGACATGTAGTTGCAAAGTTCTACTTATAGTAGCCGAATAAAGTGGACTATCCAAATAAAGTTTTGTCATTTTAGTCAGTCCAAATGAATCCAATCCGGTTTTGCGATCTGATTCACATTCCAAACCAAGCTTGCGTAGTCACCGTCTTCAGAACTGGAGAAAACCACCACTTTAATGTAATCGGTGATACTGGTTATACTTCCAAAAGTGTGAAAGTTCTATCGTCTTCCGTTATAAGTAACCTATATTATAGTAATTATTAGTTTTTACAAACCAAGAGACAGTGTTGAAATTATTATGATTTTCACCCACACCTAAATATACAAGGCATTTCATAACACTACAAAAACTCTTATATATATATATATATATATATATATATATATATATATATATATATATATATAAAAAATTTGGAGCCCTCATTTCTTCGGCCCACTTTCATACACACACACACATAGTAGCAAACTCACTATTTATTTAAACTCATAGGTTCCCAAGCCCAAACAGTCCGTTCTAACCATTTTATGGGCAAAACTCGTTGTGAATCCAGTTCACAATCCAAAGCAGTGAATAAAGTATGTATTAGTAGAGGTGCACTTGGAATTATATATTAGCTAATAATTTTGACTTGCTATGTTTTCATCCATGTGTTCGATACTGCCTCACCCACTGAAGCAATTAGTCGCCATTTTTCCACATGAGAAACATTTTTGTAAAGGTCATAAACAATTAACCAGGCTTTACGCTGGCACTCATTGCTGAACTTGGGGTGGAGCCTTCAAACCATAAAACCAGCTGCCTCTGCGCTCCACAGTTTCTCAGTTCACAATTTCAATAAACCCTTAATGGAAACCTTTTGTCTTTCATCGAAGAGGTCATGAATGGATGCTAGTACCAAGTTATGTCCAACTTTTTTTTTTTTTTCTTTTTTTCTGTTCACCTTTCTAGAAGAAATTTTGTACTTGCACGATTGTTTTTGCTTTGGCAAAAACTGAAAAGAAATATGGATTTAAATCACCAGATTTAATATGTATATGTACAAAGTCTTTTTAATTGTTTGTTACTAAGCTGTCTGTTTTGAGAGTATACCTGATTTTAAAAGCTCCCAGAGTGACCCTGTGACTCTTACGGTATGAATTATAGATTATATATCGTACACTTAGGCTTTGTGTTCTTCACCCCATGTTGATTCTCATCTGTTGACAGCACGCAGTCCAGGCCTAGTCTAATAATTTCCATACATAGCAACGAGATCACAAAACTCACAAACACTAAATCAAAACCTGAGCCACAACGGGTCTTTAATAAAACCGTCCATAGGCAGTCCATACAGGCATAAAAGAAAACTGAGTCCATATAATATATCAGAATATATTTCGTGCACATCCGTGATTTAAACGTTTTAATACCACAGTCACATTTATCATTGCTATAGCTACACATTTTATAGCTTTGATAATCATAACTGGGAATAAATAATTGACGCTATAGAAATGTGATAGTGCGTATGCACGCAGAAAAAAATACGTGTAATTCACTGAAGAAAAAAAAGTGTTAATCTGCAAGTGCTACCCGATTTAACCCTTTGTTTTGCTGGTATAAAGTAATGTATAGATTGAATAGTGTTCTTTAATATTTTCCCCAAGCTGTGTTAACAATGCATTATTATTATTAATATTATTGTTATTGTTATTATTATTATAAGAAGAGTTAGAGCTATCACAAAACAAGCGACTTAATTCGACTTTTGACATATTTTCATACTAAATAGTTTATATTAGGTTATAGAAGCGATGAAAGACTACGTCAAAGACCTGTTAGATATTGTTTAAATGTCTTTACCAAACCAGACATAAGCTCTATTTTCAGTTTGGCAGAGTCCAGATAATGGGAGAGAGAGCACACTTTGTATCGTCATGTTCTCCTGTATTATCTTAAAGCATCGGTCTTTATCTGTGAATTGGATGAGTGAAAATGACCGGCACAGAATGATAGCAGATAGTTCGTTTATTTAATTTATTTGACGAGAGTAGGTGTGCTGTTAAATTATAATCAACAACACAACACACACTAGGTTATATAAAGATAAACAGATATTCCGCTAGAAAACATGCAGGCGCAAATTTAACGCGTTTATTTAATTTCTGATTATTTATATGATGCGGCATAAAGAATGAAACTGTATTTGTCACAGTATTAGCTATATTTTAAACAAGCCTTTGAATACCACCAACAAACCGCAGAGACCTGACAGTACTTTTTGGTCCATTATATTTCTAAATGAATGCGTGAAGCTGTGCGCGTATAGTCTCATCCCAATACAGGTGTCAGGGTTAACTCACCTGTGGGGTTACTACTGAGGAAAAAAAAGTTGGCTGTCCTGTTTACTTTATTTAAAACGACATGATCCACTGAATTATACATTGGCCAATAACCCCACAAAGATGGGTTTCTTTTCATGTTTGAAAATTCTATCATCCCTGTTTTCAACAAAAGCGTTACATTAACTGATTCCTAAATTAATGTTCAAACAATGTGCAAATATTATATATAATATTTGTCAAAACTAATATTTCAATTTGACACATTATGCTTATAAAAGAGATTTAAAAACTTTGCAGCGGCCTGTACAGACTTATTTTGAGAGAAATACAAACAGTGATCAAATTCAAGGCATTAATCCTTCAATATATATATATATATTTTTTTTCACAAATTAATAAAGCCTCATAGCAAAAAGGACGTCAAAATATGTAAACATGCACTTTCATTATGTTCAATTGTCATTATTGTGCGTATGCTGGATTTGAACTGTAAGGATAAAAATCAACTCTATTATCACTGCAATATCTGCCCCTAAATACGTCCCAAGTCACACAGAAAGAAAGAAAGAAAGAAAGAAAGAAAGAAAGAAAGAAAGAAAGAAAGAAAGGGAAACAATGGTGCGCTCTGAATTATTTAGAAAGTTTAGTTCTCTCTCTCTCTCTCTGGTTACCGAATCTTAAATCGAACTGTTCTAAATAGCCTAAG
This sequence comes from Barbus barbus, assembly GCF_936440315.1. NCBI lineage: Eukaryota > Metazoa > Chordata > Actinopteri > Cypriniformes > Cyprinidae > Barbus > Barbus barbus. The sequence continues at coordinate 4,315,351 of NC_136758.1, forward strand.
AACTTTAAAATTAAAACAAGGTGGGATTACCGATATGCATTACAGCAGCAGTCATATAGCAATGGGCTACGATCTTTTGCTCGTATCCTCTTTACAATATCTTTCCATTTAAATAAAGTCGGTAAAGCTCTGTGCGATGAACCTGCATACCTGAGAATCCTGTGCAAGACCCCAATGAAGTGAGCTCGTCGACTGCATGTTTCACAAATGTTCTCTTGAAGCAAATTTCGATAGCCGTGTTCCCCTGCTAACCTCATTGTGTATCCACAAAATCTGACTACAAAGTGTAATTGCTTAATTTATCCAGAGGAGGGAGACTCTTTGCTCTCTGGTCTCAGTATGTCCCTTGTTAACACGACTTAAACCTGTGGGAGTTTTTTGAAGGGTTTATTTTTGACGCACAACGCTCACCTTGACATGGCATGGATACTCTCTTTTACACCTCGTGGGCATAGTTACAACACGTAGGCTATATGATACTGATGTCTATTAATAATAGGCTCTCACAACAGCACACTACACTACAACAGCAGACTAAATACTTTTTGCTCATTGATTTCGTTACATTAACCTAAGCATTTCCCCCAAATGTTGTGTGATGACCTCGAAAGATGTTCTCCATGTGTTGAAGTGGAGACTTGTGATCTACACACATGTACGGATAGTGACACCGCTTCTTGGTCTATTGGGTCGTCTGTAAATTTTTACAAGTGACATTTTGTGAGCTAATAAACTATACCTTCTTTACTTCCACAGGAAACTCTGTGAGCATGCTGTGATAGTGTTGGCCTTTGGAATTCAGTCAATACCCTATATACTCTATATAGTTTTCATGTGACAAAGATTCTTGCATTGGATCTTATTTGGAACATGTGTGATGATAAGTTAGGTTAGCTACATTTCTTTGTAATGTGCATTACAAGTGTTTTTTGTTTTTATAAATTGTGTATGTTTAATTTCTAGTGATGGTTTAGACACCAGAAGTATGAAATACACAAATGAAGAGCTTGTTATTGCAGGGATTCAATGTTATTATTTTATGGTAGCGGCGCATGGCTAAATCATAACCCGATCTCCATAAAAGTGTGTATAGATAATACGCCAAATAAAAACAAAAACTCGTGGTATTGATAAGCAAAAATGGACTTTGGCGTGTATATGCTACGCGATGGGTAGGATTAGGGTTGTGGGGTAGATGCGTATCATATGCACGTACAAAGGCGCACTTGATTCAGAAAAGCAGAACGCAGATTTAGCGTTTAGAATATGTGCAAAATACACGTGATACTCTCATAACATAAATCTCATTCTCATAGCATACACTTTCCGGAACCTAGATGCCCAAACAACTCTACTGTTCCCCAAACCACCCCTTTCCATATTCCAAAGTTGCATACATCCTATTGCTTAATGACTCATTATTGTTAGAAATGCGTCAAGTTTAAAGGAAGCTTTGCTTTTTCCTTCTAATCTGAATGAATTTTGTGAAAAGGTTAAACTGTGCATATTGGATACGCGCACACTTGCAGCCTACCCCAGGAATCCTGGACCAATGAAATCAACCCGTCGCTCTCCGCGTAACCAGTTAGATTGACGTGGAGGACGCGTCAAAATAACTCCAGCAAACTTCACCCTGCGGGATCAGACAAATCCCTCTTTAACTGGAGAGGATCACTCGTATCCCATTCTACCATAGACAAGTTTGGCATGTAGTTTTGCAGCCGGAGTAGACAAAAGTGTGTCGAAGTCTTCTGAACATCACAAATCTACTGCATGCTGCAGCGTTCAGCCATTGAGGGAAAACTTTGAAAGACACGCATCGCAAGAGCAAATGGGTGAGATCTCGTTCACATCTGCACGCTTATTTTGCAGAGATGTCTTATTTAGACCAGAAATAACCGTAACTCTGAGCCTCAAACTGAATTGTGAAATGTTTGCTTTGGTTATGAGTAGGTTATTTAAATAATTCAAATAAAGTCACTGTGACCGGTGCCTACCGTACAACGATTGTCTTATTAAGCCAATAATAGGCTATTCATTATTTCTTCTGACAATTTCGAGTGTTAAAAATGTTGGAGAATGCAGAAAATTATCTCCATGTTCATGGAAAAATAGTGGATTTGCGAAAGTCACTCAATATGTATATGATGTGCCATGCTGTTTTATGACATTCATTTTCCACAGTATATGTATAATGCCTTTTGTTTCTTACAGAGCAAACCTACGGGGAGGTGAACCAGCTGGGGGGAGTTTTTGTCAATGGACGTCCTTTGCCCAATGCAATAAGATTACGAATCGTGGAGTTAGCCCAGCTTGGCATCAGACCTTGTGACATAAGCAGGCAGCTTCGGGTCTCCCATGGCTGTGTGAGTAAAATCCTTGCGAGATACAACGAAACTGGGTCCATTTTGCCAGGCGCAATAGGTGGCAGCAAACCACGAGTTACGACGCCGAATGTAGTAAAAAACATACGGGACTACAAACAAGGAGACCCGGGAATTTTTGCATGGGAAATCCGGGACCGTCTTCTCGCGGACGGAGTATGTGACAAGTACAATGTTCCCTCGGTCAGCTCTATCAGCCGGATATTAAGGAACAAGATTGGAAACCTCTCCCAGCCTAACCAATATGAAAATGTCAAACAAGCACCTCCGCAGTCCGGCATCTCCTATAACCATATATACCCGTATTCATACCCCAATGCAATGTCTCCTTCCGGGACCAAAATGAGCAATCCTCCCGGTGTTCCTGTCACGGGTGGGCATGTAAGCATTCCCCGCGGCTGGCCTTCAGCGCACACGGTCAGCAGTATACTGGGTATTCGGGCTTTCATGGATCCTTCAGGTGAGACTCATTGTACAATAATTGGTTTTGACAACAAATCTTAAGTGTACGGTCACATCTAGGCCTCAGCCTCACTATAGCTTGCTTTGCGATGCATACACAAAGCAAACTGAAGAGGCCAATGCAATCACCTAATGTGTAGCCTATTACAAACATTGAAACTATGTAAAGTTGGATACATTTTCAGATTAAAAATCTGACATGAAATTTAGAAAACAGTATTAAGATGTAGGCTATAACCGAGGAGGCCTTCGGGTTCTCTGTCCTGAAAAAAGTGGTAACCTGCAATTGTTACCTTACATAGTTGTTTCTACCTGATTAAACCCATAAAAGATTTTGAAAATATTATGTATTAATGTTGACTGAATCATGTAAAATAATATTTTAGACTAAAACATTTTCAGATGATTTTTCAGTCTAAACTGAGCAAATGATATAGTTTTAGATATTCAAAATGTATTAGTTATGTATATAAATACTTATTCCTTTATTTACATTAAGTTATAACAAATAAATGCACGCATTAAGCGACCCAATATATAGTATAATTACATCTCATTATAATGTGCATATTTATAATAAAACGTGTTGTTGAAAATACTCTTTTAGAACATGTTATAAATTCTTATATATGAGAATATGTACCATAAATTGACACTTGGAGTAACTGGTGATAATATATTTATTTAAAATCCATTCAAGCAAATATGCATGCATGAATTTTCGCTTAATATTAATGCATTTTAAATGTGCTGCACTGAATGTTTTAAAATATATCGTTTAAATCATTCAGTTACAAGGGAGACTATCGCTGATATTGGTCGATTCCATAATGCTTTATTCTGCTTGGAATCATTTTGATTTAGTTGGTTGCAAAGTTAAGCAAAAAAACTTTTTTTTTTTTTTTTTTTTGTCAAGCTATTGCTAGCGCTGAAGGATACGCACCAAAAATGGAGGACTGGGGTAGTGTGAATAGAGCGACATTTCCCTCTGCTCATGGAGTCAATGGAATAGACAAATCAGCTATCGATGCAGACATTAAATACCCTCAGGTATCGTAGCAATTATTTTATTGTTACTGATACAAACTCTGTTCATAAATCATTTGGATGACTTTGGTTGTCACAGTTATCTTTCATGTTATTTTGTAATTACATAAGTACTGTGTAATAAAAATCAAGTACCTAAAATATAATTGTTTTATGTAGCTGCTTACACACTTCAAAATTATATTGCACGCCTATTTACGTGTAATATAGCCACAAAACGGAAATACAAAGTGTTACCTTATCATGTATTATTTGTAAACTGTATTTTTTTTTTCAGCTTGCTCTGTGTTAACGTGATTGCTTTTCTTCCAACCCGGTCTCATCCCAAGTCGTCACATATTGACGCTTGGTTTTTGCGTCGCTTTTTGACGCTCAAGGTACCCCTTTAGCGTCACTTTTCGACGTGAAGGGAAGCGTAACTTTTCGGCGTCGATATGCTAACGCGCTATTGGGAATTTTATCGTCATAATAAGGTTGCCATTATTGCATATATGTAGGGGTGTGATTTTTGAATGTAAACAGTAAAAATAGTGACTTACCCAACCCCTGCCCCTAAACCTACCATCTGTGAAGAAAACGCAAGATATAGGAGGCAGATGCAAGTACTGGCAAAATTTATTTAAAAATGATTAATATACGCTAAGTGTTTCCTATTTAAAAAAATTACCTTCCCTTCACGTCGAAAAAGCGACGCAAAAACCAAGCGTCAATATGTGACGAGTTGGGATGAGACTGTGTTATTTCTTCTTGTTTCTTCAGCCTTCGTCGACTTTGTCTAGTTATGTCCCAGCATGCGCGTACTCTCCCTCCAACCAGTATGGCGTGTACAGTGGCCCGGCAGGCAGCTATGTGAGCACAGGGCATCACTGGCAAGCCCAGGGTACCAGCCTCTCCCACCCTGGCGGTGGCGTAGCGATGCACCCGAGTGACATCCATTCTTCTATGGCGTTCAAACATGCAGTGCGAGATGGTATGCACAATCATACTTTGATATCGGTCACACTTCAACTGCTGTCCATTATCAATGAGATTTGAGTATAATTGCTTATAGGGCGATTATTTTCCGGGGCATCTGCACTGACTTTAAAGTTGTTGTTGTTGTTGTTTTTTTATTGCTAATTTGAATAAATGTATACACTTCTTAAACACTCATAATTAGATTTATATTATCATTCACTTTACTTTCTAATTGCTAGAAGCAACACTTGGGGAAAAAAATAAATAAATAAGGTTCCAACTTTTATATAGAAGCCTGATAGGCTAGTGTTTTCAACCAAACCATTAGGCATGCACATACAATTTCGGAAGAGAATGAGGTCATGCAGGGTGCAGTGAGGGTGTAAGTACACTCTTAAAAATAAAGGTTCCAAAAGGGTGTTTTTGCAGTGATGCCATAGAAGAACCAATTTTGGTTCCCCGAAGATTTTTTCAGTGAACAGTTCCAGAACCATTTTGAAGAACATTTTAAAAATCTAAATAAACTTTTTCGACTACCAAGAACCTTTTCTGAATTTGAAAGGTCCCGTGGATGTTCAAGGTTCTTCATAGAACCATTGATGCTAAATAACCTTTATTTATTTTTAAAGAGTGTATTGTATGATCTCAGTTGCGGCCTATATGCTCACCAGAATGACTGGCCTCATTAATAAGCCTGTGTGAATGCATTTACATGATTAATTACTATGCATTTCTATGAATAACTATTGTAGGCATTATGCATTAGATTACTTTAACATAATATACATTTTACAAATTCGAAATAAATATACATTATTGAATAAACGGTCAGTATTTGTAATGCGTAAATATAAAAATTATAAGAATATTTCAAAAACGTTTAGCCTATTTTAGAATATTTTTATTAAATGTATTTTAGAGGAAGTGGTCTTTTTGAACATGCCCCGATCCCATAGATTTACATGACACGGAAAATGCGTGATTGGATGTGAGGAGAGTTACGATTTGTTTTCTCTCTAAATATGTTCTCCTGTTTGTCCTCCGCAGGAGACAGAAAACCACCGAGTCCCCTAAGCAAGCAGCACGGAGCATTGAGCAATATACACGGACTCAGCCTTTCTACCTCATCCTCGTAACAGCACAGATGCATCAGTTTAGAAATGATTGTATTTCAAGAAAGCAAACCGTAAGTTCAACCAACGCACATGTTTCGACGGTGTTGTGCTGTTCGAGCCCGTGGCCAGCGCTGTCGGAGAATAAGATCTTTGTAAAGCCGAATGAATGAATGTATCCGACTTTGTTCTTTAATGTAACTATAGCTGTCTCCAGGCTGCGTTGTTTGGTGGTTGGCTGTTTAACCATTGTACTGTCATACTGGGGTTGCCTATACTATTTATGACAGCGACAGCATAGCGGATGCAAAAATGCGATTTGTCTTAAAACTAAATCACGCATCAGTACAAAATCATTTTGAAAGAATGGCAATACATTACATAGACGTGTACAATAAATAAACCCTATGTGAACAAAGTAATAAATTGTTAATGTAAATATGAAGAAAGCTTTAGTTATATATTTTTATAAATTCATGTGTAAATATGCTAAATAAAGGTACTGCATAAAAACATCTAAATATCGTTATTGTCTTTTTATGAGCGCTTAATTTCACTTCAAATTCTCATATGGAAATTGATATAACAAATTGCTTATTCTGCCTAGTGTTTTCAGTACATTTGTGTCCATTCTAAATTAGCAGCAAAAAGTGCAATAACATCTGAATTCAGCTGAATTCTCAGTAAGAGAGTGTTTCACGCAATATGCTCTGCATGGAGAGATAAGGCCATTTTGCTGTTTTCTCGTGCGCTGCTGAGCGTAATGGTGCTTGTCCGCATTTGGCGCCTCCAGTGATGCTATCTGTGTTGATGCTGGATCATAGCCACACGGTGCAAAATGTATTACGATATATATTAGGATTATATAACTATCTATAAATATAGATAATCCTCCATTTGGCAAGTTTCTTAAAACGGTTCTACAGTCATTTTACTTAAAGCATGAGTGCTGACATGGTTGGTGTTTGTTAGCAACCTTGTGGAAGATGCCGGCTCGGCATACAGATAGGCAGATCGTCGGGTAATAGGCCTATGCACAATCAAAAACCGTCTGCATTTTATTCAACGCGATTATTATTATTATTACCAGGCCTATACGACGTTTTATACTATTAAAACTGTTCTGATGGCTACAAGAGAGTTATAGTTTGTTTTAAGTGCATGGTAAACTGCGGTAAGCTCAGTTTCTTGCAATCACCTGCAGGACAACGGGGGAATTACAGCTAAATGTAATACAACTACAGTCACATTCATGTTTACAGTCACATTTTAGTATCATAACACTTTATTTTATACATCTACTTTTTGTAAAAAAAAAAAAAAAATGCATAAAAAAACATAACAAATAAATAAATAATAAATCCTACTAAGTAAAGCATTGTAGGCCTACCTGATGTAGATGAAGTTGCAAAAAAAAGTCTTAGTTTGTCATGACGTCGATATTTTTCCTCCTCTTCCTCTTTTTCTCTGACACCCAAATGCCTCTCGCCTGCTCTGGGGTGTTGTGCATTGATATCCCCATCACCCTGGAGGAGTAAAGAGCACCTCTTGGTTCCTGGACACTGGAATTAACTCGACTAGAAACGTGCACAGGGAAAACGGAGACTAGCAAATATAAAAATGCATAGGCTAATCTCAAAACTGTATGTAATGAATTGCTGAGAAAATAACTTAAAATATTTCCGGGGGAAAATAAATTGTAAATATTTTAAACAAACAAACAAATATAGGCCACAATGTAACAATGACAAACAACTGTCATTTCAGTTAAAAGAAATGAAAAGAAAAGAAACGAACGCTGTTACAGAAAGAGAAGATAGGCCTATATCATTATTGATACTTGTTTGAAGCTGTTATTAATTTATACAGCAACGCGTTTTATATATTATGCCAAAAGGAATTGTGACCTAAACATCTATCACGTCATCTTTTTAAAAAAATAAATTAACACCAATGTGAAAGACAAGTAGTGTGAGAAAAGCTATTTGCACTTCTCGGAGCCAAAACATTAGTGAGAAAAGAAAAGAAAATATGGTTTAAAATTTGATCGATGGAACCCGTCTTGTTGAGCAATCATAGGCGAAGTAAAACTGATACAAAGCGCCTATCAATATACCATCGATATTAACTGACAGTGTCGGTCAAACAGCTATCCACGACTATTACTATAGAGTTTCCTAAACCATCTTTTCCTAATTCCGAATATTATTGTGCAAACGACACCGTAATCACAACAAAATGTCATTAAACGACAGTAGCATACGCGACTCTATTATGCTCACTATTAATAACATTAACACAACAATAACAACTACTGAAATAAATAAATGCATGCATATATATATATATATATATATATATATATATATATATATATATATATATACAAATGATTGATTGACTGATATATGAATGATCGATCTAAATCTCAAAAGCTTAATTTAAAGTCTAATCAAGGATTTAAGTATGTAATGCAAATATTTATACAAGTAATCTTTTATGGCATAGGATCGTTGGTCAACGTGGAACACTCTCACGCAAGCTTGTAAAATGTGTTTTTTCTTGTTCTGCACTGTTGTTAGTGGAAAACAGAAAAAAATTGTCACTGATGGATTTTTTTCAGTCCATTTAATTTTCGTAAAAGGTGATGTTTTTCACAGCCAAACTAACAGTTAAAATTTTAATTCTTGCTCAAGTTCTGTTATGTTCATGGCTTTCTGTAGCAGTAATGTACTAGAGACTCAGCCTGATGATTTCACGACGGAAAGATCTCTGTTTCCCAGCCATTGCTGACACTCTATGAATGCATGTACTGTATTTTCCTGCCGTATTAGGCATATAAATATTTCAATGACACCATAGACATAGGACTGTTAGTGAGCAACATAGCTCAGTGTATGTTAATAAGTAATAAATGCAGCGTTTTTCCCAGTTCAGGCTTTCAGTTCTTTCACCATGCCTCTAATACGACTTTCATTCACCCCCCCCCCCCCCCTTTTTTTTTTTTAATTAAACCAATTTATTTATTTATATTATTCGATTCTTTGGTTGTTACGATTACTGTAATAAATAAATAATTATAATTATAAAAAACTTTTATTATGTTATTGCTTTATATATATATATATATATATATATATATATATATATATATATACACACACACTTTTTATGAATGAATATATTGTAGGTTAACATGATTCTAAACCAATATGTTATACATCAGCATACTCAGTGTTTGAACATATCTTGGGGATTGATATGGAAATGATATGGAAATTTCACAAGATGGCATTTCTGAAATAGATATTATAGGGTATTACAGTCAAACAAATATATATAGACCTATATTTAATGATACAAATTATGATGCAATACATGTGTTATATGAACTGTGAGTTATTCGTAGGCTACACATTGTATTTTACAATAACCTCTGCAAATTCAGGACCTTAATAGAAACCCTACTTGTTTCACATGCATAGACAGGTGGAGAAGAAGTAAAATCCTTTATTAAAATGATAAATTATAAGACATATAGTAGTGCCAGAAATGTAATTATTCCTGCCAATGCCCAGTGATGTCTGTTTAGACAAATCCATTTAACAGCACTTGGTTGAGCTCTGAATTAATGATGTAATGCAAAACTTCTGCAAGATTTACTTCCTCGATTTAAATTAGTTTTACTTCCTTAAATGTATAAAGACATGTCCCACGCTGAACAGCTTTAACCTGCTATAACAGTAGTCCAATACCTTCTGTCATTTGATGTACTTGTCTGCAAATTAAAGGGTCACATCAATAATCACACTGACTTTTGAGCAAACAATTGAGATGCTGCTGTAAACTTCGAAAGTGATGTCATCCATTTGTTAGTATTGTTGTTATAGCAAGGTCATTGGTTCTTTTCTAATGGAATACATGAACTGATAAAATGTTGTTGTTACATTGGTGCTGTTACAGGATGCATTCATGGTATTACCATTTTTAAGCACCGTTTACAATTTGTTTATTTATTTAGTTACTACTATTTTCAGAATTTCAGAAACAATGCACCTAGAGTGCAGAATAATGTTCAGAATAATTTAAGAATAGTAGTAAAAAAAAACTCTTTAAATGTTTAAAAATAAAAATAAATAAATAATGCAATAAAAATGAATGGAACAACATTAGGAGTAACATAAGACCCTAGCTAGCAATAAAAACCAATAAAAACAATCATTTAAATGAAATGCCATCAAATGTGAAGTGTCACCTTGGGATTTAAGGATTTTTTTAATTTTTTTATTTTTTAATAATGTAAATTATAAGATTACTGTTTTTTACCTTCAGAAACATAGCAGATAACAATGAATTGTCCCATAAGTCATTGCTCTTAAAATGATCTCCAGGGTATCTGTTGAATTTGCTTATCAAATATAAGATCAGGACTATATCTGATAGTCATGCATTGAGGATCTCAGAAATGACACTATGGTTAAATATCTAACATAATTTCATGAAACAGTATATTATTAGGTCAAACTGATTTTTATAGAATGGTTGTAGATTAAGTTAGTGAAACTACTACAACTAAAGCAGTTGTTAAAGGGGATTGAAATTCATACACTGCTTTTTGTTGTTATTTTTTTATTTTTTTGCTTTAACTGCTACATTTTAGATAGCCAACATCAAGTCCAGTTAAAGGTTCTCCTTTAGGAGTTCAGTCTATACTTCTCTCTGCATAATGGCATTTTTATGAATTTTATCTTCACTGTGAATGTTTTGATGCTAACATCTAAAAATCCTGTATATGAAGTGAAGTGAAGTGACATACTGCCAAGTATGGTGACTCGTACTCAGAATTCGTGCTCTGCATTTAACCCATCCAACGTGCACACACACACACACACAGCAGTCAACACACACACACACACCGTGAACACACACCCGGAGCAGTGGGCAGCCATTTATGCTGCGGCGCCCGGGGAGCAGTTGGGGGTTCGGTGCCTTGCTCAAGGGCACCTCAGTCGTGGTATTGAGGGTGGAGAGAGCGCTGGACATTCACTCCCCCCACCTACAATCCCTGCCGGCCCGAGACTCGAACCCGCAACCTTTGGATTACGAGCCCGACTCTCTAACCATTAGGCCACGACTTCCCCCATATGCACTGTAAATCTCTAAAGTGAAGAATGTTGTTCTCCTACAGGCAGCCTTGGAGTAACAAGCTTAAACAGATACTCAGTGGTGAAACAAATCTCATCCGTAAGCCAAACAATAGTAAGAGGTATGCTTTTACCGAGTCAGATCAGTACTCCTATCCTGAGAGTGAGTGATTTGTCATTGTCTCTGTTGTGTAAAGGAAAGATGGGACTGGCTTTGTAGAAACAAGTGCTAATCATCAGCCATTGGAAGTGATGCAGCGGCTTCACATTACAATGTTATTTAATGTTAATGTCTGCCTGTGTGACTCAGCGCTTCTGCATTTAGATGAATTTTGCACTGTCTGAAGTCAAGGATTACTTAATGTATTGTAACTATGTCAATTTTTTGAAAAGCATCTCAAACAGGATCTAAATAGTAATTCATATCCTAAATGCTTCTTGTTGTCCTTTAATATAACAGATGATTCACTACTAGTTTTCAAGTCATTGTAACCACTCACCACATCAACCGGTCACTTTGAAAGCTGAGACACACAGATGGGACAATGAGATTCATCTTCTCTAATTAAAATATAACATGTTTATGTCCTGTCTGACTTCCCCCTCCCCACAGACATGATTCTTGGATGAATGATTTGCTTTGGAGACAAAGAGTGTGCAGCCTTAAATGTGCAAAAACCACAGCTTCTCTTTGATCATAGTACCTAAATACTTGATGAATGTTGATTGCAATCAAATAACTAGGCCTACAGCAGCAATACATTTATATAGTCAGTTTCTGCATTGGGTTAGAATGATATTTCACCCAAAATGCACATTCTGTCATCATTTATTCACCCTCAAGTTGTTCCAAACAACAGTTTCTTTATTCCACTGAGCATAAAAAGACGATATTTTGAAGAATTTTGGTAACCAAATAGTTACTGACTTAATAATATGAAACAAAAAGTGCTATGGAAGTCAATGGGCAGCAATAATCGTTTGGTTAACCACATTCTGTAGAATATCTGTTCAGCAGAAGAAAGAAATGCATACAGGTTTGAGGGTGAGTAAATGGTGACAGAATGTGCATTTTTGGGAGAACTGTCCCTTTAACTGTGGTTATGTAAATACAGTAGCTACAAATCGTCATGTTTCACGCATGAAGATGAGACAGAGATCTTTGGTAGAAAATATGTGCTCTGGAAAAATGCTTTTGCATCCTTGGCTTCTGATGCAACAACTCTGTATGTGTGGTGAACAGATCTCTGGGAATGGAAGAAGATGAGTATGATTCCCCCTAATTTTCAGGGGCTAGAGAATTAATCATCTGCTAAGATGCCCATCTGTGATTTATTTAAGGAACCGAAATATGTTATGTGCGCTTCCTGCCATCTCATGTATTTCTGCAATTACCATCAAGCTGTGTGGCAACGGATTACACTGTCTCTGAACTAACTTTTGGCACCAGTTCTTATGAGGTGAAAATAAGATGATGACTTCCCTCAGAAAAATATTTTTTTGTGGTTAGTCACTGTTCTGTCTTGGTTTTGTGTCTGGTTTATTCAAATGTGAACAACATGAGGAGTACTTTAATGGGCAAAACAGGAATAAAAATGTTGTCATTTTACCCCAGTATGTTTATTTTTTATTTTATTTTTTGGATGTGTTATGCAAATGGAGGTCATTTAAATTATGGTAATGAAGCAGGATATTGACATCTGTAGCAATTTTGTTGTGTGAAAATGCAAACTTTTATAATTGGGCCAGATGAAAATATTAGCCCATAATGGCTGAAAAATACTCACTGTTAAAAATAAATGTTTCAAAAGGGGGTTCTTTTGTTCCCCAAAGAACTTTTCAAGGGACAGTTGTTCAAAGAACCATTGAAAAACATTTTTATAAACTGAAGAAACTTTTTCTACTTAAAAAAAAAAAAAACATTTTGTCAAATGGAAAGGTTTCATGAATGTTAAAGATTCTTCATGGAACCATTGATACCAATAAACAACCATTATTTTTAGGAGAGTACAAGCTTTGTCCTGAGGTCACTGCACAATTCAGTAAACACAGTTTTACTTTAAATGTGTGACCTCAATGGTAAATTTACATCAGAGGCACTCAACATGTACAAATGCATGAACTGAATTCAGAGGTAAATGTTTTTCAGCTGGAGTGTCTGGTTTTGTGAGAGATCGTGAGACAATGCTTACTGCAATGGTGCGTAACTCAGCACTAGTGACGACAGATAAAGTAGGTAAGCTAGCAAGAGATTAATGTGTGACGTAAATACAAGACTTGCACATAGACAAATGCACATTTTTTTGCTGTGCTAGTGGAGAGGCAGTGTCTGACTGAAGTGAGGCATGCGGAAAAGTTTCCAACGGGACCTGACAAGCAGCCACGATACACCATGTACACAATGAAGCTCGGAATGAACGCTGCCACCATCCTGTCTGCAACAGACAACAACAAAGGATGGGACACATTAATCATTTTTGACAGCATGCCACTCCTAGAAACTTTTACCTGATTTCCTCAGACAACTTCATCACTACATTTCTGTCATGCATATCTTGATTAGCTACAACTTGGTGTCCATGCAGTGCTCCAAGTCAAAGAACGAAAAGTGATTGTAAAAGGATTGTACTTTTTATGCAGTACCCTTTGATCTCTGTGCAAAAATTAGAAAACGAGTATGTACATATTCATACAAAAATTTTGGTGAACGATTTTGTACAGGCAATAAAGTTACATCATGTCATAACTGTGGTGTAGGGGTTTTCATTTTTAGCGCACTCAGTTCAAATAGATTTTTGTGGTCATCTAACATAACTAAGCCTATAGATCATACGGCAACAAAGGGTACAAGAAAAAAAAAGTAATTAGTGCTAAAATGGCAGAAACAGAAATACGATATTTATTGTAAATATTAAATTTTTTTGAATGCTTAAACTCTCTTAAGCATGCAGAACATTTTTCGGTAACACTTTAGAATAGGGAACACGTATTCACTATTAATTACATCTTTTCCCTCAATAAATTCCTAATTTGCTGCTTATTAATAGTTAGTAAGGTAGTTGTTAAGTTTAGGTATTGGGTAAGATTAGGGATGTAGAATAAGGCATTAATATGTGCTTAATTACTACTACTAAATGGCTAATATTCTAGTAATATGCATGCTAATATCGTGCATGCTAATATCGAACCTATTCAGTTCCGTATCATTTACAAATTATTATTACTTGCCTATAAGGCCCTAAATGGTTTAGCTCCTGCATATCTAACTCGTCTTCTACCACGCTACAATCCAACCCGCTCCCTAAGGTTGCAAAACTCTGGACTTTTGGTAGTACCTAGGACAGCAAAGTCCACTAAAGGAGATAGAGCTTTTTCACATTTGGCTCCCAAACTCTGGAATAGCCTTCCTGATAACGTCCGGGGTTCAGACACACTCTCTCTGTTTAAATCTAGATTAAAGACACATCTCTTTAGCCAAGCATTCACATAATGCATCTTATAATCTTGTACTGCAGTTATATCTGATCAAATGTACATTATTATTATTCTTTAGCTTGGGTTGAACAAATCATTTTTGCTTAGATGGAACAGCAGCTACGCTAATTATGTCTCAATTTGTTTCTCTGTTTCTGGGAATTACAGTAACTAGGAATGACAGAAGCTTCAGTCTGGATCCAACCCTTAAATGATCTGAGATGACCGAACACCTGAGGAAAGATAATGCCAACCCCTCAGAGGACCTCAGAGGATGCCAACGCTCAGACAACATACAGAATTACCAAATTTTGCCATAAGTTAAATATATTAAGGTTCTGCAATATATAAATATATTGTGGAAACTTAAATTCCTGTAGAGCTGCTTTGCAATGATTTGTATCGTAAAAAGCGCTATACAAATAAACTTGAATTGAATTGAATTAATAAGCAGCTAGTTAAGAGACATTACAATAAAGTGTTACCAAATTTTCTATCAGATCTGATCTAGCAAACTGATGTCCTCTTCACGAGTGAATCACTCTTTCGAGTCAAATATTTGGTCAATTGGGTTGAAGATGACAAAAATCTTTACAACCTTGATAAAACCCAAGCATGAAAGTTCAACCCTCAGTGGGGCATAAGTAGATTGCATTAAAATGTTCAAATAAGACTTCATACAAATTTTCCAAAACATAAGACAGTTATGAATTGCCATGACTTGGCTTTATTAAGTGCAACACTTGCATGAGCGGAGTCCATTTTCTCAAAAAGAATATTGATATTACCATGATAGTAACATTACAAGACAATATGCTGGTTTTACCATGTGTTGCAAACCTTAATTATTTTATATGATACCGGCTTACATAAATATTATTTTATATTATTATTAATAAAATGTCTTGCATAGCATTCTTTTTTCAATCCCATTGTTTAAATGGGATTGAAAAGGGGGGGAAAAGGGGGAGAAAAGGGGGAAGTCGTGGCCTAATGGTTAGAGAGTCGGACTCGTAATCGAAAGGTTGCGGGTTCGAGTCCCTGGCCGGCAGGGATCGTAGGTGGGGGCAGTGAATGTCCAGCGCTCTCTCCACCCTCAATACCACGACTGAGGTCCCTTGAGCAAGGCACCGAACCCCCAACTGCTCCCCGGGCGCTGCAGCATGGCTGCCCACTGCTCTGGGTGTGTGTGTGTGTGTGTGTGTGTGTGTGTGTGTGTGTGTGTGTGTGTGTGTGTGTGTGTGTGTGTGTGTGTGTGTGTGTGTGTGTGTGTGTGTGTGTGTGCATTTGTTCACTACTCACTGCTGTGTGTGTGCGCTTGGATGGGTTAAACGCAGAGCACCAATTTCGAGTATGGGTCACCATACTTGACAATACGTCACGACTTTTTTAAAAATGTGAGTTACTTTGGATAGAAGTGTTGGCCAAAGACTGCTCTTACTCATAACACTATTATGCATCAAAACAAAATAAAATTTGTTCTTGGTTTTTCATGTCCTTTTAACCTCAGTTGAATTTGTAAAAATATAAAATTATGTTACTATATTATTTGGCATTTTTAGAATGGGTCTTGTGAGCATCTCATCCTAAATGACTTTCACTGTGGTTTCCAACCATCTACAACATACTTTCTTTAACTTAATGTAGTTTGTTTCATTAGGCTATCCATGCAGATACATGTGCTCACTTACCTGTGAAAAAAAATATTAAATGAGTCAGTCATGAAATTGTGATAAATGAATACTGGTATGATTTCCAGTGTGATTTCATAATATCATCCCCCTCTCATGCCAAATGAATTTTTATGGCTCTGTTGTGGTTTCGATGCATTGTGTCGCTCACTAACAACAGACATGAGTACATGCGGTAGTCTTCTGAACAGCCCCTAGCAGCTCCACACAGATGCTTCCGCAGGTCTTTGAAGAGCATGGAGCGTGGCCAGCCATGGAGAAGCGGTCATGTCCTCTTATTTGCAGCTACTCCAGTTCAATCTCCATCTCAACATTTCCAGCCTGTAGACTGACTAATTCAGTCGAATGTTATCAGAAAGATGAGTTCAGATAGAAAAGATACTTGCACACCTCATGAGAAGTGTCATATGCCAGATGCTAGTCATAGCAGGAGTTCTTTATCAATTTTGACAGGAATCTAAAATACAGAAGCGTGAGCATAAAAATGGGGTCACACTTTACAGTAAGGGTTCATTTTTAAACTATATTTTATGCCTTAATGAACATGAGCTAATAATGAGCGATGCATATTGTTAGTCCATGTCAGGTCATGTCCATTACATAACATTAATAAATATAACATTTGTATATTGCGTTTGTGCTATTTGGCACATTGTCCATTTTTGTATATTTGTCCATTCTTTTTTTATTTTGTTTTTATTATCTGTGTCCTGTTGCTGTCATTCTGTTGCACTGTGGAGCTACTGTCACTAAAGCAAATTCCTCGTATGTGCAAACATACCTGGCAATATAGCTCATTCTGATTCTGAAAATATATAATAATAATGTACTTGCTAATGTTAACAAATGGAACCTTATTGTAAAGTGTTACCAGAAATGGTTTTATCATGTCTGCTGGTGATATCATAATGTGATTATTTTTTGAGTTATTATTTAACAATTACACACCAGACCCTCAATTATATGAACTACACTATAAATAAATAAATAAATAAATAAATAGATAAAATAAACTAAATCTAATCAATCAAAATGTTCAGAATATATTTCTAACTAATCATTGAAAATATGATTAAGTTGATTTAGCTATATATATATAGATATAGAGATATATATAAACAGTTTTAGTTTACCTGACTTATTTGCAAGAAATATGGTAAAAGATTTTTTAAATTTTAAGTTGTAATTAAAACAAAGGTGAGTGTAATATGTTTTACAAGAAAATACTGTCTCAATCTTTCTACATCAAAAATTAATTTTTAATTTAATTTAGGGTGTTACTTGCTGTTTATTTTCAATTTGTGACAACTTCTGATTGAAAATTAAAAATGCTAATTAAATCCTACACACTTTTTTCCGTTTTAGTACAGTTCACTTTATATTTCAAGTTACACTTTATTTCGATAGTACACTTTAGACATGCTACTAACTATAAGTAACTTTTTAACTACATGTCAGCTAATTCTCATTAAATTGCAACTAAGTTGACACATACTTGCAGTTTCTGATAGTTAGTATATTGTATGTTCTGGACCCATCAAAATAAAATGTTAGCTGATATTAAACAGACAGTCCACTAATACTCTAATGACAGCTAGTTGACATGTAGTTGCAAAGTTACTTAGTTACTATTAGTAGAATGTCTAAAGTGGACTATTGAAATAAAGTGTTACCATATTTCTATATTAGCTGTTCTTTTTCAGCTGTTCCCCAATTAACTGAACAATAGATTCCCAGTAGAGCGTTGACTGTGTCATTATAAGCATTTTCTTCAAAGTAGGTTATTTGCTGAGTTTCAGTTGCTTCTTGGCAGTAATGGAGAACGCAACATGATCCAAGGTATAAAGCAAACAGCTTTATTTGAGCAGAGTCGCATCATTGGAGAGGCCAAACCATGCCTGTGCACTAACTGTCAACTGATCACACTATGCAAACAGAGCCCAGAACATCCTTTCTGCCCAATCTTTTTGTAGAAGTGCAGGTCTCCTCTGGACTTTGGTGGACCTTAGATGTTTGTTGTATATATATATGATCCTAATGGTGATTTCTGCTTCTCTTGATTTATTAAGCATAATCGTCTACAATATTAAACACATATTGTTATCCTGAAAATGTTTCATATTAATTGTGACTGCGGTATCATAATACACAGTCAAACGTATTCACCTCAAACCTTCAGCTTTGTGGGAAACGGGAGCACAAGTGTTTAGCCGCCACTCCAGTCACTCGTTATATGTGACTCCCAGCGTCTCCTCATTCTTTTGTAGGTGGGAACAAAAGCTTTGTGTCAGGAGATTTGAGGAAGTGCTTTTAGCCTCATCTTGTAGTCTATGACTCAGGTATCTGCTTTGGTCTTGAAGGGTAATTTCCTGAAGAAAAGTTTGGGATCCTCTGAATAAATTCTAAGCCCGCCTTTTAGTCTACTTTGCACCTTCTTTCACCCCTGAAATGCAAAGCAAACAAACACAGTTGAGCAAGCCCTTTTAGTTAGTCTACGGTGTCAGCAGGTGACTAGTCTATAGTGGCTCCTCACACCCACAGCGGCATTTTATTCTTGTGTGCAAATGGGCTGTGTTTGAGAGAAACACACTAGTACTACTTTTTATTGGGTGCTTTTGTGTTTTTAGAATACACAGCTCTCCCTATATGTTGTGCTGATAAGGAGTCTGATTCGATTGAACATTTGTTTACGCAACAACATCTCTCTGATGTCATGTGTAAAATGTTGTGGCAGTTCACTTCAGACATTCTACTAACTTTCAGTAAATTTGCAGCTACATGTCAGCTAGCAGTCATTAGCGTATTAGTAGACTGTCTGCTTAATATCTGCTAACACTTTATACTGATGATTTTGTAACAGACATTCTACTGACCATAATTAACTTTGCACGCATGTGTCAACTTATTTTACTAACCCTAACCCTATCCTATCAATAAAGTGCTACCATCTTATTTATTGAATCCCATTGAATGTTTAGAGTCATCAGTATGAATCACGCATTATAAAGGTATTCATTATGTACATTGCAATGCATTACATCTCATAAATAACCATAAACAAAGTCAAAATGCAGTATAATATTTGCAGATTCCTTGTCTGAAACGGGTTGTTCGTCATGTCGTTTTATGCATTTCTAAAGGTGTAAAAATTAAGTATTGTAATGTATTACAACTATAATTACATTTACTCATGAGATCATGTAATGCATTATAAGAAGACATAATTAATGCATTAGAAACCCTTTTATAATGCATTAGAAACACAGGCTTCAAGTAAAGTGTTCCCGAGTGATCTAAGAAATTCATGTAAATAAAGGCAAAGGAATATTTTTTGATGATTATTTTTCAGCATGCATTTATACTTCTCTCTCTGTCCGCACCTTCCTCTCGTCTGACTGACAGTGGTCTCCACTTTCATCACATGGAAATAATAAAGAGGTCAAGCAAATACCCCTCCTCGTGGGTGTTGATGGTGGGGATAAAGGAAGATGGATGTCCCTGGTGTCAACATCGCAGGTGTTTGCTTTTATGACCAAGCATAGTCTGCAAGCAGTTTCTCATTACAAATCTGGAGAGCAGCATAGCCTTCAAGACTCCTCCGTTCATACAGTTCTTTGGACTGTGTAATTTAAGAGACTAATTTTAGGGGGAAGCAAATCTGATTTTATTCAAAGCAGATCTATGTCAAATTGAGATTCACCACTGTGGTCAGACTTCAGACCAAGCTTAGTACTCTGCCTTTTTTGTGTTCTGCAAATCTTTCCACTTCACTAAGAGAGCTCACTTCAGTAACTCCCTGTTTGGAACTTGTAACACAAGTACTTCAAGGAGATAAAAGATATTGACCCAAAGTTTGAAGATGTGATGTTACTAAGGCCATATTGTGGGGGGGGGGGGGGGGGGGGGGTGAGATGAATTCTACAGAAGATTTCAATCGGTCAAAGAAGACGTAGCCATTAGAGACAACAATAGTTTGTTCTTCAAAGCATGAACTTCTTTTAAATCTTTTAAAGCTTAATCCTTAAGCTAAACATACATACATAGGTGAAATAGTGAATAGCATGGGATGTCATAGAGTTGTTACAGAATTGTCTTCTGGTCTGCTTGTGGAATTGGTTATTACACAGTGGTTCATCTTACATCAGCCAGCCTAATAAAGACAGCGCATTTAACTTCTGAACAGCCTCAAAGGGCAAGGATTTTCTCTCCAGGTTCTCAGTCTGGGTTGATACACTGTTCCTTTCAAAACATCTGTAAATAATTACGGCCTTACTATTAAAATTAAAATGGAAAACCTTGGCTCTGAGGTCAAGAAAAAATAAGGATGGACTAACAAGGATGTTCAGTCTTTCACTTTGATGTTCCGCATCATCCCAGTGCAGTGGTCAGTCAACTGCTGCTGACCATTTAATAATAGTTAATATAATTAACATAATACATAATATAAGTACATGCCATTTGTCTGTTGTGTCTCATATATATATACATATATATATACATACATATATATATATATATATATATATATATATATACTGCCCTCCAAAAGTTTTGAAACGCCCTAGAAAAGTGGGGTTCTGGACAATATTGGCATGAATCCTTTTTAATTTGTGATAATTTTGCACTGATAAGGGACAACACAAACTACGAAAACATATTTTATTACATAAACAGTTTATACAAAGAAAAAAATAAAATTTTGGATATATCCAGCTATTACAGCTCTGCATAATCTGGGAATCCGAGCTGTCAGTTTATTCAGACATTGACTTGATATATTACTCCAAGCCTCCTGAAGGACTGCCCAAACATGATTCCCACTGGTTGGACACTTCTTACGGACATCACGGTCCAGTTCCTCCCATAGTAGCTCAGTTGTGTTGAGGTCGGGTGATTGGGGAGGCCATTCCATGACAGACATGATGCCAGCTGACTGTTTCCTCTCCAAATAGGATTTGCACAGCTTGGAAGTGTGCTTGGGGTCATTGATAAGGATTTATGCTGATATCTATATGCACACCAAAACAAATATTTACATGTTAAATAAAAACCAAGATCACTCGCATACAGTAGCTGACGTTGACTAACAAATGAAACTTTAGCTGATGTGTCATCAGACTTGAGAGAGAAACATGCAAGCCCAAGACACTATCTAATGTCAGTATCAATGAAGGTAAAACCCTATTCTAAATGATAATTTACTGAAATATTGTTCTAAAACATTTGTAGTACATTGTTGCATTTTTTTTTACGTGCACATTATATTTGAATAAAAACACAGCACAAATGAATTAGCAGTGCATTATGCTATAATATAAATAAAGGTGTAATAAAATCAGTTTACATTTTAAAAAGCTCACATATGCATTCATAGGTGTTAAAATGGCACAGAAAAGTTTATATTGAAAATGTCATTTGCAACAAATATTTACAAAGTTCAGTTTTGGCTTAAGACATTGTTGAGATCTTTTACAGAAAGAAATGTGAGATTACTGAGTCTTAATTTGCTCTCCATTTAATAATAATAATAATAATAACAATAATAAATGTGATAAATTTTAAAATAAATTGAAATACTATACTAGTATTTCCCTATGCAGGCAGGAAACATAGTATGCTACTAGTCAAATTCATGAAGATTACACCTGCTCTGGTCTGTGTAAAGAAATTCCCAGGTTGAATGACCACTAATGATGTGTGTGTGTGTGTGTGTGTGTTTGTTCTCTGATAAAAGCTGACAGATAGTGACAGTGATGAACCAGTGACTGGATATTTAGGGCTTTGCAGCCCTATGGAGACAATCAAAATGAATAGCTAAACACATCCTGAAGCGTGAAAAATAAAATGACTTAATTCCTTGTTATGTAAAGTTTATTAAACCATTTTAAAGCAATAATTATGTTTTATGTGCTTCAAAAGATATATTTTTTTTTAAATAAAACTAAATATTATGTTATAGTGTTTTCACATAATTTTAACTCTTAAATGTGTTTTTTGTAGGAAGAACTTCTAAACAGTTTCAAAATCACAGATTTACTACCAACGGTGTTTAAGTAAGTAAGTTAGATCGATCGATTGGTTGGTTGATTGATTGATTGATGTAAACCAAAGTTTATTAAGGACAATATATACCTGGAAGGGTTATTATATTTAACTATTAAACTGTATATTTTCTTTAAATAAAATAAATGTTTAATGAAATCACATAAAATATAAAGTTTTTTTTTTTTTATATGAACTCAAAAAAACATATATATATAAACTATAATATCTAGAACTGATTTGCTTTAATGATTGCTTTTAACATAATGTAATATTATATGACAGCCCAAAGCTTTAATTCCCAGACTTTGGCCTTATTTTGATCCGTATATGTTCCTCAGTTTCTCCAGCTCGCATCAGCGATGTAACTTCACCTCTGTGCTCATTTCAAACCACATGACTGGACAAGTACACTAGACTAGTACACCACAGGTGGAGACGGCTGATCTTTCTAAGTCTGTCACCCTCGAATCGCCTCTCTCCTCCCTCGCTCTGATAATCATCTCTAATGAATAGCTGTGTGTGGCTGAATGATAGCGATCATGTCAAGGAGGGTAGGGTTCAGGTCTCAGAAACAAATCACCACATTCCATCTTAACTATCTGGATGTCTTCCATAATGCCACACACTCACTGATTGTGCTTGTAATGGACCTACACCAAAATCAAACTTGGCACCACCCAAGCATTCTTGGCCGTGTCCCTGTTGCTCTGCGTGTGAGGTGGCCCATATCAGGAGCGTATGTGCTGCTCATTGTGTGTTGTGTTCTGATGTGATGTGATGTGATGTGGAGATAGAACACAGAGTGTGTGTTTGGATTGTGATATTTGTTGATTGTGTATGTATATACTGTATGTATATAGGGGAAGTGTTGACGTGCTCATGCTTGTGTGCATGAGAGGGTATGTAGTCATTCATATGTATGTAAATATATGTACACTAAAAAAGATTGTAATTTTAACAGTAAAAGACCGTAAAAGTGCTATGGTAAAAACTATATATATACAGTATATATCATGTTAGTGATAGCTACGGGTGCTACAAAATCTCTTTTTGTATAAGGTCAAAACTGGCCTTCACCCAAAAGTCTGTGTTTAAAAGGAAAGCTTATCGTGAACATGGCCAGAGACGAGGGGTAATTAGCAGTGTTCTGTGCCGATATGGCAAATGATGTTTAATAGCTGAGTTTTTGTGGTGACTAAGTCAGTAATTGATGTAAAACGCTGCCTGTCGAGATACTGAGGTGCCGAACCGCTATCCATCACATGGTGGCTGCTGTTATGTCAGGGTGTGTCATGGATCTAATTATTCTGTCAACTTAACTTGTGATTCACCCAAACAGAACTTTAAAAGGTAATTTCTACTTATGGCTTGATTTGCCCTCAAGGGTACACACAAGTATAATTGCTCCTGTCACATTTTGATAAATCCCTGTGATCGTCTCTATTACTTTGACAGAGGCTGCCACAATCAATCACAGTCTTTTGCTGCCACAGTCTGATTGGTTGATTGATATTTCAATAGTTGTCACTAATAGTGGAATTATAATGTCAAAATAATATTTAAGGTGTCATGTAAATCAGTGGAATATAATTTACTGTTACATTCAGCCTTGTAGCTGTAGTTGAACAAGTGTCACAAATTGCTATATTAAGGGGCAATATTTACCTCCTGGAAATGAAAGGGAATTAAAAAAAAAAAAAATGTTTTTTATTTATTATTTTTTTCTAACCACACACTAACTAACTATAACTACTAACTAAATAAATAAATACAAACATAATTATACACAATGCACAATATATATTAAAAAAAAAAAAAACAGCTAGAAAATATTTTACTTGGCTTAGAATATAATATTTTTAAAGTTGTCAAATGTAGTTTTAACCACGTTTAAGGAATTTAAAAGGCATTTTTGGTTAATTTCTGACCTGGTTTTGTCAATATTGAAAAGTTTCATGCAAAAATGCATCTAATTTTACACTGTAAATGAAGTATGATGTCAATGGCCAAAACATTTTTTTTAATTAGTTTTAATTTTACTTTTATAAATCAAAATAGATGGGAAGGTCTTAAATATATTTAATGTTTTTTTCTTCCTTTATTTTGATCAAATGAAATTTCGACATTGATTGGTTGCAATCCATTTATTTTAGCTACATTTAAATAAACAAAATATATATATATATATCTATATATATATTATTATTATTATTATTATTATTATTATTATTATTATTAAATGTAGCTAAAATAATTGTATTGCAACCACTCACAGTACCTTAAAAAAATCTAGTATAATTATTATTATTTTTTTTTCAGTGTATAATGTATGTCGAAAAAACCTCTTGAGGCCTGAGCAGGTCCATTTTTATAATCCTCTGAGTGAAAAATGTGACCTGCCGGCACAAAGCTTGTTTTTTTCTCAAAGCTGAGACAACCCTAAAAGTTTCCTACCTGAATCCTTTATCTAAATATTGAGAGAGACCCTCTTGATATTCTAGCTCACTGCTATTTACCCTGAGATTCCAGGGATTAGCACATCACTAGTCATTCCTTCGGAGAGAGTGAGGATAAGCTTTCACACGTTTCACCTGTTTAACTGAAACTGGACAACCTTGTAGAATAAGAAGTATAAGATGCATTGCAGTTAAAAGGGGAGAGAATAAATTACTTCCTTTTAGAGGTGGAATAGGTATTCAGCAATGCATGATATTGAAGCAAAACATAAATAATAAATGTCAGGATATAAAGTAATGGTAACACTTTATTTTAAGGGCAAATTCTCACTATTAACTAGCATGCATATTACTTATAAAGCACTTATTAAGGCTTTATTTTAGTTCGCTTAATCATACCCAATACCTAAACTTAAAAACTGCCTTTCTAAATATCAATAAGCAGCAAATTAGGAGTTTATTGTGGCAAAAGTCATAGTTAATAGATAGAACTGGACCTTAAAATAAAGGAAAATAAAATTATATATTGAAACTCAAGTAGTGTTATTAGTATGAATTACTGATAATAATTATGTCTACACAAATATTATATATTTTACTTAATTAATTTTACCATAAACAGTATGGTCAGTAGTCTGATGAAGTGTGAATGTTCTAAGCAAGGTTTTTTCGGGGACTTTTGTTCTGATTTCTCCATCTGTAAAAAGTTGTAGACCATTGGATGACTAACCCCCCTTGAGCGCAACAACCCCCCGCTGGATTCTGATTTATTCAGCTCTGCGATTTACTTGATTTGGTGAATGCACTTTTGAGTATATTGATGTAGTGCGCAGTATATTTATACATATGATGAAATATGGTTAGTCAGCGTTTGACTTCCTCTTTGAGTTGTACCTGTTTGCTGACCTGAACTTCTCTCTGTTGGAGACGGCACAATAGGCAGCCTATTCTCAACAACTGACCCCTGCAGCACGTCCTGCCATAATGGAAAGTGTCTGCTTCCAGCAGATGCCTCGCGGGAGTTTGGACGGGCCGTTTTACCTGACCTCAGCTCTTGTGCTCATGAGGCTGATGATGTAGAAAAGACACGATGCATGCAGGGAGGACGCCATCGAATGGGAAATGGAAAGTGACGGAAGATTTCATGGATTTCAACTCTACATCGTGTTTCAATAGAAAACACATCCTGGGATTTTCTTTTACTCCAAATTGCGCACTAGCTTTTATTGTGAATAATGTAATACGTTAACATTAGCCTGCAAGAAAAATGCAGTTATCTGTGATTGAGTATGGACGAGTGGGGCATGCATTTCCTCTGTCATACACTGAGTGGCAGGAGATCTGTAGTGATTTTTTTTCCTCTTGTGGTTGGTTTTCTCTCCAAGGCCATTTCCTCTAATGCATCTCAGTTGCTTCAACTCCCATTGTAACATATACCAAGGACTCAAAATCAACTGCAATAGCACTGGAACTGTTTTTCATAAAGCATGAAGATCTGCTTTGAGTCAAAGTGTGATGGCTCTTCTATTGTGATTAGAAACATTTCCTATCCGGCGTGCCACACAAGCAGGGGTGCGCCAATAAAGCATTTTTAATGGAAATTATGTTTTGTATATTAGCCTACACAGACATGATGTGACATTTTAAAGTGTGACGTGTTAAAATTGATTAGTTGTGACGAGCAAGATTGATTAGGCATTGTGGCATCATCTAGTTAGCTAAGGTTAGGCCCTTAAAAACATCTCATAATTATTATTTTTTTTTATTATTATTGTGCGTGTTTTTTTATTATTATTATTTGATGGAAAAAAAATTGAGAGCGCTGGTGTTTGTTTTTGTTTTATTTGAGAGGTGTCCAACCCTGCATGCACCATGACCTACGCTACCATTACTCATCTTGAAAAGCTTAAATATACACGCCTTTATAAACTAGACACGACTTTTCAAAATATATATATATGAGTTATGAACCTACTCCTCCTCCTTGCTTTTTCCCCCACATCTAGACAGCTTTCACATTTGACATTACTGAAAAGGAATTTGTTATCCAGGGATTCTGCGCTCCTTCAACGGCTGCGGATGCGTACGGCACTGCTGGTTTTCCAAGCAGATGAATCCTCCTTATGAATCAGAGCTAGGTTTCGGGCCAGAAGTGAATGTGTGTGTTGGACTAGGCTACACATTTCTGAAGACCACACAGGTTTCCAGCCTGACGTCCAACTCTCTCTGCTGCCCTCCATCTTTGTCTTGACATGTCTCCATGGAAATGAGGTCACAAGTTCAACAGCAGCAGGAGGATAGACAAGACAGAAGCCTGGGCAACCTGCAAAATACCCACCGCCAAAGACAGAAAGACAGTCTATACCTCTGTTATCTTTGAAAGCAGCAGTAAAATAGATTAACGTAGCATACTGTTATCAGGACAAACAGTAAGATGCTAGGTTTCAAATGAAAACGCTGTAGCACATTCTACAAAGCCTGTAATGAATAATGCATTATAAGAGTATTCTTAATTCAGTATAATGCTTGCATAATGCCTTTTTGGTAACACATTCTATGAAGCCTGTATTTATAGTGGATTATAATACATACATAATGCCAAATAAACGAACGAATGAATGAATGTTGTACCGTCTCCTGAATAATCACAAAAACTGTTACTTACCCGTTTGTGGTTATATCTGTTAAAAGCATTATGTTTTATACAAACATATGTTTATACAAGCAAATGAAAACATTATATTTACTTAACTTACACTAAATTATATTTTCCATAATTATTATATGTCTCGTATCTTGAGACAATATCAATGAGCCTTATAACACATTACTATGGCAACTTTAATCCATTATGATTTAAGTGGAAATTAAACAATTTGTTAAACATTTTATAAATTATCCTTAAAAGTTATAACTACTGTAAAAATAGGTAAGCATTATAATTTATTACAACTGTTATGATCAGTTTTTATAAGGCATTATGCATGCAATATAATGCCATGCACTGAAATAAATTGGCTGTATGATTTGAGAACATTTTCACTCATAAATTACTAGTAAATTTCAAAAATAGTTATACAGAAATTACAAGTAACAGTGGAATAAATGTGAAATCTGAAATAGTATTTTAAGGCATACCCCAATAATCTGTTTTAATAACAGCTTTGAATTTTTTTTGGTTTTTTACAGTATAAGAAAACCTATATAATCCATTGTAAATACAGACTTCGTATTATTATTATTGTTAGACAGATGTCTCAATTAGCCTGGGGTCGCACCCACTGATGTTTCACCCAAAATTTCTCTGCAGCAAATTCGTTTAACCTGTCCTTCTGGATATTTACGTCTGTGCCAGGGGAGTCTGTGCAATGACCTTTGACCTCACACTCCCTAAAGAGCCACTGCACAACTCCCTGCTCCCTCGTATCCTCACACAAATATACACGCAAACAAGTCATTTCATAATCTGCCGAACACCCGCGAGAAGAAGCTGAAGAGTCCACAGAAGGAGATGAGAGAGGAGCAAAATGTAGATGCTGGTGATCTCATCTGAAGCGCTGAGGTTTTACCATTATAAATGCATTCCCACCATGTTATGCCATAAATGATCTCACCAGTCATGCTGCTGCAGTAAACTAAACTAACAGGAATGTGCAGTAAGGAAAACAGAGCATGTGGCGAGGAGCACCAACGGGACGGGGAACTGCCTGCCGGGGGTGCGTTAATGCTGCACTGTTAAACCATTGTCCTCTCGACATGTGCGAGCTTGTGTTTGACAAAGCGGTAGCCGAGAAGCCTTCTCTTACCCAAGAACATCCCGAGCAGCCTTGGAGGAGCGATTCCCTCTGCTGTGAAAAGGGACTTCCATATGCACTTGGACTTCCAGTGGCCTTCTAACCCAGAACAGATGTTCACAGTAAAAGGCGCTGATCCGCAGAGGCCCCTTCAGCGTGCAGCCGGGGCCAGATTCTGGATGGTATGCTGGGGAGAGCCGGGCCAGTCAGCACCTGATCAAACTGCAAGGTTTACAATAAGGAGGTGTAAAAGCATCTCCCCATGCACTCCTGGACCAGAGGCCTTTCAGAAACAGCAATATTTTAGAGTCTAATTGGGTAGAGCAACAGACTTCGGGCTCCCGAGAGACCACTGTGTGAGCTGTTACAACCCACCTCCTGTTACAAGCTCGGCTGCCGCATAATGACCTATCAACTGTCTCTTACGATCTCTCTGGAGAAATAAAAACGTACCCTCCACTCTAATATATAATGTAATATCTTTATTTCTTTTTCCCTTTTGGTTCCATTTATGCATTTAGCATTTGACATATAACATCCTGACAGCCTGTCATAGCTCGTATTTGTTGGGGAAGTGGGATAGACTTTATTTGAATAGTCCACTTTAGACATTCTACTAACTTTCAGTAACTTTGCAACTCCATGTCAACTAGCAGTAATTAGAGTATTGTGGTTAGGGTTAGTAGAATATGTTGACATAGCTGCAAAGTTACTTATAGTCATGTCTGTTGGGGAACATCAAAATAATTGTCTTCTAATACCCTAATGACTGCCAGCTGACATGGAATTACTTATTGTAGTCGAATGTCTAAAATTGACTATCCAAACAAAGAGTTACTTGGAAGCGAGGTGTTATGTAATGCTGGTTAGTGTAATGCAAATTCTATTTAAATCACTTCTATATCTCAACGTTAACATCAAATGTCAATAGATTTTTTTCGTTCATGCGAAATAAGGAATTTAGTGACCAAAATGAAAGACAAAAATTGATAATAAACACTGTTTCAGGGGTCTGTCATCTCATGAACAAGCTGATTGTCATCATTAATGGTGCATTAACAAAAGACACAAACTGAGTAAACCAATGACAAGCAGGCATGCGTTTTTGTTTAAAGGGTGGTCTCCTTAGATCGGCCAATGAAGCGAGGTAAAGACTTGTTCACATGCTATTAAACAATATCCAGGTCAGATAAATTTGGTAATCTGCTCACTATTTACAAAGTTTATTTTGCAGAGAAAGCTATAACCACCTAAGCTAATATTTACAAAGAAACCATGGCCAAATAACCTTTTTCTTTTTCCCAGAACTGCAGGCAGATCTGTTTGAACTCTTACAAGACCATCGTCGCTCGTGATACGTGTCAGTGTGTCTATCAGTGTCATTAAATGTCCCCCTACATTCTTCCCAGATTATTCATATTTCCCTCGCGATGTTTCCAGATTCTCTCAATGGACGCCTTGGTGGTCCCGCTGTTGGTCACTATTAAAATGACATTATTTTTCTTCCCCTTGACCCCTGGCGATGTCTACAACATGCTGATGCCCTCTCCTGGAAACGGCAGCTGTGTGTAGTTAGTGAACAGGAAGCAGCTGTCAGAAGCGGCTGCTGTGTGCGTGGTGCTCGGGCCATTCCCAGGACAGTCCTCTGCAGGTTAGCTGTGTTTGTTGCAGAACATGCGTGATTTGGGCACGGACACTCTGCTGGCAATGGACTGGAGGAATACTTGTGCGCATGCAGTACATGCTCTCATTGTGGTAGAATAGGACCAGCAGAAAACCTGCTCATGTTGACCAGACTGCCTACATTTCTGCAAGTCCTATGCAGAAATGCTATTAATTCTATTATCACTGTACCGTATTTCATACACAAATTTCTGAGGCCTCTAAATGATCAACATGCTCAAAAGTTTGCTGAAAAACCTGTTATACACAATCTACTACATGCCTACTGTCATCTAATTGATAGTTCATCTTTTAAAAGGCCTTTTAGGATATTTGTACAAACGTCCACCTTCAGGTCGTGTTCACATGTCTTTTTGCTCCGAAATCTTTAGTGATTTTTATAAAGTAGGTAAAGTACGAATATTTTTAATATCATTAGTAATGTTTCATAATTGCATGATGAAGACTTACAGAACTGACGCAACTTGGCTTTACTTGATCTATACAGAATTTTTGTTTTTTAGGACAAATCGTGTTGAAATGTCATTTGGCTTTTGAGGAATGTTTATTTGTTCATCTCTCAGTCATGATTGCATTTGCATTGCATTATATGTTTTGAAACTACAGAGCTTCGATTATAAAAGAAAGCATTTAAATATCATCTTACTGAGACATATTATTGGGAGATATATAGTGACAACTGATATTTAGATTATTATGTAAGTATCTGCTGTACTGTTATAAAGATCTCATTGATTTACATTACAAACTATCAGAATTTCATCTTACTTTTGACCATATAAATACCAGCATCTTGATCCATATCACGTATTTTTGCTCAGTTTGAGCTTCTCATTAAAATTAGATGTTTATTCCTTCTCCAGTCATAAAATCCTGATGTATCAAATATGATAGACTTTTTTTTTTTTTTGTCAGATTGGCCTGACATAGCAACATTGAACCATTTAAATCAGGCATTACTTTATAATGCACTCATTATAGGATGCACTTCCATGTCTTTTAATGTTAACCCAGATATACATGATCCAAAATATAATGATATAGACAAACTTTATGTAATTGAATTTAGATATATTTTATATACTAAATGTACTTTTGTCAAAAACATTTGCACCGCAGTACTTAGATGTGTGAGAAAGTGCATGGCAGAAGGTAGTAACTGTCTTTTTAAAGTTTTCTTTGAGGGGAAATGGTCATAAAAGACAGCCTATAATTGTGAGAGACGAGATCCAGTAAAGGGCACATCTACCAGAATGATTTCATTTGGTTTTCATTTGGCCCAATCTCTCTCACCCTTTGCTCCAGTGGATCACTTGACTCGTTACTCGCTATGGAGAATGTCTAATGAGGGGCAAAAATCAAACCTTAAGGTAACCGGACACTATACTGTACACTGTAAAGACTTGTCAACCGGCCAACCCACGAAGAGCTTCATTGCCTGATCAAAAGATGGTCGAGACTCTTTAAAATTCCTCTTCTACAGTTAAATTTCATGCAGACTCATTAGGCGACATACAAGAGATTAATGGCAATTACATGCGATCCATTGGTAAAATGACCAATGTTTTATACGCTCACTTTACAAAAAGTTGGTTTATAGACAAATATATATTGTTTTTATTTTATGATGTCAGTTTGGATTTTCACAAATTTAAAACCCTTTTTCATCAGTTTGTTAAAAATCTAAACTTGTTTACCAGCAAAAGCAGAGGCTTGTGATAATTTCAAGAAATTAAAAAACTGGTTGGTACAGCATCAAATCAGAAGCCTTATTTTATGATTTATGTTCATTTTCCATTGTCATCCATGTCGTTACATTACTACTAGATAAGAGGATTTGTTTAGGGGACAGGAAGCAACCACATCTCATTATGGGAATAATTTTGGTTTCAGGAAAAGATGTTTAGGACTTTTGGCTCAGAAGTGCCTGTTCTTTTTCGCAGTTGTGAAATAGGAGTTATTTTGATTCTTAGTGAACTCAAAAGAAACAATTTACAGCAAAGAAACTTCAAAAGTGCCTTATCAGAACAGGCATCAAACATGAGTGATTCCACATGAAACAGCAACTTAGTGTTTTCAATAATTAGGGAAATAACTATTGCATTTGTATTGTACAAACAAATGAAAAGCAATTGCGAAACCGTACTTTTTCAGAACTCAAATGCACAAGCCATTCATGAATAAGACATTTTGAACAATTTTTATTTTAAAATATTTTTGTTGTTTTAATGTCATCTCAGGGCAGACATCTCTCAGACAAACAACATTATGCTTTTAGGGGTTAAAATGTTATCCAACCCAGATTCACACTTAAAAAAAAAAGTACAAAATGAATTTGCACAAATATGCCCTTTACCAATTAACCAATTAATTTTAAACTGTACTAATAACACAATTTGTCCTTATTGTGGGAGTAAAACAGAACAAAATTACACATTGAGAGGTAATAGGGAAAGTGTATGAGTCTGTATTGTGTCTGAAGAAAAAGAGAAGGACACTTGTATACAAGGATACACAGTAGGCATCTGAAGGACATTCTCGCTTTAGTCACCATTCTGTTGACCCCACCATACAAGAACATGAGGACTGCAACTTATGAAAGCAATTTATGAAAGAACCTGGAAAATAGATTTAAATTTTTAAAAATACTAAAAAAAAAAAAAAAAGCTCATACACACACACACACACACACACATACATGCTTTCTTAAGAGTCTTTTTTTTAAGAGTTTTTTTAATCCTGTATGTACTCAAGGTATTTATATATTTTATATGAGATAAATTTAGTCACTATGTATGTACAGCTATGTAATTGAATTTGAATTGAATTCAGCTATGTATGTACCCTTAACATATTTGAACAAAAATTAAATCCCATTTTCCCATTATCTAATTGTACTCCTGATTACATTAAATGATGTTGCTCCTGATCTGGAAACACAAAGCAGTGGGCCTGGGAAATACTCCAGGAGGTCTGTAATTTGCTCCCAATGCAGACGTATGTAAATACACTCTTGACCTCATCAGTCAGTTCACTGGAAGGGTGAGGGAGGACTGTTTGTTGTTCAGTTATAATGCCAATGTGCAGCACACATTACACACACTGTACATGATAATCTGTTCCCCACGAGCCAACCAGACCACCCAGTCCTGCAGCGTTGAGTCTAGCAGCGGTCATTAAATTCCCCAGGTCACTCAAATCAGAGCTGTTCAAACTAAAAGAGAATGAGAGAAACGGAGGAAGGGGGATTGGAGGCATCTGTCTTGCCCTGATTGATAATATTTCTTTTTCTGTTTGGCTAGTCCACAAAGACTCAAAAGCACTTCCTTCATCATTCTCTCATCTCGCCCGTGTTGTGATATTCCAGAGCTTTTTGCTGTACATGGTTGGTCTTTCACAGTCTGTCTGTTTGCGTGAGCATGTGTGTGTTTGGGTGTGATTGTTGGCTGTTGAGCAGATAGCATTTCCTTAGTAAAAATGTGACATCATGGTATATTTGACAACTTGCCGTAGAACCACATCCAAAATCACACGCCCTACCCAGAACAACAAGGTTTGGTAAGTATTTGGATTGTGCTGTCTGAGGAACTTTATCAATTTCTTCCATAACAGCAGCACAAAGAATGTGTTATTAACCCTCAAAAATGCATCGGGGTCCATTTTCACCCAGAAGCAATACATAAAAATATCATGCTTAATTTTTCATAAGGGAACAAAATTTTGCAAATGCTTTTTACCCTCAAAATACACATAACTTACAATTTTTACCAGTTTCCCATGTCTCATCAACTTTATGGATATAAACATGAATATAACACGTCTATTGACAAATCATTGCTGTATGAAAAATGAATCACTTTTTTAATCTGCATGTGAAAGCTTATGCAAGTAAAATGAATTTATTTAGTTTGTGAACTTTTCAGAGAACTATATATGCTGTTTCAATGTTGTAAAATATGTAACTGTTTTGAGCAATTGTGATTTAAATTCTATTCATTCACTCTCAGAAATAAAGGTGTCTCTGGGGCAACACATTAGAAAGGTACTAATATGTATCCTTTAGATATTAATATGCACACTTTAGGCACTAATATGTACCTTTGAGATACTTACATGCACTAATATGCACCGACACCTTGCCTGTTTGAGTTAGTGGGTCTATGGGTGAGTTGATGTTGGTCTGTGGTGCTGGCCTGACTGCATGAAGCTGTGCTGAGCTGGGCTGAGCCGAGCCGATCTAGTGGTCAGCTACAAGCCTCATAAATCTACTGCCTGTAGAACAGCATGGTGACTTATGGCAGCTCAGGGAAATGGCCTCACTGGAAGGAAATGGCATGTAAAAATATTCCAAGATGTCTTACGGAAAAGCTTTACATCCATAGCAGCAGTGAGCAAAGCTTGTCATTTTAAGAAGCCATCCTTTAAATGGAAGTTTCAGTGATGGTCTGAAAGAGAGAGAAATGCTAGATGTAGAACTTTGGTTACCTGAAAAGGAATTATTGTAATTCCAGAATTAAGTAGAGTGCTTAATATAATTGTTTTACAGCCTAAAGTGAGTAGGAAGAAATAAATAATTTAATATATCAAAAATACACTGAAACAAAGTTGGTGTAGAAGCCATTTTAACTCAAAAATGGCAAGTAAACAATTTATAAACAATTATCATTATTATTATTATAGTAGAAATCATCTCTCCAAGCCATAGTTTACATGTAGGAGCCTCCTTTTTCTTCCAGAGCACTTCTAGAGTGCTCCTGGTAATGATGCATATGTTCATAAAGTCTCAGAAATAAAACTAATTTACAAATAATTATTAAAAGCAAGGGACACCTTAGTGTGCTTTGCTGAAAATCCTTTACCTAATATTGGTGTCTCTGGTCAAATATGACCAGCCTTTTAAAAGTTGTTTGTAAATCTGTCATTATGCTATATTTTCTCCAATATTTGGTGTTAATAGAAGCTGTCAGGATATATCTACAGCGCTACTAAAGACACACAGGATATTTATTGAACAAAATGAATAATGATTAGTTTTGGCAGGTAAGTTGCATTGGCTATGGTGGTTTCTGTTGCCAAGGTGATGGTAAATCAAACAATGAAGGAGACATAAGAATGGGAAGCATACACAACTAGCGGAACAGGAAAACATGAAGGTATAGTCACACTCGGAGATGATTCTGGAGAGCACTGGAATAATACTCACTGGAGAGACGCATGCTGGAGTTATCACAGAACAAGATCTGTCTATCATCGAGGTGAGGACAGCAGATAAGGAGTCTGTATTCCTATTCAAGGCCAAACCCTGAATGGCTAGTGGTGTATGTGCATGTTGTTTAGAGTGCTGATAAAGAAAAGGTGATGGGGATTAATAGTCAGGGAAGAGTGAATGTTGAGTGCATGTGACTATGCAGCCTGGTGAATCTGTGGCAGTATCCTTCCCCTTCACGGCCCACTCCTGAGGGCTGAGGTAACTGAGGCACTAGATGATTGGAATGCTCCTCATAGGAGGTGTTGTGTAGGGCTGGATTAAGGATGTCTTCTTAAGGGATCCACAATCTTTCTTACGGTTCATATCATTCTCAATCAATAAGGTGAGAAAACCACAGCGGCATGTATTTGGGAGCTTTCTACAGGGCAGGTGCAGCCTAATGTTCCTTGTTAAGAACCAAAAATCCACCACTGGGACCTCTGGCAGCTCACCAGACCAGTGGTTCCTAACCACGTTACTGGAGCCCACCCAATACTGCACATTTTGCATCTCTCCTTGGTCTGACACACCCATTTCAGGCCTTGAGGTCTCTACTAATGAGCTGATGATCTGAATCGAATGTGTTTGATTAAGGAGACATGGAAAACATGCAGTGTTGGGGGGACTCCAGGAATGTGGTTGGTAACCCATGCATCAGACCACGTGGGAAAAGTGGGAGTTGGAACCCAAGGATACATTAGAATGGGTTGAGACCTGTACTTGATGTCATAGTGAGTTCTGGGTATATTCTGCCAAAGCGAGGAACTGCTTCCAGGAGTTCTGGTGGCCATGGCAGAAAGGTTCTCAGAAAGGAATCCTCCGATTCAGAAACAACTTATCGACTGGTGCGGTAAAGAACCTTGGAGATGGCATAGTCTTGACAAAGAACTTTCTGACATCCCTTGACATTTTGCGGGCCATCAGAAATTATCTTGAAGGAGCAGGAGAGACTAATCCACAGAAGAGTGGTCTGTTGTGACTAGGGTAC
The DNA here is from genome assembly GCF_936440315.1 of Barbus barbus. Classification (NCBI taxonomy): domain Eukaryota; kingdom Metazoa; phylum Chordata; class Actinopteri; order Cypriniformes; family Cyprinidae; genus Barbus; species Barbus barbus. The sequence continues at coordinate 4,351,836 of NC_136758.1, forward strand.
ATAGGTGCGTTTGGTGCACTCATTGGTAATAGCCTATGATCCTATGTTCCAGGGACCACTGGATTAGACTCACTTACTTTGGGAGGCAAAATGGGTTCAGGATAATCAGTAATTTCTTCAGAAGCATAAAGTGGGGACATGGCATCAGCTTTGACGTTTCTGGTCCCTGGAAAATAGCGAATCGTGTCAAACCTGGTAAAAAATAGAGACTTACCTATATCTTGCTTGCAGGGTGTTGAATCACAGCTTTCACCTTCTCCTCATCCATCTCGATGCCCTCAGCACTTATGTACTATGTGAGGAACTATGTGGATCATCAGTGGAAGGTGTATTTTTGGCCTTCAGGAATAGTTGATAGTCAACTGCATTAAGATATCGTCAGTGTAGATCAGGATGAAGTGATGGAGGTACTCCCAGAACACCTCATTGATAAAACCTTGGAATATTGAAGGAACAGGCAGGGCAGCAGGATAGGATGGAATTCCTAGAGATGGTTGCGGGATGGTTGGGATGAACAGGCTTTAGCAGTCCTGAAATATAGTCAGAGAAGTACCAGCTACCCCACTTCACTCCATTGGACAAGGAGATGAAGGGGTTGTGCTGCATGAGCCATGGGCACCCTAGAATCACCTCTCCAGAACCAGAAGGTTAATGTTATTTTTATGGAAACAGGGCCAAGTGGCTTTCCAATCAGTGTGGATTTGGTAGGAGGTTTAATTATGACATGTTCCCAGGGACAGCAGTATAGACAGAGATGCAGGGCCAGCCATCTACATCGCTTGGCTGGTGTGAGGCGAGTGTTATCCAGCTTCATGACTTCACTACCTGGCTTTGCAGTACCAGTGTGAACTGGGTGGTTAGATGTTTGAGAGGACTGCAGTGAAGAAGCATCCTCGTGGCATCTCTTCATGTAGTGAGAAATTCAAATGGATAATTGAATTAAAACACTCAAGCCCCTTGGAGCCATTGTATGACAGATGCGGCCGCAGTGCTGGTTCAAGTCTCTGGCAGCTATGCTTGGTTGTTCCACCTACTGGAGGCCATTAGAATACAGAACTTCAAGGAATTTTTTGAACTCTTTCATTGGTGTTAATGATAAAGTTTATCACTAACTGACAAGTCATCAACAGGGCATCCAAACACTTCACAGAAATGGGCCACAAAGCTGTGAAGTGATTGAGTAACACGGGATCACTGGAGTAAAGAGATTATCACTGGAGTAATCAAAGGAGAATAGCAGATAAGGAGTCTAAAAATGTTTATGGGAGGTTGTCATACCCAGTGTGAGTAAATTTTAGTTCAATGTGATGACATTAATTAGCATTTTTGAGGAAAAAGAAAATCCTCTCAGGGTCAACTTGACAGAAACACAACATGAAGGTTAAATGTGAATGTAAAAAAAATAAAAAAATCAACATGCATCTTTAAATACTCAATTTCTCAGTGAAAGTTGTTTCGAGGTAAATCCTACACTAAAATTATTTAAGTGTATGTTGAATCCTTAGCCCTATCCCTTGTTTTGGTTCTGAATTTGATGAAAATGACTTTGTGTTTTATGTTTATGTTTATGTTTCTGTGTTTCTACATTCCTGTTGAGAATTTTCTTTTTTATTTTTTTTTATTTATTATATATATATATATATATATTTATTTATTTATATATATATATATATATATATATATATATATTTTTTTTTCTAGTTCGGGGTCATCAGACAAAATTCATTTTTAGCTGAGTTTTCCAACGCTTTTAACAACATGTAAATCCTGAAATTCTGGAAATGCCCCCCATGAATTCACTAGGTCATCAGCACAAAAGAACCCAACACAAGTTGGACAATACTGGTATACTGGTACAGTACATGAAAAGGCAACTCAAGTAGCGTTAACGTGATTCGGCCTTACACATTTAATGCATACAATTAAATTTGATGCTGCATGGGAATTATTTGGAAGCCGAAAACAATCGTTTTTTTTTTTTTTACAATTATAACAATTATAAAGTTTTTCTTTTTTCAGCCACCTCATGAACACAATTACTTTTCTGTTGGTATTACTGGCAATAAAACAGGAAAAATGCTCTATCCCCAATGGAGATTGAGGAAAAACAAGAGCATCTTGTAGTCAGTGGAACATAATGGGTCACATAAATCCAGACCATCATTCAATCAAATAATGCTCCTGTTTTTATGATTAACCAGTTAATGTGGTATAATGGATGTTTCTTCCATTTTCAAGGCTTTTTTCAACAGGTGAAGAATTCTGAGTTGGCAGATGCCTAATCCATAAATAGGTGCTGGTAGCTGTTTGGCTGCTCACAAATGGGTAAAATGTGGGTGGCTTTTTGGAACCGCTTCTCATCTCAAACACACAAAAAAGCTTTGAACAAAACCTCATGTGGCTACATTTTGGATTTCATTTCATTTCGAAAGTGCAGGTCTCAATTTTTTTTGCAAATCCTTTCTCAGTATTTTTTCCACTGTATTTATCATAAACACATGTAGGATCACTTGACTTATGCGCACAGTAATCTTTGAATGCTGTAAGCAAAATAAAGCCACTCTTTTCAAAAAAAAAAAGAAAAAAAAGAGCATCATTTGCTGCCCTTCTGCTCTGTTTTCCACTTTGTTTTTGTAGAGTCTTTTGTAGATATCAAATCATGTTTCTGAATCAAAAATAATGCAAATGCTTATTCATATTTTTTTTCGCATAACATTTTGCTGAGTAAATTAGATCTGTCAGGACTGTTGGGCTCTTAATGCTGTTGTCCTTGTTGATCCAAGATGGCGGCGCGGTCCGACGCAGCGGCTGCTCCGGGTCCCAAAGACGGTGCTTTTATGTCTTTTAATGTCGTCTGTTCATCTCCAAATAGTGTAAAATTACCGCTAACTCACAAGGAAATCACTCCAAAACACATATATGATCGCCAAAGCCTTTTGGATACAATAATCCCACAACAGCTCATAAATAAACTAAACCTGCTGGGCCTTAACAATTCCCTTTGTAATTGGATCCTGGACTTTCTAACCGGAAGACTTCAGTCAGTCTGTGATGGCCACAACACCTCGAGCACTACCACACTGAGCACAGGTGCCCCACAAGGCCCGCTGCTCTTCACACTGCTGACCCACGACTGCACTGCCAAGTTCAGCTCCAACCACATCATCAAGTTTGCTGATGACACAACAGTGGTAGGTCTCATCAGCAACAACGATGAAACGCACTACAGAGAGGAAGTGGCACAGCTGGCTGAATGGTGTGGCACTAACAAAGGAGGTTGTGATGGACATCAGGAGAAACTCTGTTGACCACCCCCCACTGACCATCGACAGCTCGACTGTGGAGAGAGTCAGCAGCACTAAATTCCTGGGGGTGCACATCACAGAGGCTCTCGCCTGGACCACCAACACCATGTCACTCTCCAAAAAGACACAACAGCGCATACACTTTCTCCGCCGGCTGAAAAGAGCAAGTCTCCCTCCACCCATCCGCACCACATTCTACAGAGGCACCATTGAGAGTGTGCTGACCAGCTGCATCACTGTCTGGTATGGGAACTGCAGTGCTGCTGACCGCAAGACCCTCCAGCGGACAGTGAACACAGCTGCTAAGATCATCGTGCCCCTCTCCCCTCCATCATGGATATTTTCCTTACACGATGCTCCAGCAAAACAAACAGCATCGTGAAGGACTCCACCCATCCCTCCCACAGTCTCTTCCAGCTCCTACATCAGGAAGACGGTACCGGAGCATCAGAGCCTGCTCCGCCAGACTGCTCAACAGCTTTTTCCCCCAGGCTGTGAGAGCCCTGAACTCAAACCACCCGCCCCCCTCTGAAACCCCATGCAAACCCCTACCTCCTGAAACATGGGCCGCCCCCCACCCCAAACCTTACCTCACCAAAAAAAAACTTTTTTTGTGCAATTGGAAGTGTGCTACACACAGGTGAGTGGGCCTGTACAAACCACCTGTAGTAACACACTCTCCTCTATGTGCATTAGACACTTTACACACACTGCTGCATGTACACAATCCCACAAAAGACTCAGCAATATATGTATGTTTACATGCTCATGCACTACAAATCATCCTGCACTGTTCCCCAACCAGCTGCTTGACTCAAAATGTTTCTCTTTGCACATGTACAGTATTTGTGAAGCATTCTTGTGAAGCAAAGTATAGTTTATATTTTTTATTTTTTAGTTTGTATAGGGTAAATATTTATGTGAAGCATTCGTATAGTTTGTATTTTTTATCTTCTATTTTTTTTAGTTTGTATAGGGTAAATATTTATATAGTATACTTATAGTTAAATCTGTCAGTAGGTTAGTTGTGTATAGGTTTATAGTGTTTTTTTACTTCATTGTTGTATGTCTGTATTTATGTAGCACCGTGGTCCTGCGAGGCACGACATTTCGTTCCACTGTATGTCCCCACATGTAGCAGAATGACAATAAAACTCAACTTGAACTTGAACTTTTTTGAAACAGAAAACATCTTGTGCCAAGAAGTGCTTTGGCGCCACACTCCAATTGCTACCTGTCTAATAGTGCTCTAAGGAACCAGAAGTACAGTCTCTCTATTAGATGCAGTTTAGATAGCAGCTTTCCATGAAAACATTTCCAAATTCATTTGGCACCACTCTGTTTAGGCACCAAAGATGCCAATGGGGTGAATTCAGGTAATGCCCCTACGATTTCATCTGGTTATTCATAAACATTGTGCCATCTCCTTTGATAGATGGTATAGAAATGTTGTCCACCATTAGCAAACGCTGCCAGCTCCGTAATACTGTTTTACAGTTCATCTCTGTGTGCTCTAACAGTGTGAACTAGAGAAAAACTGTGGTGCATCAGAAACCATCAAGAGACTACCCGCAATAAGGGCACTCTGATAGTCTGCTCACTTTTCCCCTCCTCCTCAGACAAGTGTGAGAACCTGCCACCAGCATTCACCTCCTTCTTGTAAGCTGAGTTCTTGAGAGAGATAGTGGGATAGAGAAGCTAAGGGCTGATATAAATTACCTGCCGATGAAGAAGATAGATCATGTCAAAACACCCCTTTGCTGACTGAGGGCAAGAAAAGATAGTCACCTGGATTTCTATGGGATCTCTTTTGATTAGATCACAATCCGAATGTGGTTGACCTGAGTGGGAGTATTTGTTTAAAAATATTAAATATTTACCCGATTACCTAGCTGTACTGCCCACAAGAACAGGTAAAAGAACAGGTAAAATGTAAACGTGATGTAAATGGAATACAGAATATGTCTCGGCAGAAATTTTTGGGATTTGGAATTAATATTACTATTCCCACGCATGTCTGACTGTCAGTATTCATATATTAAAACACCAATCCTAACTGCAAGAGTTATCTTTTTGAACTCTTGCTGTTTAAAGCTAGACTCCTTAAAATGAAGTGTGTACAAATAAACACAAGTGGTTGTACATTGTCAAATAGTTCTCCAAATCTAAACAGAGTTTTTTTTTTTTTTTTTTTTTTTTTTCTTCTTTTCATGGCCAGACAGTTAACCACATAATGACTGTGATAAGAATACTTTATCAGGCCATAGAAAACCTTTGAGGATAAGAAGATACAGTCTGTCAGAGCTCGCTGAAAGCAACTTCATGTTTAATTGCATAAATAAGCATGATAAAATGCTTTTTAAATCACTGTGGCCGTTGGACAAACATACTGTCACACTTTGTGGGTATTATTCATATCCATACAAATTGTTCTCAAATAACGGAGACAGATCTAGCCAAACACATGCCGACGAGAACTGGAGAATTTATTGCTATCATTAACTCATTAATTCTGGTAATTTATTGTGCTAAAATATGGTGCACAATTTCTTTTTGGCATAATATTCAATATTTGAAAGCATTGTGGCAAATGAATAGTAATCAGTGTTTAAGGTGATGTTGTTACAGTGTAATTACACAAAGTATTGGGTAATAATAATGAACTACATTTACTTGATTTAAGTTGAAATTAAGTTGAAATTAAATTTACTGTTACTAAAGTACCTGTAATGTGTAACTACATCATGTTAAAATAAAGCATGAAGAACCAAAACTACGAAGCACAAGGAATTTACTAATTAAATTGAAATTAAACAAGAGGCCTTCAGGAAATGTATTAATTATGATAATTAATGAATTATTTTGCTCCACAAATAAATTTTTACCAACAGTGTAACATCTGACATGCCCTTAAATAATATAAATATACATTTTTGTAACACTTTACAAGATGCATCAGTTAACATTAGTTAATACATTAACTAACATGAACTAACAAGGAGCAATTCACAGCATTTATTCATCTGAATCTATGTTAACATTAGAACAGCAGTTGGTGTTAGCTTAGGTCCATTAAATAGAATTAACTGATACAACGTTTGATTTTAATAATGTATTATTTGTACATTTTAAATAAATATTGCCAAATGACTCTAAATGCAAGAATGTAATATTTGCTGAGGGTTCATTTGTAAAGATACAGTTTTTTTATGAAAGATTATCAAAAGGTTGTTCCGTTGGCAACAGATTACAAGGAGCAACTCACATGATACAAATAAATTCACAGATTTCAAGTCAGTGTAGCGAGGTCATTTTAAAACAGGCCATACTAATGCATGTTTCCAGAATCTAAGTCCAATCTTCTTTCATTGTTCCACTGTTGTATTCATGATATTCCACGCTATGAGTCACATTAACAGCTCAGAGAGAGAAAGCGAACACAATGAGGACAAGGAAAGGAAGGCAGAAATCTTCGTTCTTTAACTGTTCCTGATCAGTCTGGCTGGCCAGTCCCTATCTAATGATCATTACCACTGCAGATGAAAGCTCAGCCTTCTCTCAGAATGCCCTCAATTGCTGCAATTAAATAAGTGTGGTTGAATGATAATATCTTTTTCCCCAAATAAAAGCAGACTACAGCATTAAATAATCCTACAATTAGAAATGATCAAGGCTCGTTTTTGATGTCGCTGTTGCTCAAAATCTCGGGAATACATCTCGGCGAGTAAGGGTGTTTTGGGTCGCCCCAGTAGGCGCCACACCGCCAAGACTCCAGCCGGAGGCTCAATCCACATACCACCAAAATACTCTTGGCACTTCAAACACACAACCATTGTGCTCTCTTTGCCGCTTTTATTCCTAGTATCTATCCCTTTGGCGTATCATTGTTGAGTTGAACAATTTGGCGTACAAATGTATTTTTTATTATGAGTAAACAGTCTCCACAAAGAACGTCCTACTGTGCAAAAAACTATTATTTAATGCAGCTGCGTAACAATAACTGCTATGTCTCTATTAGGCTAGACCTGCATCGGTGGAGTGATGTACCCAGAGAAGTAAACCTCAACTGCTTTGTTGCTAAAGCTATAGATATTTCTTCAGTTGGGAGAAATTACAGAAGCAAATAAACAATACAACAATTTCCCTACAGCACGCAGAGTACAACCTATCTCTCCATTTACTCAGACTCTAATTATGACTTGGATGGTGGGCAGCTGCAGGAAATGAGACAGGAGTCAGACTGATGGAGATATTCAAGTCATACCACGGCTACTGCAGTCACAAATTCATATTCACATTCAGATTGATGTATTATTTATGCATTATATGTAGATATAATACCAAAAGTATACAATAAGTCCTACAGCGCAAAAATGTCAATAAATGACGAATTTGAAAAAATAAAATGTGCCAAATGCATAAACGTAAAAGTAAGGAAGTAAAGAATCACATTAACTGATCATTTGGCATCATTAGTTCATAAATAAAGACTGATAGATAAGCCATCATACTCATGTATAAAGAGGACAACGAAGGGAAAAGTAATAAATCACAGAGCACATTTGGTGGGTCAGGACAACCCTTGTATTGACACAACAGGATATTCCATCTAATCTGACAATGCAGTGGACAACGTTTATTTTTCCAAAGGTTGAAAAGCTCTGATCACAGGCTCCGACTCTTTGGGATTTGCCATTACAGAGCGCTTCAGAGGTATTTTTACTGTGTTTACATGAACTGGCCAGTTACTTGCACAGTTTACTGTAGCGCAAACATGTGGGACACATTGGTTTAATATTGCTATGCACCTAATTGTGTAATTGAGTTATTTAAAGCTGCTGTTTGCTTTCACATAAACCATCTGAATTGCAATGGTCATTTACAAAACAATATTGCTTCAAGGCTTACGATAGATAAACATCTCATAAATGCACAAATGTATCAAAAATGTGGCAAATGTTGCTCAGGAAGCAACTCTCAATAAATTAAACAATGAATCCCCAGTCATGAGGTACTGAACATCTGTGTCCTTTGAATGAATCAGTCACGAATTAGGTCAGAGGTGTATCTTATTGGTGGGAACTCCAGCTAACCTTTTAGGGGGTGATTTGGAAATCCCTTCAAAATCTATGGGAGATTATGAACTATGACAAAAGTGTGAAGGAAGTACATGCATTTGTCCCGAGGGCATTCATAGCCTACTTAACGACAAACAGACCGTACCAGAGCTCTCACAACAGGTATTTGGGGGGCCTGCAGAAGAGCCCAAGCTGATGGTCTAGGTTAAGTTACCTGAAATGAGAACGTGCTGTTTAGAGCCTTTCAAGTTTTCAGTTCAAACACCCAACTGCTCTGCTGGCTGATAGCCGTGAAAACCTGTTTGGCTAATGATGTCACTGGAGGGAAATCAGATTGTTCTTTTAGCGCCTGGCTACGGGGCACTTTTACTTCCTGCTAGAAACACATGCGCATGCAAACACGCACACAACCCAGCTATGACCTCTTGACACAATTCAAATATGGTCGCATATGCATAGCCATTCAATCAGGAAATTTGCGTGTCTTGTGCATTTTCATAGCAAAACGTGGCAGGAAAAAGAAGAGTCGTCCACCTAAAACAGGAATACCAAGGAAGAGGCAGTGAATGTGTTTTACTGGAATCTTACAGGTGTGAGAGAGAAAGCAAGAGAAAAGAAGCAGGACCGGGCCTGTGCTCTGCTGATGGGACATATGTAAGTACACTGGAAGTGAACCGTGCAGAGGCAACGCTGTTCAGTGCGCTCAATCATCTCATGACAGCAAAGCATTCCCATCAGCTTGATGATGACACACTGCCTCTACATTTCTGAGTCAACCAAACTGTGAGAGCAACAGGAGCACAGACAAGCTCTGCAACACCCACACACTCATTCGGCAGAAGACATCCGAACAAGAGTCTTGAGATGCCACTCTTTTAGCAGAACACACATATATATATAAATTAGTGTGCACATGAAGAGCATAGCAGCATGTTGACAAAATATATTTAAATAGAGCATTTTGCAAACTACACACTGAAAGATACATAGATGTTAATAATTGACACAGCCACTCATCTTGTATAAGTTTCTGGTGATCTTTGTTCTCAATCTTTTTTTTTTTCTTTTGGATATAGTACACAATTAGATCAAATGAAATGAAGTTGTTGTTGTTGGGTTTTTTGGGTTTTTTTTGTTTGTTTCAGTAATTCAGTTAATAATAAGCAACTAACTTTGCGCATGTTTACATGTTAACTATTTGTAATGTTAGGTTAGGGTTAGTATAATAAGTTGACATGTAGTTGCAAAGTTATTGAAAGTTAGTGGAATCTCTGTTGAAGGACCATCAAAATATTGGTGTTTGGTGATGAGTTTTTGGCTCAAGATCTGCATATAAAGTCACACCAGAGGAGTTCAGCTGGGATCAGGACTGGGCTTTCTGCAGACCAGTCAAGTTCTTCCACACTGACTCAATCAATCATGTCCTTTTGAACCGTGTCTTATACACAGAGGCACTGTCATGTTAGAATAGAAAAGGGTCCTGTCCAAACTGTTGCTATAAAATTAGAAGCACACAATTCCCTAGAATATCATTATATGCTTAAACATTAAGATTTGTACTCATAGAAATTACTAAACTAGTCAAACCTGTTCATTAGAAGCGGGTGTCCCAAAACTTTCGGCAATATAGTGTAGTCACAAAGTTATTTATAGTTAGCGAGTGAGTCCCACTGTATATTAGGTGTCTTTAAATACTATGTTTTAAGTTAGGAATAATTGATGATGAGCCAATGCATACCCGAGGTGACCCGACCATGTGTGTCCATTATTTTCTAACAATTCAACGAACTGAAGGCGATTATTCCACTTATACTATGGTTACCACACCTCAAGACATTCTTCAGATGTTGTATTTCAAGACATTTGTCATGTTTTTGTCCTTAAAATGCTCAGTATGTGCTTTCCGTAATACTTCAGTGTAATTTTGTGGCAAAAATATGGAAATAATTTGTCATTTTGATCATATTGATTTCTATATTTAATTGCTTGATCGGTGTATTTGTGGGGTTTGGTTCGTTTGCTGTTGTAGGATGTAAAGACTTTTGAAATAACTGAAATCATTTGGCGAAGTGATACAGACATGTAATGCGGTTAAGACCTGCCTGGAACTACTTCAGCCATGCATTTCCTTGAAAATAAATTCACACCTAAGAATGTTTGTATGTTTGTCAGATTTGAGCATTCAACAGCCCTCTAGTATAATAATAAAACAATGAATTGTTAATTACAGTGTCCATATTGTGTTCATGTTAAATTGCAAACCACTTTTGCTGACATTCAGGGGGAATAGGGGTAATGTTAGGGGCAGGTTTGGTGGTATAGTTATTGTTTAAGGTGTAGTGGTAGGGTCAACAGTGTAATTATAGCTGTAACTACAACAAATATTACATATCTAATTACTGGACAATATGTTCAGATATAAGTACAATGTAAAAACATCTGTGTGCACAGTAAGTGCATTGTATCAAATTATTCATTTAAATCTAAGTACATAGCAGTTAAGGACACTTAATATAAAATTAGGTCTGCAGAATGTCTAAAGGGGACCATCAAAATAAAGTGTCACCAGTCATTTTCTTTTCTCAGATTACAACATTCTCAAAGAATCATCAGATTGTTTCAATTGTGTGACTTTTAAAATCTAAAAATCATGTTTTGTTTCGTTCTGTCTGACTGATGGTCCTGAATTTGCTTTACTCATAAACAAGAAATCACATTAGAGCCACTAAGGGGAAAGGTCAGCTGGATGTTTGTAGAAAAAGTGTAACCTAATCTTTCATCCTTAATAAGTGTATATTTCATGGTAAATGCATGACCACTTAAACAGTTCACCTCTCCTCAAATCACATTTCCTTGACAACAGATACCCAATCCCCAGAAATGAAAGCCAAGGGCTTCATATGACATTGTATTAAATAAAAATAAACTAAAAAAAACAAAATAAGGTCTTCAGTACAGCGTTCTCTGAAAGTCTATCCATTTTTGAGGTTTTGACAAAGTTGCAACTGGCTTATGCTTCAATGACCAATGGTATTGATGCATGTGGAACCCTTCTAAAACTCCCTCTTACCGTTCTCTCTGCACACAGACTTCCTGCACACTAACAAGGTGCAGCATTGTCTAAATTTAGCTGATCGTCTCTATATCTTTCAGTCGGGAGAGGGCCCAAACAGCCGTGTTTGCCGCCGCACTTGATCTGGTACTCATTTTCATCATTTTGAACATGATACCAGGAGGTGGCCTGGTTTTCATTTTTTGACCGTGCATTCCGGTCAGAGTTGGCTTGTTTTATTGGAAACCTTGTTCCTATATTCCAGCTTGGCACTCTTTGACCTTGTTTGTCCCTGGGGATTTGTGGGTAATGCTCAGAGGCAGAGATCGCCCTTCACTCAAGTCAAGGAGCATGTTAGGTGCTTGTCTTAGACATGTATGCCATTTTTGGGTCATACACACACAAAAAAGTATTCTTCTTAAAAACACGGATGGAGTAGGTAGGGAAAAAATAATACATAAAATAATACATACATCATATAGCCTTTGCAGATATCATGGGGACCAAAAAAAGTGACTGTGCACTTCACTTTTTGATCTTCAATATAGAGTGTCAACTCTTTTAGTTTTTTTTTTTTCAGGTACCTGTAGTACCACCATAAACCTCATATTGAGAAAAAAATGCATCCCTGATTTACATTTTTAAGCCACAGATCATGATATTAGGTGCCAGGAAATGTCAACAATAGTATAATTTTTACATTTAGATGTTGTTAATATGCGGCTGGTGTTCATTCTTAAAGTGCGTTAAATTCTCACTATTGTTTGTTCTAATCTGTGTTCTAATCACCCGCACCTGCCGAACTCTAATCAAGCCATCTACAAAACCCCACTCCACTTACTCACTGATCGTCCGGTCTACCGTTCACTACATGAACCAAACCAAACCAAACCAAACCAAACCAGTACTGACTAACCTTTGTGCTTTCTCCCAGATATTCCGACGTTTCTCCACCGCTCCTGATCTCCACCGCTCCTGATCTCCACCGCTCCTGTGCTCCACCGCTCCCTGGATTCCCCCTTTTGCCTGCTATTCCTTCCCTGGCATCGGCTAGCCTGCCAAACGACCCTCATTCCCCGACTCTGCTCTCACGTAACCCCTGGACTCTCACTTCAGTTATCATGAATAAAGTCACTTGTTACCTTACTCCTCTGTGTCTCCTAGCCTGTGTCCTGACACAAACATCTCCCAGCTATATATATATGCATCTTGGAGACGTTGCCATAGTTCTTCTGCATTTAGTCTGTCTCAGTTTGTTTTTGTCATTCCAGAAAGACTGGATGTTGATGAGATCAGATCTCTGTGTGGAGCACTGGCTGTTGTCAGACTCCTTGTGAAAACAAAAATCTCACTGGATTATTGCAATTAATGGCAAAATGAATGTTTGGAAATGTAAACTGATATTTCCTACTGGCACACTATAGCAAACGCTAGAAATAACTGACTTAAAACCATTTTTTAGCTGCTGAAAATACTGGTGTTCTAATCATTTTGGCTTCCACTGTGTACAACATGTCATTTTGCCATTGTGACCTAGTAAAGTACTTTCACTGATTATTATAGCCATAAGCAACACCTTGCCTGAATGTTTGTTTGTGAATTAATTTTCCAGTTTTTTTTCTGTTAGTTGCCTATAACTGACAATGTGGTGATGGTGACTCATCCTGAAACATGGTAAGATGGTAAGACAGAGTGCAAGAGTGTCACAAAGGCAGGCAAAACTGGCCGCAGAATGCACAAAAAGATCTCTGTGCTTGTAACTGCCCAAAAAAGACAGTTTAATGACTGAATCATTCATGTAATAGATTTAAAACTCACATTAATACTGTAAGTTTGAAGATTCCTTGGTGGTTCAATCTGAATTGGTGAAAAGATTCATTCATATGCAAAGAACACATTCACATTCTATACAGCCAGAGACTATATACACTGACTTACTGATGAAATATTGCCATCATTGATATCCTGTTACCTCATCAAAAAATACAGCCTCAATATCAAAAGGCTACATGATTTCAAAAGTAGCAAAGCTACCACATTGTTGCCTTTCTGTTCAGTTTCTTCAGTAATGAATTCCAAAGAGAGATTATAAATGAGGAGCAGAACTCAAATTTGAAAGTTATAAACAGTCTCTGTGGTTTGCTCACCAGTAGCAGCCCTTGTAAATTCAACTAAGATGGATTAGACATGACAATGTGTACTTTGGAAGCAGCCCACAAATGTCTCTCATTCCTTATCTTTCAAAAGTTCAGCATATTTATCGTGATGGGGATTGTAGGTTATGGAACCTGCTGTCTTTGGAATGAGGTAATATAAACATTGATTTTACATGGACATCAAGGTCCCGATGAGCTGAAGCACATTTGACACTGATTTGGTTACACGGGAAAGCTAGGTAGTCGAACACACATTTACTGATTAATGAATTGATTATATATAATTTATTTATTTTTCCTTTCATACACTTTTTATCAAAACATTCACATTGTGAAATGCACGAAAGCAGTGCAGTGTTCAGAACAACCCTCATCTGCAGTCATGACAGCATCAGGCTAACAGCTTGACCACAGAGAGCTGACTGTAATGTCAGACAGGATGAAGGCATTTCAAGTCAGCCGAGAAGAGAAAAAAAAACAAGCTTTAGAGTAAGATCATCAAAGAAACCTTTCTGTTGAAATGTGCAGTCATAAATAACTGCAGCAGGATCAACTTCTTTGGTTGGGTTTAAACAAGCTTCTATAGCCTTGACATTAGTAAATATAAAAAAATAAAAACTGTGTGCTGTTTTGATTTAGAATAATATTTTTTAGCATCTGGCATCAGGGACCATTGGTGAAGAGCAAAGGCGTAAGAAACAGAAACCTGATATTTTTTGCCCCTAATCATTTTAAGATGCGCCTCCTCTTTCTAATAACCATGATTTGCTGGATACATCCTTCTAAACATCTCTGTAGTCTCAGAGCCATTGATATGGATATAATCATAGGGTTTCTCCAGAAGATTCCACCCTTTGTGGGAATGCCTCTCCCGACAAAAGCCTGGCCCCTTTTAAACCAAAGTGTGACTTACAAATGGCTGACAAATAGTGAGTGACGGACAATGTGAAGGATGGCTTTTGCAAATGATCTCACTGCTTCATGTGACTGCAAATGAGGCGAGAGAATTGGAATCTGATATAACACGTTTCATCTGATGGTTCTGTTCAAATTAGGATGTAACTAATAATTACAAAGTATCTAGGCACCTGCAATCTGAAATGAACAGCTAAAATCAACTTCCTACTGTACAAGCAAGCTGGTGGATCAAAATGTATCAAAATCTTTGGAAACATTGTTCATGTCCTTATGCCAGAGTCCTGGCTCCCGATTTATTAACACAGCATTCCACAAGAGTTACAGATAATATAGCATTAATGCCCACCCACTTTTTCAGTATTTATTTTTTCAGTATTTTTTTTTTCCCATGGGGATTTAAAAAAAAAAAAAAAGCATTATAAGCCATAAACCAATCTATGAGATGAATCACAATATTGTAAACGTTTTTTTAAGATAAAAAGTATTTGAAAATCAGACAAAAAGATAAAAGGTAGAAGACTTTAAACTTCACGGTTTAATTGAGGGAAAGAACTACAATCTATGAAGCATTGCGAATGACATAACTGAATGAAAAACAAAGGTGAAATAAAGTCTACAAAGGTGATATATTCATTTGTTGTTGAGTCACAAGTTGTTGATTATATCTTTAGAAACAATGGACCAAATTTACTAACTGCTTGGTTCAGCGCAAACCCTCTTTAAAAACGTTACTGTCAAAATGTTCTAAAATTGAAAAAAAAGTCTACAGTAACTTAATACAGTTATTTTTGTGGCTGACCTTACTGCATATGCATATGCATTTGTTTCCCTTTCAGATGCAAAATTACTAAGATTTACTAAGGCTTGCAGCAGTCCATTTACGCCATTAACACCCCCCAAAAGTTGCATTGGTCTTAATGGAGTTGATCTGGCTACATCTGTGTATTTTAATTTGCACATTGTCAGTATAACTGCAGAGATCTTTTTGGCACAATGTGCTCTCCACCAATCTCTGGTTGTTGAACTTTTTGTTCTTTAAAAACTTAGAGCAGAGGGACACAACAGGACTGTCTTTAAAAGTTATCGTTAAAAATCTGTTCCCCTAACTGTGCAGTGCAGCGTGGCTACATTATGCACTGTATATTGTAACACAACAATATCTCCTTTAAACGTGGGCGTGTACAACCAATTTGCACTCAGGCTGTGTAAAGAAATATTCTAGTCAATTGCCCGCGATACACCCACAAAGCGTGCATGCAATTTGTTAGATTGTGCAAACAAATTATATACGGGATCGTAGTAAATCTTGGCCTATGTTGTTATTTTGCCCAGTTTCCTATCATGAAATCATATAGCATTTGAACCAGCTGGTAATGCTATAGCCACCATCTGCAGTGCTAAGATGGTGTATGTCACAGTAAAGCCACTCCTGATTCCCAAGTAGAACAAGATTGGAACTGCCTGAACTAACAGTGTTGTAACAGACAATGTGACTCATTTGAACGCATGATTGCAGTTCTAAGGGGACATATTCCTCCAGTTACACATTACTTTAGAGCAATCGTCTTATAAGGTTAGACTGTATCGAACCGGCTGGCGCCTCATATCATTTTGCGTAGCGCCTTCTCAGTGTCTTGCCAACAAATGTGCATGAACCACAATTGCTCAGTGCTTATTTTGAATAACACTGCAATTGTGATGTTTCAATCAGCTCACACCAGATCAGATAGTTACGCCAGACTATTGAAATGAAATGAGTTAAAAGAAAAGTTCACCCAAAAATGAAAATTCTGTCATTATATACTCACCAACATGTTCCAAACCTGTATGAGCTTCAATGATCAATTCAAAACACTGTTACAAAAACCTGCTTTTGGGAAACAGGAATCCTTTTGCTAGTCAATGACTGTTACAGTATGCAGCATAAATAGAGTAGTGCAGATACAGTCAAATTTACTTTCATTACACTAATGTAAAGTGATCTTACAGTAGATGAAAAGCACTAGAAGAAAAAGTTCAAAAAACAACACAGTACAGTAAACACACATTGGAATATACCAGTTACTGTAAATAAACAAATACAGCATCATCTGCCGAGTTGCATTACAGTATTGGTAATATCCTTATTTGTTATACTAGCAGTTTCTTAGTCTTCTGACAAAAGACTTTAGACAGTTAATGCTCAGTTCTGCACAAATACAGTACATGAGAAATTCTTGGCTACAAATCAATTCAACAGTTACGAGTTTGAGGGTGTGTGCTACAGTATTTACAATACAAAGAATAGTGAAATTTCTCTCATCTGAATTACTGCTACTATGTACTGTAATTGTAATGTGTATGTAGTACTCTTACTCTTCTAAAAACCCTGTAGATGAGCCTGCAGGTCAGCTTTCCTTATGCTTATTCCATGCACAAGACAATGGTCAAATATAGTGCTTTTGATTTCATCAGTAACAAATGATCTCGCCCCTTCATTTTTCTTTTCTCATCCTATTCCTCTTTGTCTCCCACTACCAAGATTAATTTTCCAAAACACATAATCACCTGTGCTCTTGTTCATATCATCCTGAGATTCTGACTACTACTACTAATAACTACTGCATACAGGTTCATAGTTAATATGAATAATACATAATGTATAATTAATTCTAAAGTGAAGGTCATGATAACTACCTAGTAATTACTGAAATCATTGTAAACTTTTGAGGTGTTTGTAAGGTTCTGGTTAGTAAATCATTTTGCTAGATTTGGTAACACTTAAATCATTACTAGTGGGTCACCATCTTCACTTTAAAATACTGATGCAAATACAGTTTTTCTCGATTGCTAAAACACTATGACCAGGCTTTTGAACTAAAATTTCAAACCCATAACGCCGTTTTTCAAAAAGCACACCCATTTTGCTGAACTATAAACACTATTCCCTGCTTTAACACATGAGTCAGATTTGGTGAACTGTTACTGCAAAACTCTACACACACATCCCTACCTTTCTCAGTGCTTACACCATGTGATCATTTAGAAAGCACTAGCATTCAATATTGTTCACTCAAGTCTGCACAGTTTGAGCTCAATTAGCACACAATTACCCAAGTGGAAACACTAGGAGTCTAAATGTATCACACACCAATCAGAACCTTCGATGGATAGATAAAAGGGCCAAAGTCAGCTTACAGTGTTTCTCAGTGGCTTTGGTTCATTTCTCAAATCAAAAATGAAATTCTCAAAACTACTTGTTCAACCTCCACATCATCTAGTCACTTGTGCACATCATAAAAGCAGTTTCTTATTATTTTGAACAAGTTGGGATTGCTTTGGTACATTCATGCAACTGATTATGTACATTGTTTCCTACATTATCAGTTGCTATTGTCATGTTGTTCAAGATGTATTATATAGTTCTCTGTGCTATAGACTTACCCCTCAAAACCTCAAGTCATTAGTTCATCGTATAAATCATTAAATGCAAAATGGTTGATCTAGTTTTCATAAACTGTCAAACATATTTTCTACACATTTCTATTCGACTTTTTGTAAATTTGCCATGAATTGTGCAAGAGAATATAGATCAACCAATTATACGTAAACCAGTTCTCTGAAATAGCTCAAAGGTGCATCTCATGAATCTTCAGTTGGAAAGCATATAGACAGGACAACACAAGAGTTACAAATTCTGACAGTGGATGAACATCCAGAAAACGAACAGCCGAGAGGAATGCATGGTGGAAGGGTACACTGGCAAAACAGAGGAAGAAGAGGCCAAGGATTGAGGTGCATATCAGATGAAATTAGGGCCACTATTGTGGATCATGATGTCAATCATGGCCTTACAATAGCTGAAGTGTGCAGCTAAATATTGGGAGATTAACCATATCCTCAGTAATTTAAACATTTCAAAACAGTCTCTTTCAATCAACATCCCACATACAGTAATGTGTAAATTTGTACTTTTGAAATGTATATATGCGCAGCCTTCTGCATTTCAGTAGGCCTACAGTAACTGTCATCTAAACTATTGCCATAGTTTGCCGCAGGTAATACTACACACAGTTTTCTACAGTCATGGTGAAAAAACAACTAAACATTTTGACCAGTGCGGCTCACACTATGACAAAAATACTTTATATTTTGGTGGCCTTGGCCAAATTACCGACACGATAACTAGGTTTTGAAGCATGAATGAAATGTTTTGGGTGAGTAACTACATTTTGCAGACATGCAATAAAGTTCTGAAGTTCCAGCAAACAGTTGTGACATTTGCACTCACAGTTTAGAGAATGTTAAGACTGTTTTGGAAAATGTGCCAAAGCAATTGAGAAAAACTGGAAATTGAGAAATAAAACATTTGGGAAGTACCACACTTATAACCAATATTTGTAGTATTGTTTTGAATTGATCTCATCAGTGTGTAAAACTGTGTTGTAGTGTGTGTGTTTTTGACTGTTTGTGTGTCATGTCTGAGAGCAAAGTTTGGTTTTTCAGCAAGATTGAGTTGTTTTGAGTGGAGAGCTTCATTTTGACCTGAATATAGGAAGTTTGGGGAATTGAGTTAGAAGTTATGGATTCGTGTTTACTGTTTTGAGAATATGAGGCATAGTTTCAAGAAATGTGTTTAAGCAATCGAGAAAAACTGTAATTAGTCATTTCCTCAGAATGATGTAGTAACACTTGAGTCATTGCTATCCAAAGCCTTACAAATATTCTCAAAAGCTTACAATTAATCCAAGTAATCAGTAGTTTCTTCAAAAGGATTTGGTAATTATTGAGTCTAATGACTCAATGAGATGATGACTCAAGTATTGCCAAATCCTTCTGAAGGAACTACTGATTACTTGGATCAGTATTCTAAAGTGAAAATCATAATAATAATAATATTGTAATGTAATGTAAACATGGACAATGTAGCATATACAGTAGAGAGCTCCCATTCTTGTTTTGTAAAAAAATAATGAATTAAAAAAATTACACAAAACACTTTATAATACTGTTCCATCATTAATGAATAACTGCAGGAACAAATGACCAATGTACTATTAACATTCTAGTAACTACTACTGATTAACAATATAACAATAAGTAAAAATGCTCCGTTGAAACTGGTAGTTCACTATCAGCTATTCAATATCTATTTTTTTCCATATATCCTGGAGAATTACTAAGGATATCTGTATACATTTTTCATAATTCACATGAATGTACAGTCACCTTCTGTATAGATGCTAATGAAATTGAAAAACTAACACTTGTGCAGGTGTTCATTCATTGTCTGATAGTATTTAATTTCTTTAGATTTTTTTTCAATGTGTTGTTAGTGAAGTGAAGTGACATACTGCCAAGTATGGTGACCCATACTCGGAATTCGTGCTCTGCATTTAACCCATCCATCGTGCACACACACAGCAGTGAACGAACACACACACCGTGAACACACACCTGGAGCAGTGGGCAGCCATTTATGCTGCGGCGCCCGGGGAGCAGTTGGGGGTTCGGTGCCTTGCTCAAGGGCACCTCAGTCGTGGTATTGAGGGTGGAGAGAGCGCTGGACATTCACTTCCCCCACCTACAATCCCTGCCGGCCCGAGACTCGAACCCGCAACCTTTGGATTACGAGTCCGATTCTCTAA
Source organism: Barbus barbus (assembly GCF_936440315.1). Lineage (NCBI taxonomy): Eukaryota > Metazoa > Chordata > Actinopteri > Cypriniformes > Cyprinidae > Barbus > Barbus barbus. The sequence goes on from NC_136758.1 coordinate 4,371,972, forward strand.
CCATTAGGCCACGACTTAGCCCACGTTACTGTACCAATGTATCAAAGTGCTGTCTTATTCAGTTTTGTATAAGGTTAGGTGTCAAACCTAAGTTTAACAGTTTTGAAAAGAGTATGTAAACACATGTAAATTGTCCTGTAGACAAAGTGTGTGTGTGTGTGTGTGTGTGTGCACCTGGTATTCATCACGTCCTGGGGACCAAATGTCCCCACAAGGATAGTAATACCAGTAAATCTTAATCTTGTGGGGACATTTTTTGGTCCCCATTAGGAAACAAGCTTCTAAATCATACAGCATAAAGTTTTTTGAAAATCTAAAAATGCACAAAGTCTCCTGTGAGGGCTAAGTTTAGGTGTAGGGTTGGTGTAGGGCAATAGCACATACAGATTGTACAGTATAAAAACCATTACGCCTATGGGATGTCCCCATAAAACATGGAAACCCAACATGTGTGTGTGTGTGTGTGTGTGTGTGTGTGTGTGTGTGTGCATGTTTATGTGGTTTATGAGGACACAAATTTGTATAATGACATGGGTATGACAGAGGTATTACAATATGAAGGTGGTTTATGAGGACACTGCCTATGTCCCCGTAATTCAAAAGGCTTAAAAAACATACTAAATGGTGTTTTTTTGAAAATCTAAAAATGCACAAAGTCTCCTGTGAGGGCTAAGTTTAGGTGTAGGGTTGGTGTAGGGCAATAGCACACACAGTTTGTTCAGTATAAAAACCATTACGCCTATGGAGAGTCTCCATAAACCACAAAAACCAACATGTGTGTGTGTGCGTGCGTGCTTGTGTGTGTGTGAGAGTGAGACAAGAATTCATGTCATTTTGAAGATGTAGTCACTGAGTGCATTTTATGCCAAAGCAATGAGAAATAATCCACAGTTTAGCACACATAGACTGCTGTTGTACTCACTGTGTGAAGAGTTTTGAAAAAGTGATTTATAATATATAATTTATAAGTTATAATATATTTTTAAGACATATTAAATTATGTATTAAATTATACATAATTTTTATTCATCTATTTATTAAATCTTTTTCCTAGTGATCCCAGACTGTATAGTGTACAGTATATATATACATTCATTGGAATAAATGAATGCATATATATGCAGTGTGTGTGTGTGTGTGTCTGGTTACCCATCTGTGGGTGGCACAGGGCCTGAATTATCCACCCTGCTGAATCTCACTAAGTGTGACACCACGTGCTGAAAGACCATGTTATGGTCCTTCAAATATGCTGCATTGCTGCATCTTGTACACGCAATGATCACAGGGATGAAAACAAAAGTATATTAACATACGTCATTATTGGTAAATCTGAGAAGCATATTCAAATTGTTTAGCGTTTAAGTATATGCTTTCACTAACTAGTGAAGTTCATTGAATACAAACTACTTTATCCAAGAAAAATTCAGTCCTGCTTCTTTACAATAAGTTCTTCATCTCAGTACCATTAAGCTGATTATGTGAATGAAAAGCCTTTTTTATTGTTGAATTTATTTCATGTTGTTCTCTTTCATGTACACAAAATAAATAAATAATACATTTTTAATCATTTTATAATATTTAGTATGCATTGCATTGTTCATGATAAAAGGTACAGACAGAAAGAAAGAAAGAAAGAAAGAAAGAAAGAAAGAAAGAAAGAAAGAAAGAAAGAAAGAAAGAAAGAAAGAAAGAAAGAAAGAAAGAATTGTCATCTCAAATAGGCAAATATATCCCTTGTATAATTTGTTTACAAGTCAATCGGAGCACTGTGGCTGCTTCTCTTACTCTTTTAAATACAGTTCAACAACAGTTGGACAAGACTAGTATTGTTTATAGACTTCTCATTCACATTTAAAACTGTCCAGCTTCAGCCCCTCATGAACCGCTTTTATGTGATTTAGTTGGTATTAGCTGGATGTTTTTTTGGGGGGGATTTTGGAATTTTTGAGACAACAGCCTCAATGAGTCCATATTAATAACATTCTGTTTGACTGATTTTAAATCATGGTGTTCCGCAGGGATGTGTACTGTCCCCTCGGCTGTTTTCTACATATCAGTGAACTGCAGACAAACTAAATTTCCAAAATAATGTTCATTCATAAGAAATTAATTATTTATTTATTTGGAAGGATCATACTTAGCCCCTTCCTCATAGTTTTAAAGGGATAGTTCACCCAAAAATGAAAATTCTTGGTTTGTAACTTCTTGAGGGTGAGTAAATGATGACAGAATTTTAATTTTTGGGTGAACGATCACTTTAAGGTCCTTCCATTAGGGGTAGACTTAAAATTCCCATGGGCAAAATGAATATATAAACCTTTGTTTAAGTGGTGATTATTTTAGACCAGACTATTTGTAAATAAATGTTGTTATTTAGGGTGACTGACTGTGACAGAACAATGCTGTTAGCTTAATATTTTTATGTTTTTATGTATAATGTACGACTATAATAATCTCAAAGGCAAAATTATATCCTATGACCAATAAAATAAATAATAAAGTTTAAACATACAAACAAAGAATGTATGTATGAATGAATGAATGAATGAACAAGTAACTGAGACGGTTGTTCTATTCATTTAGCTGCCAATGGAGCATTGAAATGAATTAATTGTTTCCAGTCCCAGAGTTATTCCCAGAGCTATGGCTTATGTAAATGATTACAGGAACAACATGAAAGGAAAGAATACCAGCTGAACATTGCAACTGCTCTGTAACTATTTCTCTGAATTACTTTATCTATCAAAATTTGGACATTCCATAGCCTTTTTTGTTTATATATACAACTACCTCTAAATACTATAACATAACCATACTAACATATTTCTGCATTAAATAGGTTCGCGCACACACATGCGCAAAAAAAACAAACAAAAAAGAATATACAAACTCAACCCCTAAACACAACCCTCACGGAGTTATGAAACAAGTCCTCATAACATAGTTTTTACAAATGAATACATCACCCAGATGTCCCAAGTAGAGGTTCTGTTGCTTCTGTGGACAAATTTGTCCCAAAGAATCACATACCGACCTATACCCATTACAACCCTTTAAAGAATTTAATCTAACAACAATAGCGCCATCTACTGGATACAATGCGCAGTTCACCCAACTATCACTTCCTGGTGTTCTTTTGCTGTCTAGTTGCAGTTCCAGAAGCCAAAGTCCAGGCTTCAATTTTATTGCTTTTGTCCTTAAATAGTACGCACACATAAAACCCTGTGCCTACGACTGATACACATTCTTTATCTTGCCATGATATCAACATACTGTACATATATAGTATACATCTGCATATAATACACCCTCCATGACCAATACATGCAAGAATGCATACAAACACTTTTGTCTTTTACATTCAGAATTCATCATCATTAATTAAAAGCAATAAGTAAAACAGCATATTCATTACCAGAGGGGAAAAAATGTACCACTCACAGCAGATCTTTTCCTACCAGACTTTTCAGCGTAGCTGAATTTAGTAATTCTAATTATATAAAAATGAGGATTATAGAAATTTTAGGATGCATAAAAATCTTAAAAAAAGAAGAAAAAAAAAAACATTTAGCATGTTAAAAACTTTTTACTTTTTTCTTTTAGCATGGTAACATAATTGTATTTTTTTATGTTTCTTAGAGTACCTTGAAATAAAATCCATTCCAAAAGCATGTAGACACACCCTTCAATTAATGTATTCAGCCATTCTAGATCACTGATCCAGTTTTTTGTCCTCATATTTTCCATAACACACCTGGGCTGAACTCATGAACTTGTGAACATATGAAATGAAGCGCCCACTTGTCTCTCAGCTTTGCTTAAAACATGCAAACAAATTTCCTTTAGACTGAACAACTGATACCATAGACTGCTTTGGTTACACAACAAATGAAAATTCCCAAGAAGAGGAGGTTCTCTTGCAAAACTATCAAGTAAACATAAAGCAGACATTATTTCCTGCAAATACATTGACTGTAGATATTTAAAAGCCCTGGACATTTCATGAGCAATCTCCTGAGATATTAGGGCCTGATTCTCCAGATCAACCTGCACTGACCAATCAGATGAGAAATACATGTTCCCATGAGCCTCTCTGCTTGGGTGTCTTCAGTGATGGCCTGATCCAGCGAGTCACTCAGGTCTGACTATATAATTCTAAGTGTAACAGATAAAGATTTCTGCTTAGCAAGAAAGATTTCCATTATAACTGTCCATTTTATTACGTTGGGAATTTTTTATAGCATTCGTATAATTGATCCTTTTCTTTGAAATACCACAACCATCCATGGATCTCGGAGAGGAGACCTCTTGAACTATTTTAAAGAAAGCAGCGAAGGAGGCAGCATCAGATAACATTGTCCAGATGTATGCCGAGATAGAGAGAGACACCTGTGGTGGAGAGAAAGCAGTAGACATCTTGTGGGGCCCTCACACACAGAACCTATGACTGTCCAGGGACTTGTGGCAGCAGTTGTTAAAATAGATCTAAAAACAGTACCTGCTCAGCTAAGCCACGCACCGCATCGGCAGTTCAGGTGGATGCCGACATGACAAGATTAGAATAAGATGTTTAGCATGGGTATCCACTCGGAATGAAATCACCATTTGTTTGAGGTCGGTCATCTTCCACCCGCACTTTACTGTGATGACGAGGGTTGCTCCAGATGTGGTGCAGTGGTGAACTTCTCATTCTTCCTGCTTTCTCCACCTATGTAACAACTCACCAGATTTATGCCGGTTTTGTTATGATGGTTAATGATTCACTTCTTTGCAAAATGATATTTCATAATGTAATTCGGGACCGATCTTAAATCCAATCGTTTGTTTCCGTTGTTAGAAGCCTCTGTTTATTTTTGGAGGACACACACACTGGTTTTGTGGGTATAGATATGTGTTAGCACTGACGGCGTTTTCACCTCTATAAATGTAGCTGGTTGTTATTACAAGCATGTTTTCGTCCCTGTATTTCCTCCTTTCGGCTGGAGCATGAGGCTAATCACAAAAACCAGGGTCCAGGAAGCCACTATGAAGTTTAGCCTGCCACTTCCAGCCCAACGAGGAGGCTTGTAAATGCAGCCGGCCCCCCAGAGGCAACATCCACATGGAAGAATGTTTCGTTGTATGCTCTTCCATGAACAGAGCTGCATTATCTTTAGTCCATGAAAAGCCCTCCCTCCCAAAAATTGAACAATTTTGCAGTGACCTCATTTTCCTAAATATCTGAAACCTTCTATTTTATTTCTGAAAATCCTGGATCGTCCAATTGTATATTTTATTTGGCCTCCAGGCCGTCCAATATATCACATGTCCTCAGCTACGACTATTTAATTTAGAAACTCCAAAACACACACATGCCCAGCGAGCAAATGTTCCAGAGATGTACCAGTATAAAAACACCATATATCTCCCCTCGCTCACCTCTTTCCAAACAGAAATAGATTTTTTTGAATTGTTTGATAAATTCGACCCAAGTTTTCCAGTGGGTCTTATTGGAGTTCCTACTGTTTTTCTGCCTGTTGGTGGCCTAGCCCCTAATCATCCACATCTCCCAGGGAGGCCATAAATTACTCCGATGAGATCGTGCTTTGTGTTCCTACTGCTGGGGCGTAGGGGCGAATTCGCAGCGGCATATTTTCACAAGACCGACCCTAAATCATTGTTTTATGACAGCGAGGATATTCTGTGCATTCGTGGTGCTGATTTATGTTCATTTGGGTCTGGAGGACGCTATAATTTGCAAGTAATGTGAAAACAGATGGATAGAGAGATACCAAAGGGCAGACTGACCTATACTTTCTCACAGCTTCTTACAAATGACATCCATATGCTCTGATCGACATCTTCATCCGTGCTGTTTCTTTCACCTCCACTTTTGCTTGCTCCATGTTTAAATGTCTTCAGAGGAGGAGAAGGATGTCTGTGCATTTGTAATAAGAAAGTCACATAACATAGATATTGTGACACTAAAACTCCCTTCAGAGGAATTATTAGACAAGCAAAGATAAAGGTCCATTATGTTCTCAGAATTTTTTTTTAACCTTGGTAGCTTATTTACCCCTAAAGGGCACATATTAATACATTCAAGTAGTACTTCCCAAACCTTTTCCTGGAGGCACACCAACAATATACATTTTTGAACTCTTCCTAATCAAATGGCCACAGCCATATCACCCTGTAGCCCAAGACTGGTTGCCCACTGAAGCTAAGCAGGGTTGAGCCTGGTCAGTACCTGGATGGGAGACCTCCTGGGAAAACTAGGTTGCTGTTGGAAGAGTGGGTCTGTGTGGGTCCTAATGCCCCAGTATAGTGACAGGGACACTATACTGTCAAAAAGCACCGTCTTTCGGATGAGACGTTAAACCGAGGTCCTGACTCTCTGTGGTCATTAAAAATCCCAGGATGTCTTTCGAAAAGAGTAGAGGTGTGACCTCGGCATCCTGGCCAAATTTCCCCATTGGTCTCTGACCATCATGGCCTCCTAATCATCCCCTTACACTGATTGGCTTCATCACTCTGTCTCCTCTCCACCAGTAAGCTGGTGTGTGGTGGGCGTTCTGGCGCACTATGGCTGCCGTCGCATCATCCAGGTGGATGCTGCACAGTGGTGGTGGACGAGGAGACACCACCCCTCACAATGTAGAGCGCTTTGAGTGCTTAGAAAAGCAGAAAAGCACTATATAAATGTAATTAATTATTATTATTATTAATTAAATACATCAGCTCATTACTAGAGACCTCAAAACCAGAAATGGATGGGTCATATGAGGGAAATCCAAAATGTGTACTGTTGGTGTGCCTCAAGGAACAGTATTGGGAAACATTACCTTTAAGGCACATATTCCTATCAAAATGGTGCATATTAGCAGCTTTTGAGAGGGCACCAACCCAGTGACAACTTTTTTAAATTTTTCTAAGAGTGCGCTCTACATTGACAAGATCACACAAGCAAACGATGTATTGCAAGGAAATTATTGGTTGTATTATAGGGTCATTTATAGTCTATTGTGTTTTATTACTTATTCATGTCCACTCGAGAGTATGCTGGAGAAGGAATATCTGCATACAAGCAGACCTACAAAGGCCAACATCCAATATAAATTTGTCGATCAAACCCAAAATTGTCAGCAACACATGCTCTTGCTGGTTGTCTATACTTTCTCAGGGGCTTGAATCCAGGCTCCTTTGAACCTTTCCATAACGGGGCATGTATCTGTTGACGCTCGGCCAGTAGAGACCACCCACAAGACTAATGATGTAAATGTTGTTGCGAACACACTCTAGCTCTCTCTCCGAATAAACATTACGTTCTCCACCATGTGCTACAATCACAGCAGTCTCTTCCCCATCGGCTGACCCAGCGTGAGGCTATACTGCTTTCATCACCTCTCATTCTGAAGAAGCCAGCTAATAGATAACACTGTCATGGCAGGGCCCAGCTCTGTAGAGCCCAGCCAAACCGCACAAGCCATCAGATTATCTGGGCCAATAACACCACAGAGTGGTGAGGTCACTGGCCCCAGACCAGTGCTGCAGTGTTTCCCCCACCCTGTCTGCCATGCAACCTCGACTCTCCTGTGCCCTTACATGACACCAGACATCAGTTGCATTTGATGGAGAGTGTACCAACACATTAATAACTCAGGCTCCCCACATTACTACATACCCTAACAGTCATTTCCAGCTGTCATTCAAAGAGCACAGCAGGCGATGTGTCTATTTTAGGATATTTACAGTAAACACTACTTGTTTAAACAGGCTTCATTATGAACCTGCAGGTCAAAGTCAACCATCGGAAATGACCTTTCACACATGGACTTCAGGATGGAATTCTGTCCCCAGTAATGATGAATCTTCTAACACAAGGTCACACACTGGCACCACTTTTTTTTTTCTTTTTTTTAAGCATATTGTACATTCTTGACTGATATAAAGATATAAAGATATTTTTATGGGCATCTATGGTTTAATGAAGAATCTTTAACATCCGCTGAAGCATTCCATTCCACAAAAGGTTCTTTAAAGTGAAAAGAGATTCTTTCGATTTTAAAAATGTTCTTCACAATAAAACAATGGTTTTACTGATTTTTTTTTTTTTTAATGGCATCAGAAAACCCCTTTTTGCAACCTTTATATTTAAGAGTGTAAGTGTTACGGGGCTGACGAGACGTGAGACGTACGGATCCATTTGCAAAGCTTTATTATAGGACATGGTCAAGACAGGCAGGGTCAAACAACAGCAGACAGGTATGTAGAGGGCAAGACAGAAGCGTGGTCAAGGAAACAGGCGTAGTCAACGATCGGCGTACAATATCCAAACAGGGCAAGGCAGAAAGAATAATCCAGGAACACGGGCAAGAATCAGAACACAGGAAAACCACGAGGAAAACTAGGAACAGAGAACGCTTTGTAGTGCAGACAGGCTAACAATACTCGGCGGTGAGCAAGAGCAAGTCCCAGGCTTAAATAGAGTGATGTGATTGTGAAATGGTGATCAGGTGTGGGCGAAATAGTGAACAGCTGTGCAAGTCGTCAGTGCAATGGATTGTGGGAAATTGAGTCCAGTGTGCTGTGTAGTGTAAAAGTCCATGTGGTGAGCGGGTGACCTCTGGTGGTGAGTAAACTGAAGTGCATGGCCAGGATTCGTAACATAGCCCCCCCCCAAGGAGCGGCTTCTAGATGCTCCAATACAATCAAGGAGGGCGGTGGAGCGGAGGCGGAACAGGGGGAGGGATGGAGGGCCAGATCCCTGCGGAAGTGCAGAGGCCGGGGATCGAGGCAGAGCCGGCAGGGCAGGAAACCAGGGCGGAGCCAGATGGCACGGGAGCCCACCAGGGCGGAGCAGGCGGAACAGAAGCCCACCAGGGCGGAGCAGGCGAGACCAGAGCCCACCAGGGCGGAACAGGCGAGACCAGAGCCCACCAGGGCGGAGCAGAGGACCGCCACGGCGGAGCAGATGACCACCAGACCCGAGCATAAGACCACCACGGCTGAACAGACAGAGCCGGAGCCCACCAGTGTGGCGTAGACTGGGTAGAGAATCTCCACGGTAGAGCAGACTGCTCAGGAAGCCATGGCAGGATCAGGGATCTGGGGGAAACAGAGACAGACACCACAGGGAGAACAGAGACAGACAACACAGAGAGAGTCCCCATGGTCCCAGGGGCCGTGACAGGGCAGGTCGAGAGTTCGTAGACGGTCTCAATGGCCGTGGCAGGACAGGACGAGGATTCAAAGGCAGCTTCCATAGCCGTGACGGGCAGGACAAGGATTCACAGGCGGCCTCCTTAGCCGTGACGGGACAGGGCGTGAGCTCACAGACGGCCTCTTTAGCCGTGACAGGACAGGGCGTGAGCTCACAGACGGCCTCTTTAGCCGTGACAGGACAGGGCGAGAGTTCAGGAATGGTCTCCATGCCCGTGACAGGGAAGACAGTGAGTTCAGGAACGGCCTCCGTGGCCGTGACAGGGTAGACAGTGAGTTCGGGAATGGCCTCCATGACCGTGACAGGGCAGACAGTGAGTTCAGGAACGGTCTCCATGGCCGTGACGGGGCAGACAGTGAGTTCAGGAACGGTCTCCGTGGCCGTGACGGGGCAGACAGTGAGTTCAGGAACAGCCTCCGTGGCCGTGACAGGGTAGACCGTGAGTTCAGGAACGGCCTCCATGGCCGTGACAGGGCAGACCATGAGGTCCGGAACGGCCTCCATGGCTGTGACAGGGCAGACCATGAGGTCAGGAACGGCCTCCGTGGCCGTGACATGAGAACTGGATTCTCGGGATTCGGGAGTAGGTGCCACCACTTCGGGAGGTTCTGCAGCGGAAGCCGCCACCTCTGGAGGCACGGGAGCAGACTCGTGAACAGGAGAGACCTCAGGAACAGACTCGTGGACAGGAGAGGCCTCAGGAGCACAGTGTGCAGCCCACACACTCAAAATGGCGACCGCCATAACGGGAAGCACTGAGGTCAGGGGAACAGTCTCTGTAACAGCCAGGGTTGAGGCCCTGGGAATGCCAGCTACTCGCACCGACGTCAGTGGTGGGTCCATCACACTGGATATCAGAACTCGAAGGACTGACCTTGAATCTGTGGTAACAGCCTCTGGCAGTTTGGTGGAGGCGTGAAGAGACTCTGGCTGGAGCACTGAGACGTGGTGTGACTCTGGCTGGAGCACTGAGACGTGGTGTGGCTCTGGCTGGAGCACTGAGACGTGGTGTGGCTCTGGCTGGAGCACTGAGACGTGGTGTGGCTCTGGCTGGAGCACTGAGACGTGGTGCGGCTCTGGCTGGAGCACTGAGACGTGAGCAGACTCTGGCTTGACAGCGACGACGTGAGCAGACTCTGGCTTGACAGCGACGACGTGAGCAGACTCTGGCTTGACAGCGACGACGTGAGCAGACTCTGGCTTGACAGCGACGACGTGAGCAGACTCTGGCTTGACAGCGACGACGTGAGCAGACTCTGGCTTGACAGCGACGACGTGAGCAGACTCTGGCTTGACAGCGACGACGTGAGCAGACTCGGGCTTGGCAGGCGTGACGTGAGCAGACTCGGGCTTGGCAGGCGTGACGTGAGCAGACTCGGGCTTGGCAGGCGTGACGTGAGCAGACTCGGGCTTGACAGGCGTGACGTGAGCAGACTCGGGCTTGGTAGCAATGACATGCAGGGATGTTGTTGTTGCCGCCATTTCGCGAGTGAGTGCAGTGTCACGTTCCTCCGCGACACCCACAGTAAAAGAAGAGCCCGCACACAGCAAAGCATAGTCCATAAACTGCGCGAGTGATGCACGGGGACCCTCACGGATTAACAGTCGTTTGAGCGGCTGATTAATGCCCTCACAAAAGAAGTCTATTAGTGCATAGTCCGGCAGATCAGAAAAATAAGCGAGTTCTAAAAACTTGTATGTATTCCTCGAGCGGTCTCAAACCCTGCTCGAGGATTAACAGCAGTCGTGCAGTGTCCATACCTGGCCAATGTCTACTAGAAAAGCCGCTGGATCCTCTTGTGGCCGAGTATTCTGTTACGGGGCTGACGAGACGTGAGACGTACGGATCCATTTGCAAAGCTTTATTATAGGACATGGTCAAGACAGGCAGGGTCAAACAACAGCAGACAGGTATGTAGAGGGCAAGACAGAAGCGTGGTCAAGGAAACAGGCGTAGTCAACGATCGGCGTACAATATCCAAACAGGGCAAGGCAGAAAGAATAATCCAGGAACACGGGCAAGAATCAGAACACAGGAAAACCACGAGGAAAACTAGGAACAGAGAACGCTTTGTAGTGCAGACAGGCTAACAATACTCGGCGGTGAGCAAGAGCAAGTCCCAGGCTTAAATAGAGTGATGTGATTGTGAAATGGTGATCAGGTGTGGGCGAAATAGTGAACAGCTGTGCAAGTCGTCAGTGCAATGGATTGTGGGAAATTGAGTCCAGTGTGCTGTGTAGTGTAAAAGTCCATGTGGTGAGCGGGTGACCTCTGGTGGTGAGTAAACTGAAGTGCATGGCCAGGATTCGTAACAGTAAGGGTGGAGAAACCAATGACATTGTTGAAGAATTGCCTCTGATTAGTGTCTTATTAGCAAACAGGCCATTTGACTTCATGTAACAAATGATTAATTACTTCCATACAATGTGTTTTAGGTGAGATCACCACTCACTACCCACCACAAATAAACAGAATAATTTCAACATTCATTTAATCTTCACAAACGACACATGGATTTTATTTGTATTATTTATTTATTTATTTATTTAATTTTTTTGTGTGTATGTTTATTTTATTTATTTTATTCTGAACATTTTAATAGGTGCAAAAATATAACAAGATACTTTACTCTCATTTGCATCCAGCATCTGGGATAATGTGCTTTGCTCTTTGCATATATAAATACACTGCGTGCCGTTCAGAAGTTTGGGATCGGTAAGATTTGTAATGCTTTTAAAGAAGTCTCTTATGCTCATAAAAGCTGCATTTATTTGATCAAAAATACTGGGAAAAAGAGTAATAATGTAAAATAGTATTACAATTTAAAATAACAATTTTCTATTTTAATATACTTTAAAACATAATTTATTTCCATGATGCAAAGATCGGTCATTACACAGCCTTCAGGGTCACATGATACTTTAGAAATCATTCTAATATGCTGATTTATTATCATTGTTAGAAACATTTGTGTTGCTTATGTATGTATTTTTTTTTCAACCTGTGAGACTTTTTTTCTGGATTCTTTGAATAAAAAGTTAAAAAGAACAGCATTAATTTAAAATAGAAATCTTTTGTAACAATATAAGCCCTTACTATAACTTTTTTTAATCAACTTAACACATCCTTTGTTGAATAATAACATTAAATTCTTTCAAACAAAAAAGGGAAAAAAATACTGACCCCAAACTTTAGTGTATATTTTGTGTATAATGTTAAAATAGATTTACATTTCAATGTCATTTTTCACAACTCTAGACACAAAACTCACAGGCACAGCCTATGATCAAAATGCACATTTTTCAAAACTCTAACCCTTTTCTCAAATGCTTGGATACAATACACATAAAACTTAGATAATTTGTTCATTCAACAGAAATCACCTGTTCAATATGACTCAACTTAACATCAAAGTAATACTATTTCAAAAGGCAATTCACACATTACATTTCAAATGAGTGTCTATTCATTTCCTTACAATGATCTAACTATCAATTGATACAACTGCTCAAAATGATAAGTAACTGATGCATTACTCTTAAAGCATAGTTATATGGAAACAGACAAACAATCTTCCATGTTTAAATCATGAAAGTTTCAAGATACTGTAACGAGATTCATTGTCACCAATTAGCGTGGAGCATGAACCAATTAGACTACAATTATCCATGGATGTAGCCTAACATTTTATCATAATGTTTCATCAGACACTGTGTCTATGGTCCCAAATACTGTACAACCTTTTCAGACTATTTACAGTATTGACAGTACTGCACTGTATAGATGCAGGCCCTTGTAATTGCTTGTCCAATTCTGCCAACTCGTTACTGATGATTGAGTGCACATTGTGGAATGAGTATATAAAGAGTTGATTGGGATCCAATTGCAAGAGCATAGTGATACGTAACATGGAGCCAGCAGATGATCCAGGTCACAATGGAGGTCAAACAGTGGTGGGGCGCAGACCTCATATTGGACCATATAATGCAGCTCTCCTTGTCACCTTTCTTGATGAGCTCGATCAGGTTTGTAGAGCTGAAGGTGTGACCTATGTCATTGTGTGGGACAATGTCAGGTTCCATCGTGCTCATGTGGTGCAAGCATGGTTTCAGGCCATGCACAATTTACGACCCTGTATTTACCCCCATACTCTCCCTTCCTTAACCCGATTGAGGAATTTTTATCCACATGGAGATGGAAGGTTCATGATAGGCACCCTCATGAACAAGTCACTCTTCTCCAGGCCATGGATGAGGCCTGCAATGACATCACAGCAGACCAGTGTCAGGCCTGGATTTGTCATGCCCGAAGGTTTTTTCCAAGATGTTTGGCTAATGAAAACATCCATTGTGATGTAGATTAGAACCTGTCGCCAAATCCACAACACAGAGTTGATGACAATGTAGAAGTACAGTAATCACTCCTGTTTTGTTTCTTACAGTACAAGCAAGTTGAGGAACACTGCATGTTTTACAGTACTGTCTTTTCTTTTCTATTTCATAGCTAATTACTCTATTTTTGCTTTGATTCAAATAAACCTATGTTGTGATTGTACTGTAGTGTTTTGCATCAATATATTACAAACTTTGTTCAATGATTCCACTGTGTCTGTAGTATTCTCTCTACTACTGCAGTACTTTTACAGAGATGTATTTACTGTACATGTAGTACCATAATGAAACCTGTATCACCTATTTTGTTCTACAATATTTAATGATTGTACGAACAATGACAGTGAAACTATCGGTTGCTTGTGTGTGGGTGATCTATAGTTATGTTTCAATGGTATTTCACAGTAAATTAGTTTTTTGAACCAATGATTGTGCAAGATTTCTTTAAAGATGTGAATGCACAATGCAATGTTTTAAACATTAGACAGCCTGTGTTACAAGTGATAACCGTTTTGAGTTTTGTGTCTAGAGTTGTGAAAAATGACATCAAGCTTCTGAAAATAGTAGCAAAGTGATTGTAAAAAACTGTAATCACCGTTCCATATTAATGCGCTGCTTTAATTGATGCACACACACACGGAGAGAGACAGAAAGAGAGAGAGGTCAGAGATCGTAGATTGTGCTGCACACACACATAAACTTGCCAACACTTCCAAATGTCGCGCTGCAAAGAGCAATACAAGTTTTAACTTGTCTATAACTTGGCAAATGACCATGGAATAAGCGGGATAATCAACGGCTAGCTTCGCGTCGTGCGGTTCTTTGCCTCCATGTCTTGCAAAAATCCTTTAATGCACGGCTAGCCATTGATTATCCCTTACATATATATATACACACGTGTGTGTGTCACGGTGCACACACGAGGACGATATAAGAACACAGAGACGAGGAGTACACTCAAATAAACAGTCTTTAATGTAGACATCAGGGCAAGGCAGGGAAAGACAAGGTAAGGCTGACAGACAGGAACACCAGGGAGTAACAAGTAGACCAGACGAAATCAAACTGAATGGACAGAACTATAAATACACAGGATAATCACACATAATTAGACAAACACAGCTGGACAAGAATTAACTAATAACCACACTAAACCAGGACAGGAAACAAACCAAATATGGAAACATGAGGCTGGAACACATGGCACACATGACAGAGGTCTGACTGTGTGTGTGTGTGTATACACTATATTGCCAAAAGTATTGGGTCACCCCCTTCTAATGAACATGTTTGACTACTTTAGTAATTTCTATGAGTACAAATCTTAATGTTTAAGCATATAATGATATTCTAGGGAATTGTGTGCTTCTAATTTTATAGCAACAGTTTGAACAGGACCCTTTTCTATTCTAACATGACAGTGCCTCTGTGTATAAGACACGGTTCAAAAAGACATGATTGATTCAGTCAGTGTGGAAGAACTTGACTGGTCTGCAGAAAGCCCAGTCCTGATCCCAGCTGAACACCTCTGGTGTGACTTTAAATGCATCATCACTAAACACCAATGACTTGTATAGACACTATAAGGACAGAAGTGTTGGGACCCCCTTCTTTAGAACAGAAAAAGGCACTAACAAAACTGTGGCAACAAAGATGGAAAAATAATTAATATATTTAAAAATTGCATTTTCATCTCTGTTCCAACAGTTTTGGACGTGTCTAAAATGACAGTACCCTAATGTACAAGTCATTGGTGTTTGGTGATGAGTTTTTGGCTCAAGATCTGCATTTAAACAGTCAATACTGCACATTACAATCCCATTCATGGAAACACAATAGTGTTAATAGTGTTATAAACAAAACATAAAACATTTACACCTTGACAAAACGGTAAAGAAATAAAGATGACCTGACTTAAAGAAATAACTGACTGAAATATCTTACAACTTTAAAACACATTTCATGTACCTCAAAAGTACAATTTAAATTAATAAGTTAAATTACAAATTTTATGAAAATTTTATGTACAGTGCAATCAATAGTAACATTTTCTTTCCTGTTCTAAATGGAGGTCACTGAAATTGATAAGCCTCAAGATAGCTGTATGTAGCTTAATAAACCTTCACATTTCCAGGTTTCTCAGCAGCGGAAGTCATCATAGTTGAGTAAACTTCGAGAGCAGTGAATGGGAAAGTACCACAAATATATTTTTTGCATTCCCATTTGCTCAAATAGCAAAAGAAAAACTCTGCGATAGCATTTTCACGACTTACAATCAAAGGAAAAAAATTGACAGAGACAAAGTATAGTGTTATAAATGTACATAATTTAAAAAAAAACAAATAATAATAATAATAAATAAATTATAAAAAATCAAGGATTTACGATGCTGATGACCGCTGAAATGCATCATCACAGTCTTGTAGAAAGGGTCCATGATCTCCTCCTGAATGCCCAACAGACACAGTAGAAAAATAGTGCACTTTAGTGTACTTTTAATTGCTTTTCTGTATAATGTTGAATAGAACATAAGGTGAACTCATGTCGGCAGGTTTGTCAGCAAGCAGACCATCAGGACAATCTGCAGTGCTGCTCTCACCAAAATGGGTCTCCTGTTATTACCACAGTTGTTGTGAGATTCTGTGTAGGCTGTTCATTTAAAAAAATAGATATTTACATCAAATTAAATAACAAAATATTTACATTTATTCACTTAGCATGTATTCATTTAAAATGAGGAACACCACAAGCAATTTTTTGTGTCATATTAGTGCACTGATTAATGGTTGTGGACTAATTAAATGCACAATATCTATTACAAAAAAAACACACAGTGTATGTAATATGTGTGTGTGTACAGTATATGTATACACACATGCACTAACTCAGACTTACCTCATTTATCATATACATTCCAGCACAGCAGGATCATCATGCAACAGGTAAGACAAGGCTGGATTTCTCAGAAGAAAAATTGTTAATAAACTATAAATAATTGAATGCTTTAGAAGGGTTTCTAATGCATATCTGCAGTTGTTTGCTTATTTAAACACCTTCAACGGATAGGGTAGGTCCAGAGAGGTCTTTTTTTCTTTTATTTTTCAGCCAGCAACAGACATCAGCAAATGCCTCACATTTGAGGAGTCCACTACAGAGCCATATTCATCAAACATATGCAGAACACATTTCTGCTGGATAAAAAGAATACATGGATATTTTTAACTGTTTAATTCAGGTCAGTGTAACAGTGTATATAGGACTGGATTCATATATAATTTTGGATTAGGCCAAACTGAAACACTATTTCAGTTATTTCAATGTCAACAACAACAAATACTTACATAGTGCTGCTCAGTGAACCCTTTGAGATTTTAAGAGAACTCATGTATACTGGATGTTCTGAGGAGATACAATGATAAAAAACTGTTGTATGTATGTGTAAATGACTCGAAAAAAATAGGCTAAAGTTAATATCTTATTAGACAGCCTAATGTAACAGGGATGTGTAACTATTTAACAAACATAAACGACAACAACTAGTTCAGAAAATGAAAAGAAGTTGCAAACTAAAAGTGAACATGCACAAAACTGACTAAAAATGATTGTCTGTGATTTAATAGTCTCCATTTCGTCCCACAAAGTTCACTAGATTCGTTAGCATCGCGGCTATTAAATTAGCGGTTAAAACAAACCTTGAAAAAGAAAAACAAACAGTTCATTTTAGCGTGTCAGCCTAGGAATTAGTGTACAAATATTAAATCTGTAACTTATATTTATTTTGGAGCCGTAAAACGTTACTCACCTTGTTTCTTTGAGGAAAGGAGCCATTACTTTCTTTGTATTTGAAATCGCTTCTGAAGCATTGAAACTGATTTAATTAGGCAAATAAAAAAATTGAATTAGCGTATTTTTATTTAATTTTTTTTATTAAATGAACGTATTGAGCCATATTTAGGCCTAGTTCAATAATATTTTTAATGTTTGCTTTAAAGTTTCAGGGTAAACTTCCACCTTCAAATGATTTAACATGTATTTCAATAAAACTATTTTAGTTATTGCAATATTTAAGTTAAGTATAAATACAACATTTAAAATCCAACAAATGGAGGCAGACAGAAGAGCAATCTTGTGGAATTAAATAAAATAATTTGTAATAACATGGTGTTGCCATTGGATGTATGATATGTATATATCCCCTATTCCTGAGAACAGTGTTTTCAGAAATCATTTTAGTTGGATATACTATGGCTGATTTGTAGATTTAATAAGTCCCTTTGTTATTTTAATTTATTTATTTATTTATTTATTTGCTATGACGGCCAATTTTGACTGTGAACAGAACAAGTGTGACCAATTATAAAACCATTTAGTCTTATACCCAAGTATTTTTGTTTTCACATGGCAAGTGCCACAAAAGTAATTACGTCCAATAAAGTAAATAATAATAATAATCAGTCATAATTAATTTTGTCACATGAATCTCTGGGTTCTTCCAGATGTTGGCTTTTACAAGTAAGATCTTCCAGGAACCACTTCAATGTTAACAGATCTTATAATAACCCTTTTTTATATTATTTGAGTTCCTTCAGGAACCTCCAGAGCACGTTGAGGTCTCGGTGTAATGAAATGGTGACTCCAGAACCTCAGAACTGGAAACAAAGTGGTCCAAGGATCCCATGAGTTCCTGCATGAACTGGAAAGACTGTCATGGTTCCTCCAGGAACCCTTTTATGAGAAAAAGAGCTTTGTGGCACTTAAAATACATTTTGAAGTTCCTATAGCGTACCCAAAAGGATATCTGAGGGACCTTTAGTTTTTACAGTGTATATCCATTTTGCCTTCAGGAGTGGGTTTACGCGAGTAGACCGCTGCTGCGCATGCGCACTAAACAGGCGCGCGATCATTCTGAGTCAAATATGCATTTTAGTAACTGTAAAGGGACTATTGTAATAGGTCAATAAAATATAAGCTAATACAGTTAATTACTAAGCTCGGATGAGTAAATGTGTGTTTCTAGCAGTTAAAATATAGTTTTAATTTAGTGATTTTAACTTTTAGTTTATTGGTAATGTTTTAATTTAGATTGTAATGTTCTAATGCTATCTGTTGTAACTATAAAAGGTACAGCTGTTATAAAACCAGAGAGAAAGGCTGCATGGCTATGATAGTCCGTGATAATATCATTGCATTCCTATTGGTCAGTGAGCTCAGCTTAGCCTGACAGTTAGCCTGCCCTGAACCAGGTTAGCTTTCCAGCAGAAGTAGCCACAGTGACTGAGATTGATCTTTGTTAAATTTGCTTTATGGAACCAAATCATTTGACCTATTTGGTAAACTTGTTTTAGGAAACACGCCTCGAGGCGTTAGAAATCAGAAGACACAAGTTAATTTATGATTTGCTGTCTGTCTGAACCAAAGAAATAAAAGCGATCATATTTTTTCCCATTGCATCGAATCGCATTGTGTTGAATCGAATCGAAATCGAATCGCATCGCATCTCTAGCTGCTTCATATGTATCTTCAGTGTATCGTATCGTTGGCTATGCGTCGAGATGCGTATCGCATCGGCCTCAGTTATGGAGATGCACATCCCCAATATATATATATATATATATATATATATATACACGATGAAAGCGAACTAATAGCAATGACAGCTCTGACGTGCTGATATGTGATTGCTGAATTTAAAGAGATGTGTCTTTTATTGGTCTTAGATGATTGTATCTTCCACATGGACTTCTCTCTCCTGAAGATTTACTGCAGTTTAGCAGGATGTGCTCAGTGAGAGTGTGTGTGTGGTTGGCGGATACTCGTGATTTTCCCTCCATTGCTCTTTTGACTTTGTGGGCTCTGGAGAATCTTTAAATATTATAAAGCCGGTTTGATTGGGGGCCAAGCAGTATAATGTTGGAGGAAAGCCTTATACTGGCCTAAAACCTTTGCTATGGCTCCAAAAATAAGATATGTATATTTGTCTCTATGCAGTAAATGTGTGTGTGTGTGTGTAAATGTGTCACAGTGTGTGTTTTTCAACTGTTTTTCACTAATATAAACTAAATTATACTATACATAAACACCAAAAGCAGAGAGAACAATAGAAATGAAATATATGGAAGCTATATGAAATATGTCATAAGGATCATTAAACTAATATTTAAAAAGATAAAAAGAATGTAAAAGTTCATATGCAGTTTAAAAAGATTAAGAATTTCTTTCACCATCACAAACATTTACGAATGCCTTGATAAAACATGTACAATAAGTTCACTGAAACTGCTGAGGATTTTAATATTTATAATACTAATATCTATAGCCACTAAATTATTTCACCTGACAACAACTGCGATGTGAAAGTAATTTACAAACACTACACAGTAAATTCAGCAGTGGCGCTGTAATAAATTCAAATAGTCTTTAAAGACAGAATCTCAACTGTTTCTCATGGACTCTGGCAACATACAGCTGTGATTCAGGAGAATCCATTACTAAGGTTTCTGAAAGACATGTGGCTGCCTGTTATTTCAGAAAGACAGAAGTTAGAGGCTGCAGGACTCCTTTGGGACTGATCCATGCTGATCGAAACCAGCTATATTAGAGCACAGAGGACTGCTTGTCTGCAAAGGACTCACATGTGCTGTGCTCTTTTCATACTCTACGCTTTTTATTTTTAGTTTAATCTCATGATTCAGTATCATTTTATCAGCATTTCTGTGGCTTTAGAAGTATATGAAAGGAATTTATCAGCATTCAGTGCATGCATTACGTCAGATGTATTTCACCTTTGCTGGGAATAGCCAGGTCTAAGAAGAAATAGTTTTACCTATGAGCCGGTCAACTGTTTGAAAGGAAACTGCAATGCCAATTTCATCCAAGCACAAGTTTCTGTTGGTATTTCTGACCTCTAGTGGACTTTTTTAGTAATGCATCTTAATGCTACGTGTTACAGTACCTCTTTACAAAGTGAAGAATAAATCTAATTTTAAATAACTTTTGAATAATTATTTAATGGAAAGTAAAATAATTTATAAATGTAGCTTAGTTCATTGTGTTTCATTAAATAAAGGCATGCATTTCCCATAAGTCGTGTATGGTTATATATTATTATTATTATTATTATTATTATTATTAAGCACACTTATTTTCTTTAAAAAAGTCTTCTTTTGAAATGTTTTGTCCGAAAAAGACAAATATCTGAAGAAAAAGGTAAAAAAAAAAAAAAAAAATACATGAATAACTATTTAACAATAATAATTATTATTATTATTTATTTATTTATTTTAGTTTTTTAAATAGCTGTGTTTACGTCTTTCTTTGGGTTGGACATAGTAAGCACACGGGTTGTTCTGGTCCTTTTTTTTTTCGAGTCGAGTCTGACACAGCTGAATTTATATTTCTCTGTGTTTGTTAGTTCTAAATAGTATCCTCTGAGTCAGCAAATGACAGAGAGGAAGAACAAACACTCCGCAGAAGACATACAGTCCCCCCATGGCTTTGAAGGGTTTATTATTTTATTCCAAATATATCCTGCGTATTCGGTCCCAGAACCTACCAAATTCGCACACAAGCGGGCCTGTTCATCTTTATTTTCCCTGGCGGTCATCAAATAGCACTCTGTTGCGTCATACATAATTTTATCTTTCAACAGGGAAGTGGCAGTTAGGCCACTGCAGATCAACATTTCACAACAGATACTGGTCGCATCATGCAAAACCGTTTAATTGGAGACGTTTTGTTGGTGACCACCCATGTTTAACTGGGGCCCCGGTCCAGCTGCAGGTGATGAGTTTTCCAAACCTCTGTCATTGGCAAAGTCCACTTGAGCTCAGCACAGCTGAACAGCACTTGCAACACAGATTTCCCATTTTTTTCCCAGTCTTTGTTTGTTCTTCTTCACCTTGATTCCTGTATGATGTGCAGGTCAAAGGCAAGAGGAAATGGCAATCCCAGCTGAAGATGAGGATATAACCTGTGAAGGTCTCCTCATTATGTGGGAGGTGGGGAACGGAGTCCTCCTTCATTCACAGAGGTGATTCGCTTCCAAAGACAATACAAGAGCTTAATGGAAATGCAGTGATTCCCTGTGTGTGTAATGAAATGTTAATTTATGCCAACCAGAAGGGTAACTGATATATGAGGAGTGCTTGTCTTTTGTAATCTAAAATCCCAAATATCTATACCTGATACTGAAAAAAAAGGATGTAGATTTCCATTCAGAAATTGCTAATAAATTTCACAACCAATTTCACAAAGCAATGGCAAAGTAGAATCCAAAAGTGGTTTAATTAAATTTGTTATGGTTCTTCTGCAATTCTGTGGTGCTAATTATTACTGTGCTATTTCACGTAACAAATATTTTGGTAAACATTTAGGTCAGGTACATTTTAGGACATTAATGTTTCAAATCATTAAACATTAGTTAATGTTTCATATCATTAATTATCAAACACTGGTTTAATACATATGTTTTTGTACTAATTCTACAGGTTTTTTAAAGATATTTTGCTTCTGCAAGTACAGGGACATTCTAGACCTTTCTGCAATATTCTATAACATTCTAGTGCTTCCTGGAACGTTAAACATTGTGGGACTAGTCAGACAAAAATCATCCAACGTACACTTCTGAAGTTTTGTATGATTCGCTTTTGGTAACTGTTCATGTTAAACTGTAGTTAGCTCAGTATTATGGATGTACAATAACATTTTTATGTGTGAGTAATAACAGATTATTTTGTTAACATATATTTTAGTTTTCATGAGCACTGTTACTGATACACAAAATGTAATGTGCTTTTCGTATTCAGTATTGCAAACGTCATAAAATCATAATAAAAAAACATTAAAAGCAAAACTTGTTTCATGGTGTAATCTTTGCTTTATTTAGAACTTCGAAAAATCATTGTATTTTTCATCATCACCATCAGACAAGCATATCTGATTCTGATATCTGATGTAATACTGAATATTCAATATATCATCTTGTTTCTTTTGTGTGAAGATCATTCACGTCTACCTAATATTGTTCTTCAAGTTCATACTACTCAAATAAAAGCAGGAATTCAGTGATGATTTATGAATATTTAGACAAGTGGTTCACAGAGAGCTTACGGGTATGTAAATTATGCTTTCATACGAAACACAAAAATGTCATTTTATGGCTTTAGTGACCACTTAATCTGTTGGCAGGGCAGTATGGACTCTCTGCCAGTCTTTTTCACCAGCTGTTTGGACACCATCTTTCCACATGAACTTTACAGTTATGGCTAACCACAGATTTCTGGGGACTGGAGAAGAATCTTCCATTCTCTAAAACACAACGAGTCACGTAAGAAAACACTGTGAGAAAGTGATGTGCAGATGTACACTACTGCTTTTGAAAGAAGTCTCTTATGATCACTCTTATGCTTATCAGGGCTGCATTTATTTAACCACAAATACAAAAACACCAATTGTTATTATTATTTAATTGACTTGCTGCTCAAGAAACATTTATTTTTATTATCAAAGTCTTTGTGGTAATAGGTTTTGTTTGAATAAATAAAAGAAAGAAAGAAAGAAAGAAAGAAAGAAAGAAAGAAAGAAAGAAAGAAAGAAAGGATGCATTAAATTGATCAAAAGTGAAAGTAAAGACATTTATAATATTACAAAAGATTTCTATTTTAAATAAATGTTATTTTAGACCATGTTATTCATTATAGTTATACACAAAATTCACATGTTGTACTGCCATCTGGTGGACAAACCAAGTATTTGTTAGGGTTAGGTTTTTTTCTTTCCAATCCAGGCACAGAATGGATGCATTAGACCATCTCCTGGATGTCCTGCCTCATATCTGTTCTGTTAAGAGGGCTAATAGAGGTGGAGAGGTGATGTCACGAGTCGAGATCAGGACCCTCTTCACATTGCCTCCAATGCTGACCTCATCTCACAGCACCACGACCCTGCTTTCTCATTCTGCCAGTGACCACGGGGTCAGACGGACAGAGCTCAGTACATGCACACATGAATTTTTCACTGCTATATTTTCTCTGGGTAAATAATCAGCGTGAGTACACCCAACAGCAGATGGCTTATAAATCCTGAATTGAAAATAAATACAAGCGCTAAGGAAATAGTGCCTCACTACACCAGCTGTCCTCACCGGAACGGCTTTCCAGAGCACACATCTGTAATTCACATGTCAATTAAAGTAGGTTTATAATAACTCATAATAATAAACCTAATTTGTGTTACACATATAATGCATATTCTTTGGGGTTAAAATAAGAAAACACACACAGAGACTTGTTTCGCTATCCTTGTGGGGACTTCCATAGGCGTAATGGTTTTCTATTGTACAGACCGTATATGCTATTGCCCTACACCAACCCTACACCTAAACTTAGCCCTCACAGGAGACTTTTTGCATTTTTAGATGTTCAAAAAACTTCATTCTGTGTGATTTATAAGCCTGTTTACCCGTGGGGACCTCAATTTAGGTCCCCGCCATGACACAAGTCCCCATGAGTCTGTGTGTATTCAGGTTTAAGTCCCCACCGGTATATAAAAACAAAAACACACAAACACACCTATAAATTGACTTTATTTATTGGCCTTTTTCTCTTATTTTGCCTAAATGAACTGATACTATGTTATACAATGTATGATATGAAACATTCTAACAACACAAAGTAACTTAGATAGCAATAAAATGAATAACAAATTTATTAATTTATAGGGAGGGTATAAGTTGGGGGAAGATGCCCCGCTTAAGAAAATGTGTGATTTCTTCTAAATTAGCATATTTATATTATTTAGATTAACATTTAGTTTAGCATATGCAGGATGATTATATAACAGCCAATGTGTTATTATAGGAAATAAAATGAAACATGCTAATTTAGTTGGCATAGCACAGAATGCAACATTAATCAAAGAGGTCACAGCTGGAGTAAGATGACTTTTGATACCATTCTTATTAAAATTTATTTTATAAAGTGTCATTAATGTTAAATAATCAACTAATATTGTATTTTGACTATATAGTTTAATGATTGCATAACTGATATTAGACAAAGCAGAAACCCAGTAAAATATATTCACCTTTTTTTGTCTATAATTTCTACATAGGAAAATTTGCATAATTAATTGCTCACATTTTTAATTGAAGATATGTCATAATAGCAATACTACAAATTCAATTTAAATGTTGATGTCAAAGAAAGGTGAACTTTTTTTTAAAATAAATTTAACTTAATGGAATTGCTGAATAATAACCCCATGAATTTTTATATTAAAAAATAACAAATAAATAAAATCAAATAAAACACTAGCAACAGCATGCCACTCTGAGCCTTCTGTGCAAATTTTGGAGGGTTCATCTTACCCAAAGGGTGTAATTTTTAAATAAAACAATATACATAAAACAAAATAAAAACTATTTTTAATCGAAAATCTTACCCCATCTTACACTCTCCGTTAGATGCAGTCACTCCTTGTTCTTGCCGGACAAAAAGTGAGCCATGTGACATTCTAAAAATATAAATGAGTTCAAATTTCAAATGAAATCAAAAAAGTTGCAGTTTCATGGCAACAAGACAGATTAGCTACAAGATGTTTTCCTATCCACCTTATTTTTAAGAGTGGGCTACTTTCCATAAAAGGACCAACATATTAGGATTATTATTTATTTATTTATTCCAAATACTGATAGATATTAGATTCGCTGTGCATGACTACCATTAACAATTGAAAAAAAATGAAATATGAAATCAAGCATGAAAGAGCAACAAAGTATAAATGTTAAAGGAATTGTATTGTTCATTGACCGTGTATGAATTACCAAAAGATTTGAATAGAATTTCTGACTGCCTGGCTATATACATATTAATATATAATGATAGAAATAACAAAAGCTTTATTTGCAATGCAAGAGCAGCGCAGAGCACCTGTCTTTTGGCTGTTTTTAATGCAGCTCTTCCAGCTTTCTCATGTTCAAGCTTTTATGTGCTTTCTTTCAAATGATTGCTTTTTATTTGTTGAAAAGACAAATGGAGGGATTAATATATATTGGCTAATCTGTGGGAAGTCTGTGAGAACATGGAGATGCCAGATAATATTTCCCACAGGTAACCATATGCAGGACATCAGAATTAGAAATAATTTGCTTTAAGGATTTACCATGATCAGCTACGATTAGGGAGGCTAGAATCCACTGAAAGTAAAGAACACAAGTCTCTGCTGTCTGCTTCATGTTAAAATCAAAAATGTGTTTTTATGGTTTATGATGAAATCCTGTCCAATTAATTCATTGTGCAATTTATATGGAAAGGGAAATAGCTCATATCGTGTTGATAAGGAGACTCTTATAAGAGGACATGTCTGTAGTTCAGTTAAGAGAAAGCCTCTGCAGTCTTTGGGTTCTTGTGTCTCAAGGAAATCAGATAATAAGACGTGAATGATAAAGTGTAAGCTAAGAATCATGTTCACAAAGGGGTGCATGAGCTCTTACTTATCAGATGCTGATGACGACGAGTGATGAACGACCATCACTAACTGCTGTCACGTCTCCATTTCTGTTCATTCATTATGTAGTGTTAATAAATCCTCTCAAAATGCCATGTACTCTGCCATGTTAATCATAACTGTATTTGAGTTTTATGTGAATGTAGTCCTTAATCGCAACAGCTCTTGAGTTTGACTTAATCTTGACATTGAACTTTGTGAGCAGCAAAGCTATAATAATGTGCACTCTCTTGTTCTCACTGAAGACCAGTCATTCCGCTGCGTTCTGTATCATTTTCAGAGTTTTGACTGCACATGCTGGAACAGTGCTTTCTGGTCTTTGAGGACCCACAACATTACTTACTTATCTGACACAACATATAACACTTACATCTGTTGGAGGGACGTGAAATTTGCACTGAACCTTGAAGTGACAAGGTGATGGACACCTGTTCTCTCCAAGATACAAGTTTAGTTGGACAAGCCTCATTAACAGTACAACATTGTCATGGAACTTGGCCTGTCAGACCCAGAGGTTCAACTTATGCACTTTTTTTTATTTTTTGGGGGGGGATTTTTAAATCCCAAGATTGACCTTTTAGTCTGTTTTCATTTGATTTGTGAGTCAAACTAGTACACATGAAAACATGGATGCCCAACATATACAATATATTTTTTATTACTTAGTTTTTCATCACAGTCTCATGCCAATTTGTAACTTTCTCATTTTGATAGGTTTTTTTTTTTTTTGGTTACTTTGTATGAATTTGTACAATCACATACATACGTTTTCGTAAAATGGTGCTTAGGCACCATTGATGGTCATGTTTAGAAGTCAAGGGTTAGGGGTTGGCCATCATGCTTAATTTCGCTTACAAAAAATTATTGAGATTTCTGGTGTTTTCAATGTCATCATATGCCAAGTAATAAATGCTGCAGTTCTAATTTAAGGCAAACATGAATATCAACTTGATTAGAAGTATTTACAGCCTGTGTGTCACAATTTTCTTTTGAAAATCTCCTCTTTAATTCAGAAGTCAGAACATCAAAAACATGTGTGAATCCTGCTGAAAAATCCAGCATTGCTGGTTACCACAATAAGGTGTGTTTTGCATGCTGGGACCAGATGCTGGTTGCTGGTCCCCAGCATGGGAAGCAGGTGTGCTGGTGGACCAGCATGAGGTATGTTTCGCATGCTGGGACCAGCTTGGAATGTTGGTGTATCTTTTGGGTGCTGGTATTATCCCAGCAAAACTACAACAAAATCACACACAGGCTACACATTTCATATTGTGTTTCTTAGTGGGTGTTAACAGTTAAATAAAACAATTCTCAATAGCAATTATAACAATTGTTAACGATTATTTTAATAAATTATAAAAAAAAAAACAGAAAAAAAAAAACGATGCAGGTTACACGTTTAATGACACAGCAAAATGCTCAGTGTTAAAGACTGCTTTTTTTTAATCCATAGAGTAAAAGTACGTCTCATGTTACATATGTAACCATGGTTCCCTGAGAGTAGAGAACGAGACACTGCGTCCTCTAGGGGTCGCTATGGGGAACGCCTTGGCGTGACCGGTGTCTTGAAGCATATCTCTAATCACGACAATAACATTGGCCGACGACAGCCTATGACGTTACTACCTGCGCGGCCACAGTACACAGTATAAAGGGGAGCCGGGAAAATACGTTATTCACTTCTTCATCTGAAGCTTGCATCTGAAGCATGGCACCAAACCTAGAGGATGCAGTGTTTTGTTCCCTACTCTCAGGGAACCATGGTTACATACGTAACCTGAGACGTTCCCTTTCGAGGGAACTTCGAACTGTGTCCTCTAGGGGTCGCTATGGGGAACGGAAAACCCATGCCACCATGCTGAGGGGAGTGCAAGCCAAGCACAAAAGCCAAGCACTAAGTACCAACTCTACCCGGCTAAGGGAGTTGCCCCTGGGACGGTACGACGGCTATCAGTGACATTATCACCTTCGGCCAAAGGCCTGAGCTGCATACCCCAGAACTTACCTGTTAGTGGCCGGGCATCCTGGCCCCAGGGTAGAGCTCAAAGGCTTGGAATCAGAAGAAGAGATTCCTTTAAGGGGATACGACCAAGCGCTTAGGATAGTGATTAAGTCTTGGCATGTCATTAAGGGGCTACTGCTTGCTCTGCAAGAGCTTGCTGCAGGAACTGTCTCAACAGATCCTTGGTAGCAACACCCTGTTCAAGTAGTATCACTGGGGATACATATGTAGAGTGGGGCCCACTTACCAAATCATGGATTTGAAATATTCTCGGGAAGGAGCAGCATGCTCATAGGTGACCCTCTATGCTGAGGGAAGCAAAGCTAGCTCCACCAACAAGGAGAGCAACTTTACAGGGAGGCAGAGAGAGGCCTAACAACCTGAAGTTGCTGACTCACAGAGCTGAATTCTTTTCAGATGCTCTACCATGGCTTTAGAGCTCTGGAGAGTGGAGAACTTAACTCCCAGCATGAGAGGGCACTCAGCACATACATAGGTAGAGTGGGGCCCAAGGTGAAACCGGGGCCTGACCAACTCAAAGAACGGGTACGAAGCCGCAGCGCATAACCCATATCGTACAGGATTTTAGAAAGACCGCAAAACACTTAGTGTGCGATCTTACCACAACGTGGCTTTCAGAAAGTGCACAGAGACTAGCGTGCGCACTTACCATAACATGGATTTGTAAACACCATCTTTTCAAATGCTCTTTCAACCTGAAGTTGCTGCTCAACGGAGCTCCAGGGGGAACAGGATCCAGTGAGAGGAGTCCTCAGACCCTCGACCGGGAGTGGCAAGCTCAAAAGTAACCTCTAGGTGAGGAGAGCATTGCCAGGCCTGACCAACAGGGTAACTCAACAGGGAGGCAGCAAGCGACCAACTTCCTTGTGTCACTGCCACAGAGCTCATAAAGAACCTCCCGCAGTGAGGTTTTGGAGCACTGCCATGTTCAGAGCGGCACTCTCAGCCCTCGGGCTGAGGCAGTCCTTACAACACAAACTGGGAACAGGAGGTGCATAGCTAGCTCTCGCAATGAGGGGAGCACACCCTAGGTCGACCAGAAGGCAGTGCCAGAATAAAAGGACAGTCCAGCAGCACCCAAAGGGAGAATGTCATCTGTTAGTAGGTGAACGTAGTCCTACACTCTCCATCTTGATAGAGAGCATAGACCAACGGGTTAGCCAAAAACCATCAGCTATCGCTCCTCAGAGCTAAAGCACTCAGGAAGGGTTTCCGTAGAAACACCTCTCACTCGTACCTCCGGGAAAGCAGTGTACTCAAGCCCACTCCACGGAGGGGCGATTCACTGGTTCGACCGTAAGGACAGTGTGACTCAAATCTCAGGAAGCCTCTCGTTGCGAGACACGAGTAGCATATCCTGGCTGGGGCAGCTTCTCGAAGCAAACACCCAGCCAGGAGCTCAGGGAGCACATCACGAAGCAATAATCTCCGAAAAAGGCTCAGCCTGAATGGAGGACCAGCAAGTCCTGGGTTGCAGCGCTATACTGGGACCTGAAGGCCAAGGAGGCTCCCGCAGAAGCCTAGCGACTTGGCTGCATGATCCAGCAAGCATGAGGCCGCAGATGTAGGCCATCATTCAGGCTGGATCTAGTACTGACAGGTGAGACCATATCCACAGGATCGAGAGGGCTCCCGGAGTGCAGTATAATGTGGTTAGAACATGTTATAAATCATCTGTCCAATAACTGCAGACAGATACCTACATCATAATTCCTTACTGATAGGGAAGATTTCCCGTCAGGTCCTTTCCCTGTTCTGCCCATGAACCGCGAATCGCAGGCAATGGGCAGATAATTCTCACCGCACCAGCAATGCGCAGCATGTATTCAGTTCCCACTGGAGCTAAAGATGCTCCACCCACGCGCTAGATTACTTCCGAATCAAGCGAGAATGGAGCCACCACCGCGAATGCGTCGCTATTCCAGCGAGAGGCGAACACACTCATGCAGACACAGGCATTACAATTTGGGTAAAAAGTGAAGCGCTCACCTTCCCTTTTTCTCAGTAGTCCCGTGAATGCATCACGATGAGTACACGAGAGCATTCAACTCCCTCGAGAGCTGAACGCGCTTGCTCTTCACCACACACACACACACACACACACAACAGTTGACACTTGCAGTTAACAAGCAGAATCACTGAATATAAGAGGAACAACAAGAATAGAAAAAAAGAGAAGAGCTGAGCAGACAGCACAAATACAACCTACTACAACTATAACCAGTATAAACAAGCCTGGACCAGCATGGAATTCATGCTGGTTTATGCTGGACTTTTCAGCAGGGAACGTAAATGTGAAAGGTATCTTTGTCAAGATATCCATGTCCAATGAGTGTTGCATCTCTCAGAGTGCCCCCTCGTACATTTGCTTCTGGGCATCAGACTACTTTTGGTGGACTTCAGACCCTGACATAAAGAAATCAAATTTATGTGGAAGTGAAAAGAAACAATGCACAACAGAGGCTGTTTTAACAGTGTCCACAAGATTTAAGCAGTGTGCATGACAGTGTAGAAAACCAGAGGAGTTTTCTTTCTAATCCATGCTTGACTTTTTCCCACTCATGACTGAGGCACCATCTTGACTTACTTTTTTTTTTTTATTACTTTTTTTTTTTTGTAATCAAGGCCATAATCTTGAAGCATTTGAAACACTTTTTCCTGTTTAAGCAGCAACACTTAAATGTTCTGCAAAATGTAATAAGCTTTCATTCTATGCACCACTGTAGTAGTACCTCACCATAGAAATTTGCAAATTCTTATAAACATCTTGTTTCAACGACAAATGTTCTAGAAGACCTACTGTCTTTCATCTCCCCGATAGATGTACAAACCCAAAAGCAACTATTGTAGCATGTTCCGTTGTTACCAATGGAACTAACGACCATAGATCGCTAACGATGGTTTTGGGAAAGGCACCCCATTTCATTAAGACAATCCAGTATTCCAGTAGCCTGGGTTGCATTATTTTGACATCTTTCTTTTCATAATTTCATCATGTTTAGCTGTAATTGCGATTATAGCAAGGACGTTACCCTTTTTACCATATGAATTACTGAGCTGTTTTGTTGTTGTTGCTGCTTCTGCTGTAAGGAGCAAAACCTCAATAACAGTATTTTATATATTGACAATTTTACCAATGATTGTATTCATTATTTAAAGAACTTAGCAGAGAAGAGCTGGTTGTAGCTAACTCTTCATACTCTGTCTATACAGAGATGCAAACCCTCTGTCTTTCTAAGTGGGTATTTTCCAGAAACTCTCCAGTTCCCACACCAAATGTAAAGACTAAATCACCGAATTATTAAGGCCTAAGTATTTGCAGGCATGCATCTTTACTCCGAGAGTATCCTTTCCACAAATAAGTGTTCAGCCATTTTGCTTTAAAAGCTTGTCTTCTATCCCGCTGCATGGCTCTTGGAAAGAGCTTTAATTGGGGGTGTTTTGGACACTTTAAGCAAAAAGTAGTATTAACAGTGTACTTCTACTTCATTAAGTTTATGATACTTATGTTTTCTATAAATAAGTCTAAACATTTGATTTGTCTTTCACCTGCCTGTCCTTCTCTGCTATTTGCAGAATTTTCCATAATTTATGAGACAATGCTTCCCCAACATTGGCAGAATTTTACGGCTTTCCATGTTTTCACTCTTATAAGGTAGGGGGCACTATTGGACATCTTCTGAAAGAGTACAGAATCTCTGGATCAAAACACAGGCGAAGAAGAAGTAGAAACAAATGGATAAAGAACTGCACAGAAATGCACAAGAAATACATCCGAAACGTACCTCCCATAGGTCCACAAATTAAATCCATTTAAAAAGTTTAAAGAGTCCATTAAAAAAAAAAAAAAACTTAATGCTTCCAAGAAGTAAATCCCATAGGTCCACAAAGTTGTTCAAGGATAAATCCATTAAGCAGAGCATGAGACTGACCCAGATTTGGTCATGGCACGGGAAACACTGAGCAAAGTACTCTGGAGAAGGGTTTGACAGAGTTTACACGTCACGTTTTCGTAACGGTACGGCTCACTTGGAACCTCGGCCGAGGTGGTACTAAAAAAATACCAGGTACTGTACCCAGTGGAAAAACCCCCAAAAGTGTGCTGTACTGAACTGTACCATGCCGTACTATGCAGTGGAAAAGCCCCATTATACATAACCAGAAACAAGACACAAGTGACAAATATTAGACATAATGACAGACACTGAAAACCAACAAAAAATTCAGTGGGGACCTATAATGGCCAGAAATAAATCCACAACCCGACACTTTATAGCTTATTATGGTAACTAACATATCCATAATTTCAAAAATCTTAAACAGAAGGTTTTATGTTAGTAGGCTCTGTTTTACAGATAATAATTATACAATTCTGATTTTGTGAACCAACAACATTACAGCAGCATAGGGTTGTGCCGATGGACGATAGTATGGTGTCTTGACAATAATCAGAGATGCCTTTGACGATAGCAAGACGATTATTATTATTAGTAGTAGTAGTAGTAGTATAGTAATACTATATAATTTTAATATGAGGGCTTATTTGTTGCGTTATATTTGTTTTTCAGCGTTTTTACAGTGTTGCGCGTTATAACCAATCACACACCATTATGCTGAGTTTATGAATGTAATGATCAATCAGAGGCGTTTAGATGAGTTCAGCACGCGCTGACTGAACTCTGACTGGCGAATTCTCTCATCATAAACAACAAAGTGCAGGGGCACGTGCGATGTAAGTATATCTTACAGTGTAGATTCACTAATGATATCGGGAGTGTTTTTAAAGTTCATAAACTTGCGCTAGACTGAGCTTGTGATGATCTTTGGTAATGTAAATGTTCTTTGCTCGTTTTCTGTAGGTACTTTTTGAATAACCAAGGAAATGTAAGCATTATAATTAGTAACTTACGATGTTCCTATTAATTTGTTATCATGTTAAATACAAATTCAGTCATATTAAAAACATTAGGCTGCTTTTAGCCTTAGGCTGGAGTTGGTTCACTTTCCAGCAAGGAAACTAACTAAATAATTGAATAACCTAAATTAGCCCGATAATAGTGTATTGGCGATAGGACGATATGAAAATTGAGCATGTCGCCAAACACTAAGCATCAGAGTGCTGGGTGTCTTAATCACGCGTAGCCTAACTTTATTTTAATATTAATCGAATTGGACCCAGGATGATTCTGATAGAAAACTGTACTGTTGCTGTATTAACGAACACAACTTTCACATGTATTTGATTGACAGATAAACCACACGCTCTTATTTCAGTGTTACTTCAGTTTTTTTATTTATTTTGATATTTCAGTTTGCGCTGTACATACAGTAAAACATTAAGTCGTCCGCGGCGATCCAAGACGCTGTTCCAAATCCTGCCGCACTACAGAGCGTCACATCATATTTGTCCCATATTACTGTTAATGTAATAATGACTTTAGCTGTCTTTCTGTCTGTATATATAGCCATAGATCGCACTTTCTTTTTCCGTTTGCTCCGTTTTGTCAAACATAGCCTACTTCAAACTCATAGACGCAACTTTGTTCATTCCTGAAGTGAACTTTTATATGAAATGTTTTGGACTGCTGTCTTGTCCTGGGTGCAGAGTCTGCAGACTACCTGTGAGTTGTTCTAAACGCGGAGCTGCGCTTCTTTTCTGGTGTGCAACTGCCTTAATCCGTCATGTATTAAATGTGCGTCCTTAAAATACAATAAAAATAAAAATAAAACAAAATGACTAAAAATATAATAAAATACCTAACTACATAATACTATTATTGTTAGAAATTGCAACAATATAAAAATAGAAATATAATACATTTATACATTTAAAATTTTAATTAAAACAATAAATAAACAATAATATCCTGGCCAGAGGAGAACTGGGGCTCGTTCTTCGTACGTTGCTTAAAACATCCGAGATCAAATGAGACATCCGAGATGATTTCATCGTGCTAATCATGATCCGGCTAACTGGGTTCTTCGAACACACCTGTTGTTGATGATTAGTATCGCTGGATTGAGTTATCTGAGATAACTGCGCGTTCATGCGCTGGTTTAAAAGGGGATATGTATCGATAGTAGAAACACTGATCAGCAACGCTGTTATTGGTTGCCCACAATGGCCAAAGAGCGCGCCCACTTTTTCTCTGCGGCAGAACAAGAACTCTTGATGGAGGGCTATGGGGAGTTCCAACATTTAATAAAAACGACAGGGAACACCTCAAAGGCTGCAAAAGCCAGGAGAGAGGGCTGGCAAAAAGTTGCAGACAAATTAAATGCGTAAGTAGTGATTGTGTTAGAGGTTTTCAATCAGTTATGACAGTGTACATTAAACAATTTCATCTTTAATCTTTCATATTAGAGCCTCCACAGGACCCACTAGAAATTGTGAACAAGTAAAGGTGAAATACAAGAATATTCTACAAAATGGTAATAATTAACTACATATGTTGTTCTTAGTCTTTTTTGTTTTTGTTTTAAACGACTGTGAAATGATGTGCTTGTTTATATCAGCAACTAGGAAAAAGGCAGAGCAAAAAAAAACAGGCGGTGGTCCTGCACCCCCACGTCACACCCCGGCAGAAGAGCTGGCCCTTGAGTTAAATGTGAACCGACCCAATGTTCAGGGCATCCCTGGGAGCAGCTCTTCCTTAGACCCACAGCCAGGAAGCAGTAGCAGCAGCACCTTCATTACTGGTAAAGAGGTTTTTAATTCACTTTGTATAGGCTACTGTAAAATAATTGGTAGCTACCTTGCATTTGGTGTAATGTCAAAAATGTCAGCTACACCCTTCAACTGGTAAATCTTGAGTAGTGTTGAATTGCATTGGCATGAAAGGAAGGCAGTTAAACCTACTTTGAGTAAATGGGGGGGGGGGGACTAAAAAGTTTATGTTTCTTTTCCTGTGTACCTCATTGTAATGAATTTTTATTTCTTTCTCTATTTCTGTGCAGTTTTACATAACACACCCACACTTTTACCTGTTCCCATGCAAGTGGTGGCTGAAGCATGTGCAGTAAGTGGACTTGTCGTTCTTTTTTTTTTTTTTTTTTTCTCAATAGTGAAATCAATATCAATAGTGGAGACACCGTATCACTTTGTCATACCATTTATTTTCATTGCACAGGACAGTGAAGAGACCCTCTCGGATGAGTGTCCTTTGGAGGAAGTACCTGTAAGTGCATGACTACACATAAAAATGCACTATATAATATACCCTATAAACTTATCAACTAATGTCCTTTATATTTTTGACCGCAATATGAGTTGCAGGAGTCTGCACAGAGGCAGACTGTGCAGACTTTTTTTACTTTCAGTTTTTTTTTTTTTTTTTTGTATGCGTTGAGTCTAATTTATTTTCTCTGCAAATGGCACAGGGTGACATCCGTTCCCTCTATAAACGTAGCCTACAGCAAAAGGTTGAATATTTGCATTTAAAAAAACAAAAACTGAGGGGAGAAATGGAGCTCCAAGAGCTAATGAAGAAGAAAATTGCTCTAGAAATAGAGTTGCTGCAAAAGGAACTTCAGAGTAAGTACTAAAACATTTCACATTTCAGAGCACTACTGTTGACCTTGCATAACAATATCTCTTTGCAGGCAAAAGATGACCCTAATTTGTTTTTTTTTTCTCAAAGAACAACTAATAAAAACCATTGAATCCATATTTGCCTTGTCTTTTTTTTTATTTGTCTAAATTTTTATTAAATTATTCTCAAAAATGGTGTTCCACAATCCTGTCCCGTGCAGCTCTGCCACTAGGTTGATCCAAGTGCACTGGCTGGAGGTCATCATCAGGCTGCACTTCCACCACAGGGGTCCTCTCCTTTCTAATGGTGGCAATGTTGTGTAATACAGCACATGCGACAATGTCGCATGCCCTGTCAGGTGCAACCCTCAGACTTTTCAGACACTGAAATCTTCCCTTTAGTTGCCCAAAGGTCATTTCGATGCGTGCCCTTGTCCTGGCTAGAGCTGCATTGTAACTGGTTTGTGGTCCAGGGTTGGGGTCAGGGAATGGAGTCATAAAATACTGCCTACAGGCATAGCCCCTGTCTCCAACCAGGATCCCATCGTAATCACCTGTACAATGGTAAAATGCAGTTCTGTTAGGCCCACAATAAGTGTGTGTGTGTAATACAGTGAGCATGACATTAATATCCTTACCACGTTCAAATAATGTGCATAACTGTGACTCTCTGAAAATTGAGTCATGCACAGATCCTGGCCATTTGGCTTCCACATTTGTGATATGACACAGAGTCACACACCATCTAAGACATTGTAGTCAATCAACTGCATACTTATGGAATACATTGTATATATTACCAATATAAAATATTAAGAATTGTGATACTTAACTCACCTGCACATTTATACTGTGAACCCCCTTTCGGTTCACAAAATCCCCTTCATTGGGGCCTGGTGGGGCCTTGATATGAATGTGTGTGCAGTCTATGGCACCAATCACATTAGGGAAGCCTGGGGGACAATCGATTTATATTTACTAGTGTGGTCATATTCATACGATCTTCATTAACAAGTAGAATGTACCTGCAATTGCGAAATAGCTCTGTTTTACAACTTGGGGTCTTAAGTGGCTTGGAAAGACTACAAAAACACATAAAAACTGCTTTAGCGCCAGGTAAACTTTACGAATGGCACGACAGACAGCACTTTTGGCCAAGTTCTCCGCATCCCCAATAGTGTACAGGAAAGTGCCACTCGCAAAGAATCTCAACGCGATGCACACGGTTTGTGTTGTGGTTAAAGCCCGACTCCGACGAGTAGCTGCTAGAACTTTTAATATGAGGTTCTAACAAGTTTATGATGTAAATGACACCCTCGCGTGAAAAACGATATCTTTCAAAAAGTACACTATCGCCCTGTGCTAATGGATCCTGTCTGTGTCGCAAAATGCGATTAATTCTAAAAGCTCTGCGAATTATCCTCGCACCTTCCGCAACAGGTTGCTCTCGTAAAAACGGGCAAGACATGGCTGCGACAGACTTCCCTATCTCCTCCGCTTATAAAGCCGCGATCTAATCCTGTTTACATGAAATAAGCCTGCTCCCGAGCAGGTTTAAGCTTGCGCACCTGTTGCTATGACAGCAAGTCCAGGATGAGCGTCGAAGAACCAAACGATCCAAGATCATGCCAAATCGTCAACAATCAAATCCAGCTAACTGAGTTAGCGACGTACGAAGAACGAGCCCCTGGCCCCCGACTGAGCCTGGTTTCTCCCAAGGTTTTTTCTCCATTCTGTCACAGAGGGAGTTTTGGTGTCACGGTTCACCCATCCGCGGTCTCTCTTTGTCCCGTGGTTTGTCATGTGTGTGTGCGTGCTGTACGTGTGGGGGCGTGGCCGAGCCATCATCCGCTCACTTCCCTCAGCTGTGCCTCGTCAATCGCGCCAGCTGTTGCTCATTTCCCGTGGCCTTAAATACTCACCTCTTTCTCCTCTCCGCTGTCAGATCGTTCCTGGATGTCTCCCTGCTACAGTGTTTCTGTCTTCATCTCGTCGTCGGTGGATCTGTTTGGTGTTGTGGATCGGAGTTCGTGTTGGTGTTGTCGTGTCCTCATCCCGTGTCTGGAGGTTTGCTGTCACTGTCGGTTCCTGTTTTCACCACCACTCCACTTCACCGTGTGCCCATCCAGTACTGTGTCACTCCATTCCTCAATCCTGTCGGTGTCTCACTTCATCTGTACAATAAACTCTGTTTCACTTGCATACTGTTTCCTCATCTCTTCAGCCAGCCATGACATTTGGTTCCTTGCCGCTGTCGCCTCTGGCTTGCTCAGTTGGGGACACTTAATTTCTAGCAATTATTGTCAATTTAATTTCACTGATACTATTTAAACTAAACTGAGCTAGACAATGACATCTCTGAATTCAATAATGAAATGCCTTTAACTGAAAATGTAGTGTTTAATCTTATTATTATACATTACTGACACTCTATCCTCCAGTTTGTATACTGTTAAGTGCTTTGACACAATCTGTATTGTTAAAAGCTCTATATAAATAAAGATGACTTGACTTGATTTAAAGCGCGCAGTTTTCTAACTTTAACTTCTTAGGTACAATATCAATGGTATGACATATTTCAGATGCCTCTGAAATTACAAAAACATACATTGCAGTTACACTGCAAATATATCTGTTTGATCAAAATTATTGCTAGGGACAATTTGGTAGTTGCTGGAAATTGGTAGGAACATGTCCCTAGTGTCCCCTCCCACTAATTCTACGCCTCTGGGTATAGGACTGTGCAAGCTTTGGGGGTGTTGATGGAAGCAATCTACAGCATCTATGTGTGGATTATAGTTCTGAATCCAATCCAAATGTAGTTTTTTAACAAAGACAATTAAATAACTAGCTTTCGTAATGTCGTTTTGATGTGTAATTGATTGAGATTAATTAGGGGCCCAGCACCGAAGGTGCGAAGGCACCTATTGTATCTACATTTATGCATTTAGCAGACGCTTTTATCCAAAGCGACTTACATTCAAGTTACAGTTTTTACATTTTATCAGCTCTTGCTTTCCCTGGGAAAAGAAACCCATGATCTTGGCGTTGCTAGCACCATGCTCTAACATTTGAGCTACAGGAAAGTATCTGTTAATCTTCTTCTTCTGCTTCTGCTTCTTCCTCCATTCTGGGTATCTATGGAAGCCCATAGAACTATATTGTAAAAAGTTGTGAAATTTGGCAGACCGATAGAGCACAGTCTGAACATTAACCACACCAAATTTGGAGTATCTAACTCAAACCTCTAGAGCCACCATTTGTTCGAATTTACAATCACATTTGTACTAATAACTAGAAACAAAATTATTTTTTCCTTTGATTGCTTCTGTGTATGAATATCTCACCATTTACCGTCATATAAATGTTTTTGAATTTTAATAAAAAACTACTTTTTCAAACTCCCCATTTAACAAAAATCAGACCATATCATCTTCAGACCATGTTAACTAAAAAACATGGAAATCAAGTTGATCAGTCAAACCGTTTCCGAATAACACTGAACAGATTTATTGAAAAGGTCACCAAAGTGAATGCGAGGCTATATCTCTGCGATGCAATTTCAGCATGTTCATATTCAGAAGCATATTCAGACCAACCTTTTTTGTGTTATGACAACCATGATCTGAGGTTTTGAGGTTATCTGCTCAGTTTTGGCACATTACCAACTAGTAATCAGGAGATATCAAGTCAAGTCACTATTATTTGTATAGTGCTTTTAACAATGCAAACTGTGTCAAAGCAGCTTTACATCAGCTTGATATAAAGCTGGGTGGCTTTATATCAGCTTTACAGTATTTAGATGGGGAAATAGTGTGTCGAAATAGTGTCATTCTCCTCTGGCCAGACAAAACCAGCAGTTTAAATCTAGGCTGCAGCAGAGTCAGATTGTGCATAGGACTCATCTGGTTCCTGTGGTCTTGTCCCGATGGCCGTCTAGGAGACAGGGTCTTCACTGGGGATCAGTGTCTAGGGCTCTGGGGCTCAGTCTCTAGTTGTCCTGGTCTCCGCTGACGTTCAGGGCTGTAGAGGTCATCTCCAGGTGCTGATCCACCATCTGATCTGGATACGGAATAGATCTGGGTGGCTGCAGTGACCATCTGATCTGGATACAGACTGGCTCTGGGTGGCTACAGTGACCTCAGAATAAGAAAGAAACAGACTAATATTAGCGTAGATGCCATTCTTCTAACGATGTAACAAGTACATTGAGTGTTTTGGGAAGTGTTCCCGGTTCTGGTTGACCTAATTAATGCAGCCTAACAATCCTTTAACGGATTTGAATTTTAGAAATGCAATAGTGTATTATGTGTAAGCCAGGTTAAAGAGATGGGTCTTTAATCTAGATTTAAACTGGCAGAGTGTGTCTGCTTCCCGAACAGAGTTAGGTAGATTGTTCCAGAGTTTGTGCGCTAAATAGGAAAACGATCTCCTGCCCGCAGTTGATTTTGATATTCTAGGTATTATCAAATGGCCAGAGTTTTGAGATCACAGCAGATGTGAAGGACTATAGTGTGACAAGAGCTCACTCAAGTACTGAGGTGCCAAACCATTCAGGGCCTTGTAGGTAATTAGCAAGATCTTAAAATATATACTAGCCTATATTGCCAAAAGTATTGGGTCACCCCCTTCTAATGAACATGTTTGACTGAGTACATTTCTATGAGTACAAATCTTAATGTTTAAGCATATAATGATATTCTAGGGAATTGTGTGCTTCTAATTTTATAGCAACAGTTTGAACACGACCCTTTTCTATTCTAACATGACAGTGCCTCGGTGTATAAGGCACGGTTCAAAAACACATGATTGATTCAGTCAGTGTGGAAGAACTTGACTGGTCTGCAGAAAGTCCTGATCCCATCTGAACACCTCTGGTGTGACTTTAAATGCAGATCTTGAGCCAAAAACTCATCACCAAACACCAATTTCTCAATTTGGTGTGTTTCACCGGGCCGTGAAGAAATATAGAGCTGAGTATCATCAGCATAACAGTGAAAGCTAACACTATGTCTCCTGATAATATCTCCCAAGGGTAACATGTAAAGTGTGAAAAGTAACGGCCCTAGTACTGAGACTTGAGGTACTCCATACTGCACTTGTGATCGATATGATACCTCTTCATTCACTGCTACGAACTGATGGCGGTCAGATAAGTATGATTTAAACCATGCTAGGCTCTGCAACAAAGTATTCAAGTCTATTTAAAAGAATGTTGTGGTCGATAGTGTCGAACGCAGCGCTAAGATCCAGTAGAACTAATAAAGAGATACAACCACGATCAGATGATAGAAGCAGGTCACTTGTAACTCTAATGAGAGCAGTCTCAGTATTATGTCTAAATCTAAATCCTGACTGGAATTCCTTACAAATACTATTTTTCTCTAAGAAGGAATATAATTGTGAGGATATTACCTTTTCTAGTATCTTTGACCGAAAAAGGAGATTTGAGATCGGTCTGTAATTAACTAGATCTTTGGGGTCAAGTTGTGTTTTTTTAATGAGAGGCTTAATAACAGCCAATTTGAAGGTTTTGGGGACATATCCTAATGACAATGATGAATTAATAATAGCCAAAAGAGGATCTATGACTTCTGGAAGCAGCTCTTTTAGTAGTTTAGATGTTAGGGTCTAACATACATGTTGTTGGTTTAGATGATTTAGCAAATTTATACAATTCTTCCTCTCCTATAGTAGAGAATGAGTGGAATTGTTCCTCAGGGGATCTATGGTGCACTATCTGATGCGATGCTGTAGCTGATGGCTGCATGGTTACAATTTTATCTCTGATAGTATTGATCTTGGATGTAAAGTTCATAAAGTCATTACTGCTGTGATCTTGGAAAATGCCAACACCTGTTGATGCTTTATTTTTCGTTAATTTAGTGACTGTATTGAATAAGTACCGAGGGTTATGTTTGTTTTCTTCTAGAAGAGACAAAAAGTAATCAGATCTAGCAGTTTTTAATGCTTTTTTGTAGGATAGGGTACTTTCCCGCCAAGCTATATGAAATACCTCTAGTTTTGTTTTCCTCCAGCTGCGCTCTATTTTCCGGGCTGCTCTCTTTAGGGTGCGAGTGTGCTCATTATACCATGGATTCAGACTGTTTTCTTTGATCTTCCTTAAGCGTAAAGGAGCAACTGTATCTAAAGTGCTAGAAAAGAGAGAGTCCATAGTTTCTGTTACATCATCAAGTTTTTCTGCGCTGTTGGATATGCTGAGGAATTGAGATAAATCAGGAAGATTACTTACAAAGCAGTCTTTTGTGGTAGAAGTGATGGTTCTACCATACTTGTAACGGAGTAGAATTTACAGTTTTAGCTATATGGAGTTTACACAAGACTAGATAATGATCTGAGATATCACCACTTTGCTGCAGAATTTCAACACCACTAACATCAATCCCATGTGACAGTATTAAATCTAGAGTATGATTTAGACAATGAGTAGATCCTGAAACCTGTTGTCTAACCCCAATAGAGTTCAGAATGAATGCTGATCCTAATGCATCTTTTTCATTATCGACATGGATATTAAAATCGCCAACAATTAAGACTTTATCTGCAGCCAGCACTAACTCAGATAGAAAATCAGCAAATTCTTTAATAAAGTCTGTGTGGTGCCCTGGTGGCCTGTATACAGTAGCCAGTACAAAAATCACAGGGGATTTATAACTAACACATGTTTCTCTAGATAATGTTATACGCAGCACCATAACTTCAAACGAGTTATACTGAAACCCTGCCCTCCGAGAAATACTGAGAATATTGCTATAAATTGTAGCAACACCTCCCCTTTTACCTTTTGGACGTGGCTCATTTTTATAGCAGTAATCTTGGGGGCTAGACTCATTTATAGTAATGTATTAATCTGGTTGTAGCCATGTTTCTGTCAAACAGAGCAAATCTAGGTTATGATCATTGATCAAATCATTTACAAAAAGTGCTTTTGTAGAAAGGGACCAGATATTCAGTAAGTCAAGTTTTATCAATTGTTTCTCTGTTTGTTGAACATCAATTAAATTGTTACTCTTAATTTGGTTTGGATGTTTTCTGTATTTTCTAGTTTGGGGAACAGACACAGTCTCTATAGTGTGATATCTAGGTGAAGGAGTCTCTATGTGCTGAGAATTAACTGACTTTTGTGACGTGAGGCGGCTAGCAGACGGTCGGTTTAGCCAGTCTGCCTGCTTCCTGACCTGGGCCCCAGTTAGTCAAGTACGAACTCTAAGACTATGTGCCATATTTCTAGAGAGAAGAGCGGCACCACCCCAGGAGGGATGAAGACCTGTCCTGTCTCTTTTCAACAGGACAGGTCTGCCCCAAAAACTCGTCCAATTGTCTATAAAGTCTATGTTATTCTGTGGGCACCACTTAGACATCCAGCCATTGAGTGACAGCAGTCTGCTATGTATCTCATCGCCACGGTAAGCAGGGAGCGGGCCAAAGCATATTACAGTGTCTGACATCGTACTTACAAGTTCACACACCTCTTTAACATTATTTTTAGTGATCTCCGACTGGTGAAGTTGAACATCATTAGCGCTGATGTGGATAACAATCTTACTGAATTTAAGTTTAGCATTAGCCAGCACTTTTAAATTTGCCAAGATGACAGGCACTCGGACTCCCGATAAATATTGAACTATGGTGGCTGGTGTCTCTATTTTCACATTCCATACAATAGAATCGCCAATAACCAGAGCACTTTCATCAGGTTTCTCAGTGGGTTCGTCACTGAGTGGGGAGAACCTGTTTGATGTTCTAATCGGAACGGAAGAGCGGTGTTTTGACCCGCGACTAGGCTGTCTTACAGTCACCCAGTTGCCCTGCTGCATGGGTTCTAGTGCCGGAACCGAACAATGTACGGGACTCCCTGAGATAGTCGCATCCAAGGCCATATCTACAGCCCTCATATTCTTCCTATCCTCAACTAAAGTTTGGATGCGTGTCTCTAGTTCTAAAATCTTCTCTGTCACCCTAACTATTTCCCTGCATTTATCACATGTGAATCCCTCATCGCCGACAAAGATAGATAAACTGTACATGTGGCAAGCAG
The DNA here is from genome assembly GCF_936440315.1 of Barbus barbus. Classification (NCBI taxonomy): domain Eukaryota; kingdom Metazoa; phylum Chordata; class Actinopteri; order Cypriniformes; family Cyprinidae; genus Barbus; species Barbus barbus. The sequence continues at coordinate 4,415,683 of NC_136758.1, forward strand.
TGCAAACAACAATAGCAGGAGAAGAAGCCATTATTCACTGTGATTGATGAATGATACCAACTTAACTTACCACGCGAATGGAACCGCGAGTAACAGCTAACCGGCTAACGAATGCTAATGCACTGCATTCACACTGCACTCATGGTTTTAAAAGCGAACGATCAAATTAGTTAGATTTGTTTGATAGATAATACCAGAAATAAGTTATATATTATCACTTTAAACAACAGAGAGTGAAAGTAAGGTAAAGCTACAATCGCAAACCTCCAAAAGGGCCATAAACGTTTATTCTCTGCCCCAAAACAGATTACATTTGTTCTCGCGTACCCAAATGGTCACACCTGGTGTAGAGCAATGTTTATCAGATTTTTGAAAGGAAACCACCCACAACAGAAGTACAGAATTCACTTAAGTTTTCAATATTTCTCATAATATAAGTGACTACTGTGAAATTGAGACCAGTTTACAAATCGCATAGAGACCTTTAAAATGATACCAAACATGAAAGGGAAAAACAACATTCACAAAATATAACACATATGGCATATGGATATTCTTGCTTTTGGGGAAGAAGAGTGAGGGAGGAGAGTCTGAGACAGGGAGGGCAGGGGGAGAAGGGGGTCGTAAATGAACAAGGGGAGTGGTGCTATTTGTTGTCTTTGGAGATCTCTTCTCCAGATTAGTTTTATGGTTTTATTGCATGGCATCTGTGAGTTCCTGAAGTTTGGCTTCAAGAGGAGTTAATTTCATAAAGGAAATCATTTCACTCCCTACATTACCTTTTCTACACTGTAATCAGCCCCTTCCCTCATAAGGAAAGTGCACTAATGTTAATGGCATACTTTCCATGCATCCATACGAATGTGGTTTCATAGGAAGTGTATCTTCTGAGTACCAGAGAAGGTGACAGATGAGGATGTTGGATGCAAGTGGCAGTACCAAGGCATAAATGGAGACCATGGATCTCTCTGCTGCTTTTGACACTGTCAATCAACAGATTCTCCTGTCTACCCTCTCATCACTGGAATTCCACTTCGCTGGTTTGAATCCTATCTCACCGGTAGATCCTTCAGGGTGACCTGGGGAGGGGAGGTATCCAAACCACATCAACTGGTCACTGGAGTTCCTCAGGGATCGGTTCTTGGACCCCTCCTCTTCTCCACATACACTACATCGCTGGGTCCCATCATACATGCACATGGCTTCTCCTATCACTGCTACGCCGATGACACACAGCTCTATCTCTCTTTTCAACCAGATGACCCAACGGTAGCTGCACAGATCTCAGGCTGCCTGGCGGACATCTCAGCATGGATGAAACAACATCACCTACAGCTCAACCTGGCAAAGACGGAACTTCTGGTCTTCCCTGCCACTCCGACTCTACGGCATGACTTCACGATTCAGTTCGGCTCATCAATGATTACCCCATCAACTTCGGTCAGAAATCTTGGTGTAATCTTTGATGACCAGCTGACCTTCAAAGAGCACATTGCAAAGACTGCTCGTTCCTGCAGGTTTGCACTACACAACATCAGAAAGATCAGGCCCTTTCTGACAGAGCATGCTGCGCAACTTCTTGTCCAGGCCCTTGTTGTTTCTAGACTGGACTACTGCAATGCTCTTCTGGCTGGTCTGCCATCAAACGCAATCAAACCTCTACAAATGATTCAGAATGCAGCGGCACGACTGATCTTCAACGAGCCCAAAAGAGCGCATGTTACACCTCTCTTCATCTCCTTGCACTGGCTACCAGTGGCAGCTCGCATCCAGTTCAAGTCACTGATGCTTGCGTACAGATCTACCACAGGCTCTGCACCCTCCTACTTCCACTCACTATTACGAACCTACATCCCCTCCAGAAGTTTGAGATCTGCTAGTGAGCGACGCCTTGTGGTACCATGACAGAGAGGCTCAAAATCACTCTCCAGAACATTCTCGTTCACCATTCCTGGCTGGTGGAATAATCTTCCCACCCCTATCCGGAACGCCGGATCCCTGGCAACCTTCAAGCAACAACTGAAAACTCATCTCTTTCGGCAGTACTTGACTTCATCCTAAACTCAAAAAAAAAAAAAAAAAACTTTCCCTCTATCTTTCTCTCCACCTACTAGCTTGTACTTATTTGAACAATGACTGAGACTTGGTGTTACGAGCACTTCCTCTGTCTGACTGCTTCTTCAAGATGAATCGCTTTTTGTATTCCCCAATCGTAAGTCGCTTTGGATAAAAGTGTCTGCCAAATGACTAAATGTAAATGTAAATGTAAATAAAGAGATGATTTTTTTCTTCTCCTTGAGCCCCAAAAGTTTAATCCAAAGATGCTGCTTCGGCAACCATGGCAGCAAGTGAGCAGCCAGTGGCATGGGTCGCCACCTGATGGTGCGGTGGAGCTCCAGGACTGTGTCTGGAGATAGTTTCCTGCTATTATCAGAGTCTTTAAGAATGTCTGCCTGGTACGCTTTCAGCACTGCTATGGTGTGCAAAAACACCACTAGCCTGGTCTGCCGCCGTGTACCCCTTGCCCACAAGGCGTGAAGTAAACTGGCACAGCTTTGAGGGCAAGATAGGGGCCTTCCATGTTGCACCACATGAGCAGTAACCAGTGAGTTAGCTTTTTCACTGTGGAGCAATCACAGTGAGTACAGCCAGCCCCCTCAAGAGATGACCGAGCATGCTCTGCTCCCATATGCACAGACAAACTAACCGCTTCACAAAGACAAAGAAGCTGGTGACGTGTTCTCTTGGTGCCCTTTTATGTCCTGAACCTGGGACGTCACCTGACTGCAGTAGCCCATCAAGATCGCAGTGTAATGGAGATCAGCAAAACTTCCACAAATTTTTCTGGAGCTGCTACTGATTACACAGCCCTCTTTAGGTTACGCCACTGCATGCTAATTGGTTTAAGGACACATTTGTGGGTATTTTCTTCTTTTTCAGCAATTTTGTTTGCTTTCTTGTGTGATTTGGGTCATTGTTTTGTTGCATCCCCCAACCTCTCTAAAGCCTTAAGTCATGAAATGCTATCCTAACATTCTCCTGTAAAATGTCTTGAAACAATTTTGAATTCATTGTTCATTCAATGACTGCAAAGGGTCCAGGCCCTGAGGCAGTAAACAGTGTTAAACCACAGTTGGGATGAGGTTTGTTGTTGGTGGGCAATGCCAAAAAAAAAGCGCTGTCAATTTTTGCCAAAATTTCAGCTTTTGTCTCTACACATAACAGTTTTCCAAAAATGTTCATCCAGGTGGGCAAACATGAGACATACCCGAGAATTTTTTTTTTTTTTTTTTTATGGCAGTGGTTTCATTAATATTGTTCTTTCATGAACTCCATTTGTGTTTATGTTTTTCTGAAAGAAGACAAATGAGCAAAAATGTCTGCAGTTTGTAGAGTTTTGTAGAGTTTGTTGTTATCATTGGGTTCTTTCTCACCAGTTTCAGGAATGCCCACTGGGTTTTTCAAATGATTTTTGCAGGATGCCAGTTTTAACTGTAGCAGTCCTTCAGCGTCCAATAAAGGAGGCAGCGAGTTTTCTTCTTTTTGACGGGTGCCTTCGATTTATTTACTCAGATGCAATAAATTTAATTGCTGGAGTATTCGTTGTCTCAGTTCTTTGTTGAAAATTCTCCCCATGCATCACAACACCGTGTTCACCCAGTGATTAACTTCATAGCACAATAACAATTACAGCTGCAAGAAGCGTTGAAACGGCCCTCGCACCCAGGCTCACTGCAACCCGATGGCTTTAGAAAAACAGCGAACACAATATGCATTTAAGGTGGTAAATATAGGAGAAATATGTCAAAGTCATTTATATGTACCAAACTTCCTGCTGCCCGCTGGTGGCACTATGACTATAACTGAATATTGGATTGTAGATGTCTTCAGGTCAGGAATTTGATCAAACATATAAAGTTTTTGGTGCAGATTGAACATGGTGTGTTTGAATTAGTGTAAAACATGACATATCCTGTTGCCAACAGGTGGCGTTATTGGCATAACTGAATTTTGGCATTTGATGTCTAGTGCAGATTGGACATTGCATGTTTAAGTTAGTGTAAAACAAGCCATTTTCTGTTGCCAGCAGGTGGCGCTATGATTATTATAGAATATTGGCCTTTAGATGTGTTCAGGACAGGACTCTTATCAAACATGTGAAGTTTGGGGCAGATCGGACATTGTCTGTCTGAATTATAACAACTTCCTATATCATGGCGAAACATCAAAGTTTGTCAGGCCGCCACAGACATGCCCTTCAACGAAAACTCAAGATCTTCTTAATTTAACATCACAAAAGGCTTTAGATTAGACTGACTAAATTTGGTGTTGATCGGTTTAAATCTCTAGGAGGAGTACTTTCAAATACAATGCCTAAAAATGGCAAAAACGGCACAAAACTTGCTGAGAAAATTAAGAATAACAGACTTCTTTTTGGGTTTCGGACTTCGTACCGGAGGACTTTTTTGTAGGTATTGGTGTTATATGTCACTGCTTTGGAATTATAAGGTTCTATCTTCTAGCGTTCTAGCGATTATCATCAATTTGATTTCACAGATACAATTTAAGCTAAACTGAGCAAGACAATGACATCTCTGAATTCAATAATGAAATGCCTTTAACTGAAAATTGAGTGTTTAATCTTATTATTATACATTACTGACACTCTATCCTCCAATCTGTATTGTTAAAAGCGCTATATAAATAATTTGACTTGACTTGACTTGACTTCTGAGCAGTTTTGAGATATTGAGCTTCAAAGTTTTTGCATTCCATAGACTTCTGTAGATAGAACCTTTTTGTTTTCTAAAAAAAAGGACCAAAATGTACACAGCTTACAAAAGAAACATCACATGATGTAAACAAGTTGTAATATTACTAGCATATTGGCTGTTTATTAGTACTTTAAAAAAAAAAAAAAAAAAAAAAAAGTTGTGACGTATTGTCAAGTATGGTGACCCATACTCGAAATTGGTGCTCTGCCTTTAACCCATCCAAGTGCACACACACAGCAGTGAGTAGTGAACAAATCCACACACACACACACACCGTGAACACACACCCGGAGCAGTGGGCAGCCATGGTGCGGCGCCCGGGGAGCAATTGGGGGTTCGGTGCCTTGCTCAAGGGCACCTCAGTCGTGGTATTGAGGGTGGAGAGAGCGCTGGACGTTCCCTCCCCCCACCTACAATTCCTGCCGGCCGGGGGCTCGAACTCGCAACCTTTCGATTACGAGTCCGACTCTCTAACCATTAGGCCACGACTTCCCCCTGAGTGCATAGTAATGCCTTATTCTGTGAGATCATATTTTAGATCCCTTAATACCTAAATTGGTATAAACAATTGCCCCTACTAACAATTAATAAGCAGAAAATTAAGAGTTTATTGAAAGAAAACAAATATTTTACTCTACAAGAAAGCATTAAAATCATCAAAAGTGACAGTATTCCATTTCAAATGAAAGAATTTCAAAATGTGTATACCTAAATTGGTATAAACAATTGCCCCTACTAACAATTAATAAGCAGAAAATTAAGAGTTTATTGAAAGAAAACAAATATTTTACTCTACAAGAAAGCATTAAAATCATCAAAAGTGACAGTATTCCATTTCAAATGAAAGAATTTCAAAATGTGTACATTCTATTCATCCAAAAACCCTAAAATATGTATTACAGGTTTCACAAAAATATTAAGCAGTACAATTATTTTCAACACTGATTAAATGAATTAAAAATTTAAAATATTTTTTTATTATTATTGAGCAGCAAATCAGCATATTATGATTTCTGAAGGATCATATGACACTGGAGTAATGATGCTGAAAATTCAGCTTTGATCACAGCAATAAATTACATTTTAAAATATATTATAATATATAATATATTTTTATATTATATATAAATAGTTATTTTAAATTCTAATAATATTTCAAAATATCACAGTTTTAACTGTTTTGATCAAAGAAATGCAGCCTTGGTTGAGCATCTTTCAGACTTTAGACTTCTTTCCAAAAAGCATTAAAAAACTGCACAACACTAAACCTCTGAATGATACACACACACAAATATACATCTTACACATGCTTATGTGTTATTGACCCTAATAACACCAATAAATAGTCCTTACCAATGTTTAAACCGATGTTCAAAGCTAGTGAATGTGTGGTGTGTCCTTGTAGAATAACATGAGATAACCTGTGAACTCCTGTCAAATTTATTCATGATAAATGCCTCTGCCAGGCATTTTTACTAACACCTTTGTTTTTCATTTGCCTGACTCATTTATTCAAATGCTAGTCCCTATGGTGACAGAAAAATAAAACATGTTTGTTCCTGCATTTATGTGGCGGATTGGCAATGATCACCAAGTGAGTGGGTGTATGAATGGGTTGGTTTGGTTGTTAAAGTCCACCTTTTAATCTGTTTAAATGCCATTGTTTTAAATGAATGGCATTTCAGAAAACAGTTCATGCACTTCGTTTTGTTTTAGATAACTCTGACACAGATCAGTCTAACAATGGGGAATACAATTAATCGCTCGATTCAAAATTCTTACTTGACAATGCAATCTCACCACAAGATGGCAGGGCAAAGCCACCAAACTTTTACTCTTGGAACTCTATGTAGTAAAGCCTTTACATCAGTAGGACCTTAAAAGTGCTCAAATTAAATAATAATAGATAGGTAGATAGCATAAAGCTGAGTCAAAGCAACTCACTACAATAATCTGGTCTTTAACAAAAATGCATGCTATTATCTGGTCCTATCAAATGAATTTCTAAAGTTAAAATGAATCCTAAATATAAAAAAAACCAAAAAATGAACAGAAAAACAGAACAGTTTTGACTGGCACATTCACATAGATGACTGCTAGAGAGGCATGTGTTAACAACTGGCTGGCGCTGCAGCATTTTACAGTGTTAACCCCGGCTTTCACCAAACTAAACTGAGAGACTGGGCCATAAAGTACAGCCTGTGTCTGATATAAAAGAGGAAAGCAGCAGGTGTGGCGAACGCTGTAACGTTCCTCTAATGACTCTGCTGAGTTATGGCTTTATTATAGCTGTTATTTTGCTGTATCCCCATCAAAACACACAGACCAAGCCACCTGCCTTATCAGCAGTCATATAAAAAGGCAGATATGGACATTACAAGAGAATATTCAAGGAAGTGTAGACACTGGCTGTTCAGTATATGTGCCATTAAAAGCAAAAACAATAACTGAATGATCATTTTGTCCTGTTTACCTGATGGTGTATACGATTTGGTTAGATGTGCGACTTTTGAAAATTGTGTTCTCTTAGCATAGGGAATATTGAATAATATATGGAAAATGCTCTCAGACATGACTCTGTGGAATGGCATTTATGCCGGCAGAAATAATGCTGGATATATTGGATTGATTCAGCAATCATGCGCAGAAAATGCTTAGATCCACAGACATCAAACAACAAGTGCTCTTGTCTTGGAGTGCAATATGCATTAAGTCAGAAGATCCTTCTGCAAATAGTTTTTATCACACCCAGGCAAGCAATGATTTCAAGCCTTTCTGGTAGTGCCTCATCAAACGTGTGGCTCTACACAGACCATTTATTTATGTTTCAAATGAAGTAAGTGAAATGCTCAATAATTATCACTGCTCTTTTATTCACACTAAACATACAGATATTGCATACGTTTGTAGTGTTTTCTTTATGTTCTCTATTTTAATGTCACCTTCAATACTGAGCTTGCAACAGCAATCCAGATTTGTACATTTTAGGCATCATTTTATTTCCATTTCTACTGCATCCAGAAGAGCCTGTATTAAATTTGTTTATAAATCTCACATCATTTACGAAGCTGAACAAAGGGAATTAGTCCAATGTGTTCAATTTTGTCCTTCATACTGAAATTGTGAAAGTGATGTTTGCTGTGGAATTTTGACTTGGTATTAAGAGCACACTCAAGAATAATATAGACTAATGAACATCACGTAACGTACTGTATTCATCCAAACTGTCCCTGATCAGGCTGATTGAAAAACCCCACAAGTGGAGGGTGTTTCATGTCACGTACAATATAGCCATCCATTATTAAATGAATTGCATGTAGTCGTATTTTAATTTAATATCAGTAAAGCTAGGTTTTGGGGTACAGGAACCATTCAAATGTATTTAGCACAGATTGGTTACTTTCCAAATGACTTTCCGTTCGTCTGCTGAGCGTTGGCAGTTCACCGAAGAACACCGAAGGCCTTAGGTTGAAACTGTGAATAAGCTTTAGTGATGCCTTTTTCCTCCATGTTCCCAGAATGTGCTCATTAATCAGTGGTCGAGCCCTTTTCAGTTCATGACACTCTGAGCATTAAGCAATGGTCCTGTGTTTACAGAGAGGGAGGTACTAGGATTTACACCCAAGCTTTAGTGCCTTTCAACACCTTTCGCACAAGCTCCTCTGCCTCTGCTCTCAGCAAACTGGAGTTACTGCTCCCACCTGCCAGGTACAAAGGAAAGTTCTGCACTTTTTATGACAGCAGGCTGATATTCTTGAAAGCAATGACTCACCAGTACATCAGTTATCAATTGACGGTATGTGAGTTCTTGATTCTGGGATAGTTATTTTGACTCTGTGGCTCATCTGACCATGGAGTTATCGAGATGCTTCTGCTGAGATCTCTCTCATCTAAGCATGTAGAGTTTTTAACTCCGTGTCTGTTGTCTGAGCTTAGAGTCTTTGCTAGACTTTACATCAGTGAACACATCTTGACACAATATGATGTTCAGACATCTCTTATGGAATGAAAACTACACACAAAACACACTTACTCTCTATTAAAGCTTAAGAAGAAATAACATTCTAATACTGAAATTCATAATGCTAATACAGATATGTTTTTGGAACAAAGTGCACGTGTATGTCAAATGAGAGCCCCACAACGAAGACTTTGAAGAAAGAAAAAAAAAATCATTTTATTAATTGTTTTCCGCAGACCATGATGGCCTTATTTGTGCATTATATTTGCAGCACACCATTTCAGATTTCATCATAAATGTATAAGGAACACGTTAATGAATATGATAAACAAGTGTAATTATGGCAGATAACACAGTAAGATATGAGCACAACTGATTGCCTGAATTAGTTTGATTACGAATACTCAACAACAAGAATACAGTAAGACATAGCATGCAAAACTAAGCCCATGACATTTGAATAAGTAGATGCAGGGGACTTAAAAGCAGGAACTTGGTAACACGTGTTCCACTGATTCCACTGTGTGTGGGTAGTTTTTACTTGCTATTTGCGTTGTCGTTAAAGTATCTGGCCAGCCAATCAGGTGGTGAGAACACGGCTCAGATGAGCTTCGCTAGGTTGCTAATAAATGAACATAAACGGTCGTTTACATACATCTCTTAACTATCGGCCAAACAAATTAGCAGTCAAATAAGCTGTAACGTCTGTATTATACGTTAACGTAAAACGTTTTCAAGAACCATTAAGTGAAGACTTGGCCTGAGATGTAAATTTATTCCATTCAGTATTCTCTTTTTAAAAGGATCTGTCATAATTGTAACCATTGTAACCAGTGAAAAATAGTATTCATGAAATCAATATCTATTTCCATATTGCGTGCCTGTAATAATACAAGTTTAAGCCTTTGCAGATGGTGCTACAGGAAGAGGCCGTTGGTAGTGCTTTTCTTATAAGGGTTCATCAAAAAAAATGACAATTTGACATTACAATATAAAATCTGCATAAGGCACATTGTAAAAACTAAAATCCACTAGACTCGCTTTCCGCTTTGCTTTATCATTGTGGTCAATAGCCAAAAATGCACAATCTGAAAGAGTTAAATTATGATATTAAGAGATTAAATACATGGTTAGTAGACTGTTCAAACTGTAGCATGCTATGTCTCAGGAACATTTTAGATTTTATAAATACATAAAATGTTATCCATGGTTGAAACTGAACTCATGTCTTAAAGGGCATACTCACCTCTGTGACATTAAAAGGTGTTTTTAGAGCATTTCCTAGTACTTGTGATTTAATTTCACTGATGAATTTGGCACACTGAAGCCCATGCATGCCTAACTAAAACCATCCTAGGGGTAAAGGTTTATCTGGTTAGCATAGTCTAATGAACCCCTGCTGGTAAATGGCATAACTACACCATATTGACAGCTAAAAGCCTCTTTCGCCACTGACAGTTCTTCAAAAATATCCATTTAAACTTTTGAAGCAAAATACATTTATTGTTCTTTTAATAAGAGACCATGTTTTGTAGACATCATAAAAACAAGTAGATTTATATTTTTCTACTGCTGCTGATCACGATCGGATAGTTTTGCTGAGTAATGTGGTATTTACAGATCAGATGATTAACTGAAGATAATGAAGATTACAAAAAAAATGATTAGGAACTGTGTACCCAGGAGCAAAGATGCCAATAAGCAGGCTGTGCACTTCCAAGGGGTCACGCATCATTTGAGCTACTGCCATTGAGATGAATGGGAGAGCTAGAAAGTTTCTGTTAGACCATCCTTTTTCCATTCAACCGCTTCATCCAGATGACATGTCCATACACGTGCACATACAGTTTTATATTATATTATGTGAGAGCCAGTCACAAAATGATTTGTCCACCTCTGGTCAACACTGCATCAAAACCCTCATTCTGGATTGCACAACATGATAAATCTTCCAATACATCTCTAGAACCATTATAAATTGGGTTTACCATTTGCATTATTCATAAAAATGCAAGTATTTCTTTTAAATGATGATTTCATCAGGTTACTATAGAGAGAAATTCTATATTAGGAATGAACAGCAGTGTTTTAGTGCTGAAGTTACGGAGGCACATCATTAGTGTGGAGAATATTCTTTCACTTTGATTTTCATCTTTAAAGGAAGCCAAACAATAAGGAATTTTTACCTTTACCATCTCATTGAATTGCTTTGTGAGATTTATGGGAATGTGGCTTGCCAGGTGCATTGCCATGGCATGGTTTAGATGTGGTTGCCTCAATCAGACATTGTTGTTTTTTTCTATTGTTGCATCGCCTTGGATGTGTGTGAGCAGTTGCTAACGGGAATGTCTCTGGTAATTCAGATGCCCAATGTTCAGCCTCATAATGTTACTGCAACACAAGAGATGCATGACTACCTTGATTCACCCAACAGATGTTCGGGACTTTTAAAGGATGTTGCTTTTGTTCAACACAAATGGCAGACTTCCAAGACACTATTTAGACTTCTGTGAATCAGTAAGTAATGCCAAACACCTGCAACCTTCCAGTATCAGGGATTTACAGTTGGATTAATTGGTCATTAACACACCTTTATAGATGTGTGGCTTTTCTGGAACTTTTTGGTTGGTGTGTGAGCTTTCAAGCCTCCGCTGGGTCTGTAACTGGATTTGTTGGCCCAGTAATTGAATTGAAGTGCAGATAAGCAGCAAATAATAGGGCCGATTTGTCGGCAACATCTTTGTCTTGGCAAAATAGTGATTTTAGGACGTTCATGTTCAACACAGTACTATGTTTTGTGACAGCAACATTGTTCTTGATTTGAACATGGCTGATCACTAAACATTTGTCCCCTATGTCCACCAATGACTTGTGATTGGATCACCTAAGGCTGATGTTCATACCAAGTGCTGCTGTGGTGTATTATGACACCTTAAAATATCAGTCACATTAGAATTAGTGGTTGCTAGCACAGTTAGATTAATTCACATATATTTAGGTCAGTTGCGGCAAAATGAAAAGTACATCCTCTCTCTCTGATGACCCTCAAATGTATGGTGACGCTCTTGACAATTGATTAATGTGTCTTTAAGTGAATTTCCAAGGCCTAGCCCCATGGGTCAAATTTTTCGCAATGACCCTCTGTTGGGGTGGTTGACTTTCTCAGGTTAAAATGATGTTTCTTTAAGAGGAGAAAATAATAGAGCTCCTTCCTAACAACACCTTGACAGCTCATTGACAGACTCACAATGAACTAGATCCACAGAGTGCAGGGCAGAGGGAAAGAAAATAACGTCACACACACTTGTCAGTCACTGAGCTGGTTTGCTTTGATAACTGTGTCTGACTTAATCTATTAAAAGACATGTTTGCAGAGTAAAGAATACCAAAACACAGAGTATTTGCTTATATCTTAGGCAATGTTTAAATGAATTAAATACACAAACTCTTTATGTATTTTATTTGTAAGCACAATAAAGAAAAATACACACAGTTAATATAGACCTTTGAAATATGTTGCTGTAAGACCTGTGGATGTATATCTGAGACATCAATTTAAAATCTTGATTTTTGTCTGTTCGAGTACTTTTTCAACTAGGTATAGAAGAATTTGACATGTCTTTTGGGTGTTGCATTTTGACACACTTCTCAACCCAGCAACAGGCAAATTGAAATTAAACAACTGCCATGTAAATACTTTGAAGTCTTGGACGGGTTAACCGAGTTAAGAAATTATTACAAGGTGCAGTATTTAATATTGATAGCTAGTGGTTGAAATGGCTATTGCAGTCCAAATTCAAAATATCGGACTGAATTGTTTCTCCCGCCCTCTTCTCCTCAGACTTGACGCTCATGGAGGTTTGCCAGTTTGAGGACACATAGCAGGAGTCATCACGATTGACATAAGGTGACAAGCCTTATGATTTGATGGCAGTGTTGGGGGTAACGCATTACAAGTAACGCAAGTTAAGTAATCGGATTACTTTTTTTCAAGTTACTAGTAAAGTAACGCATTACTTTTTAATTTACAAGAAAATATCTGAGTTACTTTTTCAAAAAAGTAACGGCAGTTACTTTTTTTCCGATTTATTGACTGACAAGTCTCCTGTCGCCATGTTGGGAGAAATCGGAAGTACAGAGGCGTTGTGTGCGCTGTGTGAACATGATGTTACTGTTGTTCTGGACTAAAAGTGAACGTGCATTCATTCATCTCACTCGCAAAAAACAGATTTAGTATTCATCAAAATGAATTAAAACAGTGCAATGCAAACTCAGAATATGACGCAAACATGCAATAATTAAATATGTTAACTAACAAAACTATATCTAATCCCATTTTTATTAACCAATGTCTTTGCTGCTGACCTTTGATGATCCAGTTTAACCATACTAATAAGCAAAAATTACTTTAGATAAACTAACAATTGTGCGTCATTGTTTTTTTTTTATTGCTGAAGAGTGTTGAACCTTCTCCTGTTGAACGTTCTACTGTACAGACGTGAATTTACTTTTCCTTCAGCCTGAGGTTTATTCATTACACGTTTTGGTGTGAAAGGGCTTTTACATTTGCTATAAATAGAACTTCTTATATTAAAAACAAACAATCAAGCCCTGCTCATATTTAAAAAGTAACGCAAAAGTAACGTAACGCATTACTTTCCATAAAAAGTAACTAAGTAATGTAATTAGTTATTTTTAGGGAGTAACGCGATATTGTAATGCATTACTTTTAAAAGTAACTTTCCCCAACACTGCTGATTTATTAATATGCATCTTTTTAGGTCAGGTAGAATCTGTAATCTCTGACCCAGTTCGTTTGCTGGCTTCCATGGCTGCGATGTGCTGGATTTTCCACAACCTGGTGTGTCAAAATACTGTTGGGTAAACTGACAGTAGGTGGACACACAGACCAAAACAAAAACAAACATTCTGACATGGAACACAAATTTAAGTGTAGAATAAATGGCTGTAGCATTGTTTTTTTTTTTTTTTTTTTTTTTTTTTTTTTGAGTAACAAGAATGTGAACTTGCACACATTATGCTTTACTACATTTGAAAAAAATTGCATACAGTACCTTTAAAGCAAAATGTTTGGTATACAATATAAATTTAGTTGCTGTAGTTTGCTGTTATATGCATCTGTGTGCCAAGCATTGTGTGGTTCTGAGAGCAGCAGGCACTGAATCCTGCCAGCCATAACCCTGGAGAAATGGACTCATTGCTGGCTTTGTGACTGCATGTGTCAAGGAAAGTTATGAGTGACTATAGCTAACAGACACAATGACAGACGGAACAGACTGCAACACATTGGAAGTAAAGCTTGGGACCCCTGGGAGATATTTTGACAGACGTACGGACTTCAAATTTTAGGACTGAGGTTATTGGCTTGATTGCGTCATTAGCTTCAATAATTTATAGATTAGTATAATGCAGCCCTGAGAAACTTGCATCTTAATGCAAAATTAATTATACTTCTCTCATCATTTATACACTGTAAAAAAAAAAGAAGATTTTTCAAAGTTTTAAAACAAAGATTAATGACGTATGTTTTCTACTTAAAAACTACATTTAATTCAATGTGTTGCTTGCTGTTTCTTTTTACAAGCATACTTTGTCCATAAAACATAAATCCTTTTCTGGTGCAGTTTACTTGTATTTAATAGTTAGTCTAATGGTTCTTTAATGATTCATCTCACATTGTTTACTTTCATGAACGAGGCCCAACAAGTATGGCATTTTCACAGCTAGTGCAGCAATTTCTGGATCCTGTCATCACTATATTTCCAAAATGTATATGTTACATCTTGCAACATCAATGAAATAAGCATTTCTCGTAGTTAAACAACCATTTTTTTTATTATTACATTGAATTTTTGTTTGTTTTACAAGATTGTTGTAGAGTTTGACTGCTGGGATAGCGAATTTGGTCATGTCATTAGGTTCAATTATGGGATGTGAATCTGTGATAGGGTGACAGGTGGCTTAGAAAGCCCCACCAGAATCCCTGTGCCCAATTGTGTGCTGAATTGTGTTACTTAAAGGATATTACGACCAGATGGTAATTTGGAAGGAAAGTTAAGTTTCTAATCTTTCTAAAATTTCTATCCAACACAAGGGCACATGCAGTGGAATGGATTCCACCAGCAAAGAAGAGCCTTCTGACGAACATGAGATTTCTGCAAAACAGATAGAAAGATGATGCTAAAATTGCATATTGTTGTCAGAGTTGTCTGACAAAAGAAATTGACATAAAAGGATGACACATTCGCCACTGTCAGTATCATTGGAAAGTATTACTGATATTGTGAAGAATGTCATGACCTGCAAATGACTCACACTGTAAAATGAAAACAAGACTGATGAAAAGTCTTTACTTGCATGATTGATTAGAGCAGAGTGACAGCGAGCTCATGCTATTTCAGGGGTGGTCCATGGCTTTGAATTGCACAATGAACTTTTTACCCTCAGTCCTCTGTGTTCCTGCTCTCGTGAAGTTTTTTTTATTTTATTTTTTTTGATCAGACATAGGTATGATGGCTTTCCACTTGAATATGTCATCATGTATGTGATGTGGGTCACATACTGTAGCAAATATATAAGAATGTAATCATTATTACTATCAAATTAAGGTAACAATGGAGTTGTGGACAGTGTTGAAAAAGGACATTATGCACCTTTATACACTTTTTTTGAGTGAGCATCAGTCAGTGCTGACTCGCTTGGTCCCCTAACATGACCAATTGGGAGACAGAAAAACCTTTACCTTTTACCTTTTACCTTTACTTTTACTATTTAGTTGTTCTTTATTAATTCAATTTGTGTATTTTGTTTAATGTGAAAGGGGACCGAACATATTATTTTTTGTTTTGTTTTGTTTTGTTTTTTTGTTTTTGTTTTTGTTTTTGTTTTTGTTTTTGTTTTTGGTTGTGTTGTGTTGTGTTGTGTTTTGTTTTGTTTTGTTTTGTTTTGTTTTGTTTTGTTTTGTTTTGTTTTGTTGTGTTGTGTTGTGTTTTTTGTTTTGTCTTGTCTTGTCTTGTAAAAAAATAAAATTCAAATTTTATTTGTCACATACATATACATACGTAGTACGACATGTAGTGAAATGTATTGTACGATTGTCCAACAAATTGTCCAACAAAATTAAGAAAAACCTCAAGTTTACAAAAATACAAATAGAAAAAGTACAGTAAACATACATACAGAAATAAACTAGCAATAAAAAAAAATAACAAATAGATATGAGAATAAAAATAGATATGAGGAATAAAAAATAGAATATGATTCTATATAGATTCTATAAAAAGTAAAGTGTATGTCAGTGATAAAGTGTCCGTGTGCTGTGCAGTGCAGTAAAGTGTATAAGTGAGTAAAAGGAATACTAAAGACAAAGACAAATGGTATGTAAGTCCCACTCATTTATCCTTACGTAACCTTCTACAAATTAGTGCAGATTGTACTTGAAAAATGTGCAAAGTGGAAGTGTGGGGTGATGTGATTAGAGTGGAGAGTGGTTAAGACTCCGAATGGCCTGCGGGAAGAAGCTCCTCCTCATTCTCTCTGTGTTCGCCTTCATGGAGCGGAAGCGTCTCCCTGAACGCAGCAGAGAAAAGAGTCCATTGTTGGGATGGCTGAGGTCCTTCACTATCTTCCTGGCCCTGGTCAGGCACCGCTTGCTGTAGATCTCCTGCAGGTTAGGGAGCTCGGTGTGGATGGTACGTTCCGCTGAACGCACCACCCTCTGGAGGGCTCGTCTGTCCTGCATAGTGCAGTTCCCGAACCAGGAAGTGATGCTGCCCGTCAGGACGCTCTCGATGGTGCAGGTGTAAAAAGTCTTAAGCACCCGAGAGGGAAGTCTAAAGTCCTTTAAGCGTCTCAGATGGTACAGACGCTGCCTGGCCTTCTTCACCAGGGTGCTGGTATGACAGGACCAAGTCAAGTCCTGCGTGATGTGAACACCCAGGTATCTGAAGCTGTCCACTCTCTACACTGGAGTCCCGCTGATCGTGATCGGCTGGTATGACCGCTCCTGCTTCGTACTGAAGTCCACTATCAGCTCCTTAGTTTTGCTGATGTTCAGGTGTAGACTATTCACCTGGCACCAACTCTCCAGGTTCTTAATCTCCTGTATGTAGGCCGTCTCGTCGTTGTCTGAGATCAGGCCCAACACAACAGTGTCATCAGCAAACTTGATGATGGTGGTGGAGTTGGAAGTGGCCACGCAGTCATAAGTGTACAGTGAGTACAGCAGGGGGCTCAGAACACAACCTTGAGGGGCTCCAGTGCTTAGGGTGATGGAGGATGAGGTGTGTTTACCCATCCGTACGGCTTGCTGTCTGTCCTTCAGGAAGCTGGAGATCCATTGGCACAAGGATGTGCTGAGACCAAGGACCTCCAACTTGGAGGTGAGTGTGGAGGGAATTATGGTGTTAAACGCTGAACTGTAGTCCACAAACAGCATTTTTACATAATTCCCTTTTCTGCAGTCCAGGTGACTTGTTGTGGTGTGGAGGAGGTGTGAGATGGCATCCTCCGTGGAGCGGTTATGTCTGTATGCAAACTGTAGTGGATCCAGTGTGTCTGGTAGTGATGCAATGATGAAGTCTCTGACCAGTCTCTCAAAGCACTTCATCACCACTGATGTGAGGGCTACAGGGCGATAGTCATTTAGGCAGGTGGGCTGCGGTTTCTTGGGGACAGGAACAATGGTGGACTGCTTAAAGCATGAGGGGACTATGGACTGTTCCAGGGAGAGGTTGAAGATCTCGGTGAACACCGGTGCTAGCTGGTCAGCGCAGGCCTTCAGAACCCGACCTGTGATGCCATCTGGTCCTGCTGCCTTCCTGATGTTCACTCTCTTGAATGCCCTCCTCACGTCATGCTCCGTGATGGTGAATACGTTGTCCTCACCGGCTTCCTCAGCGTACATGCAGTTAGCACTGCTAGCGCCGTTAGCGTGATTAGCTGCAGCCTCGAAGCGAGCATAAAAAGTGTTCAGCTCGTCAGTCAGAGAAGCGTCGGCATTCCCCGATCTGGAGGGTGGTGTTTTATAGTCCGTGATGGTTCTAAGTCCCTGCCACAGGCTCCTAGAGCCGCCATGTTGGAATTGCGACTCTAGTTTCCTCCCGTAGCGCTGCTTCGCCTCCTTCACCGATCTGCGCACGCTGTAAGATGCAGCCTTGTAATCATCCATGTTCCCGGTGATGAGCCCTGTGTTGTAGGCAGCGGAGCGGGATCTCAGGGCGTCGCGGATGGTTTTATCCACCCACGGCTTCTGGTTGGGAAACGTCCTGATGATGGTTTTCTGCACCGTATCATCCATTCGTTTCTCTATAAATCCCACAACCGCTTCCGTAAACAAGCTGACATCATCAGAGCTGCGCCGGAACATGTCCCAGTCTGCGTCATCTAGCGCGTGCTGCAGAGCGGCCACCGATTGGTCCGTCCAGCGTTGGACCTCCCTCTGCACCGGGGCTTCCTGTTTCAGCCTCTGTTTGTAAACAGGCATGAGGAAGATGGCGGCGTGGTCCGATTTCCCAAACGGTGGTTGTGACTGTGCCTTGTAGCCGTTCTTGTATGGGGTGTAACAGTGATCTAATGTCCTTTCGCCCCTGGTGGGGCAGCTGATGTGCTGATGGAAGTTCGGCAGTGCACGCTTGAGGTTGGCACTGTTGAAATCTCCCAAAACAATGAATGCGGCGTCCCGGTGCTGTGTCTGGTGAAGGTGTAGTGTTTCATGTAAATCCCATATCGCAGTGTCCGTGTCCGCTTGAGGTGGAATATAAACGGCACTGACGATGACCGAGCTAAATTCCCGAGGGAGATAAAAAGGGCGACATTTGATGGTCAGAAGTTCAAGATTCGGTGTGCAGGAGCGTGAGAGGGGAACAATGCTCGCGCTGTCGCACCAGTGTTTGTTCACCATCAGACATACTCCACCTCCCCTAGTCTTCCCCGAGTCCAGCGTTCTGTCCATGCGGTAAACCGAGAAGAATTCGGCCGGCTGGATGGCGTGGTCTGGTACCGCTGGGTTCAGCCATGTCTCGGTGAAGCAGAGAAGGTTGCAGTCCCGAATGTCCCTCTGGAACCTGACTCTTGCCCTGAGGTCATCGAGTTTGTTATCCAGCGACTGGACATTGGCGAGCAGGACACTTGGTAAGGGAGCGCGGTGTGCGCGTGCCCTCAGCCTGTTCCTGACGCCGGCTCGTTTCCCTCGAGGACGCCGGTACGGGTCGCGTCCTTTGTTCCTCCTCAGGATCTCGCTTGGCCAGGATGGGTCCGGGTTCAAAATCGGCGAAAGGTTAGTGCATTGTGCACCAATAGAAATAAGAGTGGCCCTGTCGTATGTAAGAATGGCCATCTTACAAAAAGAAACCGGTGTTTATAGTTAACAATACGAAAAAATAACAAAAGAAGACAAAGTTTGGTCGGAGCAGTCGTGACGGCAGCCGATCTCAGCGGCGCCATCTTAGTTCCAGTCTTGTCTTGTCTTGTCTTGTTTTGTTTTGTTTTGTTTTGTTTTGTTTTGTTTTGTTTTGTTTTGTTGTGTTGTTTTGTTTTGTTTTGTTTTGTTTTGTTGTGTTGTGTTTTTTGTTTTGTTGTGTTGTGTTTTTTGTTGTTTTGTTTTGTTTTGTTTTGTTTTTTGATAAATTGCAGCAAGGGTGCGTTACTGTCTTTGCATACCTGCACAATAGCAGTTGTTGTGTTTAGCTTTTTTCTGTGTTCGTGCGTTGTTGGAAACTGCTTTTGTCAGATTTCTCCAGACAAATGAAGGTAAAGGTGATAGAAACTTTTTACCTGTTACCTCATACCGCCCTGTCAGCATGAATATGATTCATAATGGAACTGCACCTGCACTCATTGTGTCTTTTCTGAGGTTGAAGAACTGGAGCAACATTACTTTGAAGTTCACTCTGGAGCATAAAGTGAAAACACAACAAGACCTGTTTAGTCATGTGAAAGTCATTCACTCATCCCGCTATTTGGAATAAAGTAAGTCATTAGGAAGATGTTTGTCCTGATCAAAGAGTAAACGTGTTTGAAACTTTGTTTTGTAGTGGTTATTGTCATATTCAGTTATGTGTTAAATAAATAAATGCAAAAAATAAAATTATTTATTTATTAAATACAATTCCCTACAATGTTTTATTAGATTAATAGCATTTTAGAAACAATAAGAAATCAACAAAAAATGATCAGAAATCATATCCTTTTCTACCCAGGTAGTGATCTACAAAGTTATGTTTTGTTATAACAGTGGTTAGTATAGTGGGTAATTTAGTGTTTAGAGAGGAGCAGTAATTACAGTGTAATTACTGCCAATTTGAAAAATGATTTATAGGAAATGGCCTGTAATCTCTGTTTGGTTTGATCTATACTATAAATTTCCTGTTAAGTTTTTTTTTTTTTTTTTTCCATTAAAATATTTTTGTCTATTGAAATCCATATGGATATGCATCATATGGCTGCTCACAATAAAAAAATAAAAATGTTAAAAAAGCGCAATGTAAATGTAATTTTGTTAAATAATATCAATGTAGAATTATTATTATTTTTATTAATACCTTGTGCTTTAATACTTAAATTTTTTTTGTCTATTAAAATCAATATGTGTGGCTAGGTATTATATGGTCACTTACCATTTAAAAAAAAATAAAATAAAAAGGCACAATATAAATGTAATTTTGTAAAATAATATTAATGTAATATTATTATTATTATTATATAAATAGAATGAACCCATAAGAGTAAGATTGGTCTGTCTGGTTACGGTGTATTTTCATACCAACAAATTGGTCTTGTGTTTGCTGAGTTATTGAGGATTTGTTGACAATTTCCTCTTCAACAAATTGTATTTGGACAACAGTATATTTCGCTGATGTCTTTTGCAGTGGTCGAGGCCAAGGTCAGTTTTATATTCTACTGAAATCATAAAATGACACTCGAGATAAACAGAATGTTTACCCTCCCCGTGTGAGCTGAGGCAGATATGTAAATTTAGCCTTATTCTTTCATCAAATTTGCATTTGCCCTCTTAACCAAACACTATAGGGCTCCAATTCAAACAACTTTAATGATGGCCGCCCCTTTACGAGCGATTTCTGTATCAGGAAAAGGGGAAGAGCAATTTAGATTGGAATGAATGGAGAAAAGCGCCCGAGCTATCGCCCACCAGCTGACAATAATTGGATCAACTTTGCAGAGAATTGGCTGTGTTTTGATGCTCTAGTGGCAGACTGGTGATCGCCAGCCTTTTTTGCCTATTTATCATTCGTCTTTTATCTACTGCTAGCAGACCTTTCCATGGTGCCATTCTGGGCCCCGCTAATCAAACAACTTTTTAATAAGAGGGAACGGCAGCTCCACAGCCTGTGCAGGGATTCGCCACTCTCGCTCGCTGGGAATGTAGGGATGAATATCAATGAAGACTCTCTCTCTTTCACACACACACACACACAGTTATCTTGAAAGGTTTTGTTGTATTGATTTGCAGTTGATTATATCTCTCCCTGTGATCAAATTCAAATTTCTACACATCCAGTGTGCGCATGTGGAAAGATATATTAATGCCATCGGTACAGAAGCATGACACGTTTAATGGCGCAAATTATGTTTCCTTATCATTTGGGAAATGTTACTAATTGTGGTGATGATAGTAGACAAGTAAATGCTTTCAACCGAAGTTTGTTCAAAGTGGTAAAACATACATAAATGTGTTTACAAAGTGCTTTTCACAGTACAGATTATTTCATGGAAAACCATGATGTTGATGTTTATAATTTCTTAAAATCTTCAAGCTTTATTAGTCACATTTAAAAGATTAGAGAAGGACAATAATGTAGATTATATTTTGTGACAATACAAGCCATCAAGCAGTTTTAACATATACGAATTTACTCGAGTATACGATGTTTACATGCAGATAATGTATGCAGAAACTACACATTTATATAGAGGGCTGGGCTATATTTTGTGGAAAATAAAACAGGCAGTTGAGATTTTCTATACAGTATATATCTACATGAGTTTACTGTATGCATGTGAAAAAAGTTCAATATAATATAATACAAGATTATATATAGAGCTGGGCTATAACATACCCTACTAAAAAAGTAATATATTTAAAATACATTTATTTACTGACATATCACTCGAGAGTTACTGATATTAAAATTACTATTAAACTTTATTTGGAGTACTGCTTATGCACAATGCACATTTCTTAATAAATGTGTTTTAATGTCACTTTAATTATAAATATATAAGTGTATTTGTACTTAACATGAAATAAATGTATTTCAAATGCATTTTAGTTTATTTATTTTTCACTGTTAGTTACCTTTTGCAATCAGATTTTCTTAAAAAGTAAATATTGCCCTATATATGCAGATAAGGTTGAATGTACTTATATATCCAACTTTATATAAAGAGCTGTACAATAATATTGTAATATTTTACAATGATATATTTGAGATTTGCTACACAGTGTACATCGACTTATGTGAATATGTAATGTTGAACATACTTAAATATACTTAAACTTAGCTGGAAGTTAACATTGTTACTTTTTGCTTGAAAAAACCCCCCAAAAAACAGACAGTTGAGATTTGTGGTACTTATATATTGCTGTATATGAATGTACTGATTGTATGCAAAAAACTTCGATATATAGCTGTCCGATAATACGGTTTACATTTTTAAAAATTCCACTGAAGTATATTTTGACACTGCTGTCTGCGCAGACAATATAGCCAACATTTGTGGCTATATTGTACAAGTTTCTATGCGGCCGCCGCTCATTTTGAATACTGATGCCTCGAGGGTCCCGGCGAGCTGGACAGCTGCTGGGGCTGGTGCGGCCGCCGAGAAGTTAACAAGTTCAAAACAAAAGTAGTGACAAAATGGCACAAAAGCGAGGGGGGGTGGGTTTCAAAGTCTGTGTTTAAGGAGCATCCCCCTGTTCTCTATCACTCGCTCCCTAGACGGACAGAGGGGATAAAAAGAACTGTGGTGTGGGCCTTTGCTAGGGAACTGAGGGTCAGTTGTTTGGAATGCGTCTCCCTTTAGATCAGCGATTTCCCCCTCTGTAAGTCGGCCGACTCCGGCTGGCCTTATTTCTCCTGGTTTGTCGAAGATAAATGTATGATTATTCCGAAAGTCTTGTTTGCGGTCCAAACTGCGGCTTTTTCCACGCGTCTGTCAAATTGCTATCTAATGGTAGCAGTTCTGGCTGGGGGAGAGGAGATCTGCTTTTCTCTCTCTCTCTCTCTCTCTCTCGCTCGCGCTGGTTGCCGGCGGCCCTGTCATTCACAAAGCCAGGGGATGCCACACACATTCTGTTTGTTCTACATGAGCAAACAGATTGTAAACTGGCTGATAATTTTTGTACTGACAATGTCATTTACGGCTGTCAGCCTTTTGTCTTCTCTGTTTGCTTTATTCAAATATGAACCGAGTGGACCTCCCCTCCGCTGCACTCTTCTGCATTAAAATCACATCAATTCTCTTCCATTTCTTCTTATCTGAAATTCATTGGAGGCAATCACTTGCTTGAATGCTCTGGGGTTTCCATGGAGACCAAAGGTCCCGCGCGGACTACAGAAGGATTAGAGACTTGTAAGATTTAAGTCTTGAAGTACACAGTTGCTTTGTTATGTCTCCCTTTGATACCTAGTCGAGAGAATTGTCCTTTTATGCTTTGATTTAGGGAGAAAAATGCGTATTGACTATTAGGAGTGTTACTTAAAGGAAAGATTGATTCTAAATGTTTTTGCAGCTTGTTTTACGGCAGTGGCCATAGTACGTATACCTGTACTTTGCATTCACGTATAGCTTAATTGCTCACGGCGGTGCGTTCTTGGAATTTATGTTTCGCTCCTGCGCTTCTCTTCTGGGATTGCGCATCTTTGTGTGGCAGCTATGACAGTCGCGGTGGTATGCAGCGCTGGGTGCCCCGATGGCACCGCTTTCACCCGGAGCGGGAACAATAAATCCCGCTCACCGGTCCCGCTCCGGGGGCTCCCCGCTCCTCTGCTAGGCATCTCCCCTTTGTTCTCCAGAGGTCAGGGCAGGCTGAGAGTTGAGTTATTCACATCCCAACTGTCTGTCTGGAAGCGTCTGCAGATGTTACTGTGCTTTTCTTTCTTTCTGCTTCTTCTCGGCGCTGCCAGGGCATTTGCTAGGCCCATTTTTAAAGCGCTTGAAGAAAAAGGGGAAAAAGAGTGGCCTCTGAACTGCCTCTTTCTTTTTCTTCCTCGCCAGCCAAAAGTACAAAGTAAACAGGCTGAAGTAAATGGATTCATTTTTAGTTTCAGCGTGGCATTCTGTGTGCGGCTCGAGGCTCCTCCTTTTTGTCCTCTTCCCTGTAATTATTTCCATCTATTCTACTGCATTGTTGAAAGTGACAAGCGTTTGTCCTAATGTGTTTCATATACAAAAACACAGCATTCCTGTTGTCATTTTAGAATTTATGGATTTATTTAGGTTTGTGTAATTTTTGAAGAAAAAAATATAGATTTGTGTGTGTGTGTGTGTGTGTGTGTGCATGTTTATGTGCTTTATGAGGACACAAATGTGTATAATGACATGGGTATGACAGAGGTATTACAATATGAAGGTGGTTTATGAGGACACTGCCTAGGTCCCCGTAATTCAAAAGGCTTAAAAAACATACTAAATGGTGTTTTTTTGAAAATCTAAAAATGCACAAAGTCTCCTGTGAGGGCTACGTTTAGGTGTAGGGTTGGTGTAGGGCAATAGCACACACAGTTTGTTCAGTATAAAAACCATTACGCCTATGGAGAGTCCCCATAAACCACAAAAACCAACATCTGTGCGTGTGTGTGTGTGTGTGTGTGTGTGTGTGTGTGTGTGTGTGTGTGTTAGCTTTTTACAGCAGTACAATGTACATCGCAAAAGAGACGTAATAAGGTTTGTTTGCTAAAACTGTTTCAAAATATAATGAATGCGAAATAAACCAAAAACACAGGAAAATAGGAAATTAGTGACAATTAAAAGCACTGTTTTTTGACTTCTCAATAAAGATTTTTCCAATGTCACTGTCTGAACACGGAAAACCTCATCAATGGGTCAACACTCTTTAATGCATTTTCAACATTTTCTAAAATTTGGGGAGTAAACAAATGTGACCTCCAATGGCATGCTGTTACCAAGAACATCTAAACAATCAATGACCATTTGCAACTTGCTATTTGCCGTATTGTTTGTATCCTTGACTGGCTGTCAGGGTTGAGATATTACACAAGGGTGATCGTATAGATAAAGGGCATATCATTCATGGAATATTTCATGAAACATTATCTTGTTCTCTTGAAGAAAAAAAACGAACTCTGTGTATTTCAAAACCAAGTCCAAATGTTTCATTTAAAAATTATGGAAAATGTTTTGCCCTTATTTGATATTGATTAATGATGCTTTTATGAATCAATGGTGTGACTACATTTTAAGTAACGCCTTCTTAAATATAGAAACTTAAACTAAAAAAGCATAATTTCATAATTCTATACAGAGCACGCTTAAAATGTTTGGTTTATGTGCATTATTTTATGTATTTTTGGTTCTTTGGAACAATAACATTATCAGCCCTAAATTTACAAACATAATAAAAAAGAAAAAACATTCAAAGGTTAACAGTGAAATCTGAGCTGAATTTTGTATCCATATTTAGAGAAGGAATCGTGTTTTGTTTTGTACTCTATCTGAGCTGGAAACTGACTCTAGCAGTTGTTTATTTTGAAATGGTGATTTACATAGAAAGACTTGACAAGGTCAAGTAATTATCATAAATATTGCTGTGGACATTTATAAAGTGGAAGGCTGAGACAATGATATGACTATTAATGAACGAATTTAGAGAAGCCATCTGTTGCTGACAAACACAAAGCGCCCAAGTTATGTCCTGTCCAACTTATCTCTCAGTTTCTCAAGAAAGAACGTATTCAGTCTTGAACGTGGCATAACTCACAAAGGCTTTTTCTCTTAAAAAGCCTGGAAGGTGATCTTGTCCATGCCTGTTGGGACGATATTCTGTGTATGAGTGGAGGATTATTCCCAAATACCAGTCCTGGGTTAACAAAGAGACCTGATGATAGCAAATTAGGCTTTGGGTTTTGTGTAAGGAGAAAGAAAAAATAGGATGAAAACTTTCTTCAAAGGTTTGACAAACCTGGTGGTCTTTTAGTTCTGTAATTGTCTTCTATACCACTAATTTACCGGTGATTAATATGCATTACATAAGACCTCAGGGAGTGTATGTTCCGTTAAGATGCCTCATTCTTTGTCCAGAACAAAGTCTAGCTGCCAATGGCGCCAAAATAAAATCATTTTATTCAAGTATTTATTTCTGACAAATGTGTTGGCCCACACCAAGTATTAAGCCAGCAAAATGAATGTGCTTCTGCATGGTGTTTATTATTATCCTGACTAGCAAAAATATGTTCAAAGAATTAACATATTAAGTCTACCCTAGTGAAAAATAAATATACTTAAATGTATTTGAAATATATTTATTTCATGCTAAGTATACTACAAATACATTTTAATATTTATGTACTTAATAAAATGCCCTGCAATTGTACTTTTCGTGTACTAAACTGCTATACTTCAAGTCTGCTAAATTGGTACAACTGATTTTGTACTTAATGCACTTTAATTGTGTGGAAGTAGTGCTGAAGTCCAATTAAAGACATGCTTAGTATAGCTGATTGTGCTAAAGTGGAACTATTGCAAGTACACTTTAGGCACTCTCTAAATATTTTGCATTTAAAGGGCGATATTATACAATCCTCATCAAAAGTGAGATTAAAAAACATTTTAGGCTTATTAATAAGAAATGTGCATTGCGCACAAGTAATACTCCAAATAAAGTTTAATTATTTTTTTATATCAGTAGGTCTTGAGTTATCTGTCAGTAAATATGTTAATAGATTTGAACTATACTTAGTATGAAATAAATGTATTTTAAATACATTACTTTTTTACTAGGGTAAAGGTTCTCTGAACCTTTAACACGTTTCGAATTTTTAAAATGCTTTTGAAATCTATTTTAGAATTATAGGAACACTGGATGTTCTGAAACAAGAAGTAACATTTAAAAAAAAACATCCAAATAAATGTTGAGAACCTTATTAAGTACTAGATAATTTTGATCATTCTATTAACTTTACTGGAAGAATGTTTGCTCATAACTTTAAGATTATTAATCTGAATTGAAATTGTCATGCATTTTACATAGATATGATTGTCTATAAATGTGTCTTCCAAATTATCAAATTTTCCAATAAAGAATTATTGAGAATTGGGAATTATCATTGGGAATGATCTATTATTGTACAAACACCATTGAAAAAGACTGCAGCAAACTTCAACATTTCTCTCCGCATCTCTCAGTGTTTCTCATGCCTACACCGCATGTGTGACTTTGTATAGGTGCATGTCACCACTCAAGCCTCTGCCAGAACATCTGCAGTTTGTTTAGTTAGTTCAGATGGATCTGTGCAGGCCTCAGTTGCATGGCTTGTTGGTTTTAGGCCTAGGTGGAGCAGCTCTCGGGAGTTTGGCACATGTCCTCCCATTGCTCAGAACATTCCATGTGGGACATCTCTCAGTCATTAGCAGGCACTGGTTCACATTGTCTCTGCGAGGGAGTCCATTTTGATAGGATTAGCCGTAGCTAGGAGCTGTGTTATTGCAGATTTAGGTTGCTAAACTTAGCTTGTATTGTACTCTAAAGGGAGAGCCACGGCCACCCAGGTTTTCAGAGCCACAAGCTCAGGGAAATAGTCACACCCATTGGGAAATGGGAACAGAAATGTGAGAAATTGACGTGTGAAAGTTTTACAAAAATCCCTTTTTTAATAATAATGGGTGGCAAAAACACCAATAGCTATGTTAAACTCTTAAATCATTTTTCTGTAAGTTTGTCCCTTCAAAGAGAATACAAAAGAAATGTTCATAACCAAGCATACTTCCACTCTTTTTAGAAGTTGGTAACTAATGGGATTCTGTCCTGGCCTCCGATGTCAATTAGCATTCAATACCCTCAAATAATCAAGTGATTGTGTTGATAGTGTATGCTTTTTGTGTCTTCATGCTGTGAGGGACCGCTTGAGCAAGGTAGCCAGGGATTTTCCTTGTGGTTCCTTTGTTCGTAAGCCAGCTACTTTATCATGTTGGACTGGTTCAGTCAGCAGGAGGCCACATAAGATCATCTCAGAGAGAGGGAACCTTGCTGTGCGGGATGTCCCCTTCAGACCGGCACCCCTCTGTGTGGGCATTGTGACAAGTCCAAATCCCAGCATGTTTGCTCAGGTCACAATTGCTAATTTGGTTATAATAATGCCAAGTCTCTAACTGAAATGAAAGAAATGGCAATGACAATCAGTGGGCTTTACCATTTGGCAACACATCAATAGCGTATTTTTCTTCTTAGACCTTCTTTTTTCTCATTGTTACTGGTCTGGGGACATCTTGTAACCACAGTGAGCATGCAGAAGGAGTGAATGGGGAATCTTCAACAATTTAAAAGCATAGTGATCTCATATAATACGGTCCCTTGCAGTTACCTTTGGTGTTGCTCAATGGTTTTTGGATCGACGAATGTTGGATTGCTTTGCTCCTTTTCACATGCATTCATTAAGCATTCGTACCCCCTGTGGTTGCTTTAATCTAACCTGCAGGGGACAAATCTGAAATTATTCATAACTGATGTGTGCACATGGATTTTGAAAGGTAGCATGAGGCTCAACACTGTGGCCAGCTTTGGAGTGCACAACACAAAGCCAAACAGCCAGGTCACACTCGTCTCTGTGGTATATCTGAACACAAATGACACTGGAATGTCAGATTTCATCCTTATTACAGCTCCTTATTCAGTTATTTTTGTGTTGTTATGAGGCAGTAATTGTACGAAAGCTTCTTTATTTGCACATGTGCTTTCTCAAAGAGCTCGTTTTCATAAATAGACACAGAGTAATTGTAAATGAATGCATAGCTATGAAAATTAGCACATGAATTGCCAGTGCAAATATGAATCTGTTTCTCTTCCTCCAACAAATGTCAATGTCTGTTCTCTGTGAAGGTGACTGGACTGAAAAAATGGTAACTTCAAAATGGTAACATCTAAACCAACTGGTTTCTCACATGTTGTTTTGATCTGGAGAGAATCAGTCACACTTTATTTTAAGGTTCAATTCTCACCATTAACAAACCATTATCTACTTTTGCCTCAATAAACTCCTAATTTGTTGCTTATTAATAGTTAGTAAGGTAGTTGTTAAGTTTAGGTATTGGGTGATTAGGGATATAGAATATGGTCATGCAGAATATGTGCTTTATGAATATTAATAAACAGCCAATATGTAATTAATAAGAATGATAATAAGCAACTAGTTAATAGTGAGAATTGGTACTAAACTGTTACCAAATTTTCTTTTTTTTTTCTGAAAATGCTAATAAAATGTATTGCATTAAAGGAAAAGGTATTTTTCTCGTCTTGTTATACTTGTGGGGGGTTTTGCTTACAAGTTTCTTGTTATGCTATATTATTACCAATTCTTGGATTCAACGTTTTAGTCAGCTTTTTCTCTTTCTATTAGCATAGGTATTGTATTTCATTTTAGAAATGATTGATTGTTGGCCTCATTGGTCTGAGCTTATGCATCTCATTTTATTTATTTATTTATTTAGCTTATTTTATTATTTTTTACTCAAAAACTAAAGTGCATAAGCTCAGATCAATGAGGACTTAGACCAATCAGTTCCAAAAAGAAATCCAAAACCTGTGCTAACTAAAAGAAAACAAGGTGACAAAAAGATTTAATACAAAATTTGGTGATAATAAAGCAAATGGAGAGATTTGCAGGCATTTTTTAAAATGCCATGCATTTTTGGTAAACAAGCCTACATAAATGTACCTAACTATGTATGTATGTATTTATTTATTGATTTATTTTTACAGTGTTTTGATTATGTTGGGCATCTTTATGCAGAAGTCTTCTAATCAGTGCCTCAATGAGAGCTTGAAATTGTGGTTTGACAAGCTCTTTAATAATTGAAATATCTGAAATATCTAATGCTGATAAAAATAAACGCAAAAACATAAAAACAAATAATAAACAAAAAGAATTAGCATGCTGCATTTAGCATATCTTTTTAGAATATATATTTTTTCTAACATGCTTGATAAATAATCTGAAATGGTCTACTTTCAACCCTAATCACAGAATTGAAGCCCGTCTGCAGATTCGTGTCAGATCAATATTTTGTTCAAGCCTCATTGCCGGTCTGTTTACCTTGGCTACTGCCTACATGCCGAGCCTCTGCTCTTTGTTTGAACATGTGACTCTGTAATAATGGCAGGTAGAAGAACTAATAGGCACTGCAATATCTGCAGTTTGACCCCATGTGGCTTTTCCTAATTGATCCATAGATTAGCATCGGACTCATCAGTTAGAGGATGATCTGGCCTACTCATTGCTCAGTCTTTTCTCTGCCTCACCAAGCAATTTGTGAAAGGACGGCTTGTTCAGACTTCTTAAAAAATCAAACAAATGTTTAAAATAAGGGTATAGAAAGACAAGAAGCGGCTCTCGTTAACTCATTAAAAATGGGTCTGAATGGAAGTACAAATTGAACAAGTGTTGAAGTGCGTTTTTCTCTCTTTTCTGTGTTTGCATGTGGACTTTTAAATCTGTGCTTTTTATTTTACGTGATTGTGCGAGCCGGCTAATGTCCGTCTAACCTTTACATCCAACCCTGTTGTCAATACCCACAATCCCAAAGTCTGACTCTGACCCCCCTCCACCCTTCAAAAATGGTCAACGCAGACCCCTCCACTCCATGCCCTATATGTACATTTGACCAAGCTATGTAAACTTCCACATGTGGGTGTCATTCTTGCCCATATTTGCCATGGGCTTTATTGGGACACGATTAGTTTCCAGAGCAAATTTGGAATGAAAGAAAACATCGTCTGCGGCATGTGAGCCAACAAACTGTGCCACTGCATGTCGTTGTATATTTACATGGCTCCAGATTTGTTTTGATAAACCCTTCCCCGCAGGTAAAGCTATTATAACTATTAGAGGTAAACCTAGCAGAAAATGACCAAGAGCAGGTGATGCCTCATTGGCAAGTTACAGCGTTTTTTTTTGCATGATCTACAGCATGGAAATGATGTTAAATTGTATATTCTAGTCGTAGACTTTCTTTTGTAAACGACTGCTTCATGCTATGTGAATATTTGCTTTCATGATCAATGAATGCAAATTGTTTTCCCCCAAATTACTGGTCGAAGGTTAATAATATAATACTTATGATATATATATATAAATATATATATATATATATATACCCCCACACACAAAAAAATATATATATATAACATTTATTTGATCAAATATACAGTAATATTGTGAAATATTATTACAATTTAAAAGAACTGCTTTCTATTTAACTATATTTTTATAATGTAATTTGTTGCTGTGGTTAAAGCTGTATTTTCAGCATCATTACTCCAGTCTTCAGTGTCATATGATCCTTTAGATATCATTATAATATGCTGATTTGCTGCTCAAGAAACATTTATATTCATCAGTTTTGAAAAGAGTTGGGTTGTTTCATTTTTTGTGAAAACAGATGTTAAGTAAGAATAATAATAAAAAAAGATAGAAAGAAAAACAAATTGGTGCTTTTATTCAGCAAGTGTGCATTAAATTGATAAAAAAGTGACAGTAAAGACATTTATGTTTCATAAACGATTTCTATTTCAGACAAATGCTGCTCATTTTAACTTTATATTAATTAAATATCATGTTTTCCACAGAAATACTATAAACTGTCTTCATCATTGATACTAACCATAACCATTATTAATAACTAAGGAGCAATAATAACTGATAATAATAACAGAGCAGCAAATCAGCATATCAAAATGATTTCTGAAGTGTGACACTGGCAGTATATATTATTATATACAGCTATTATATACATCAATTTTTTTCTTTTTATGAAAATATTACTCTGTTATTTATTGTTCTATAGAGTTTTTTGTACATATAAGCGTAAAATAATTTTGGTTTTACTTCAGACAAGAATCTTGTTGGTCCAAATAGTTCAAATGTATAGCAATGAATTATTCTTCTGTAGATAAATGGTGATGATGCGATCTTAATCTTCTGTAACATCCAGATTGTCTTCTGTCCTCTTCACGTTCAGGTCTTTGGACCACTCCCATCTTTTACCGCTGGGTCGATGCCATGGCAACAAAGGAAGCTCCCAGCCCCTGTGCAATAATGCTGGTCCGATCAACCCCACATTCCTGTATTGACCACCCTGTGCGAGATTAAACGCAGGTGACATTTCCGAGGTGAAATTTGCAATTTCCACAAATATGAGTTGGCTGAAACGCGGCATGACAGCACATAAAATCAATACAAATAACCTGAATCCCTAATACCTTGATCCCTGTTAGTAGAGGGATGCATTACAACTAAGACACTGGAAGTGGGAGCAACAGCCCAGGAGCTGATCCCTGATTCCTATCGACTGGCTCCAGGCCAAACACTGCCGCAATAACAATTAGGTGTGCAAGTTTGTCGATTTTCTCCGGCTGCATGCTTCAGCTCAGGCAAACTTCTGAACTCCCAATACCGGACAAATGAGGATCCTGATCAGGTCCATTTTGAATACTGTGCACCTGAGAAACTGTTTCAACCAGTGATTTATTTTATTTTTTATCAGCCAATTTGAATGTCCATATTTTTCACAATGCCATTTTACATTTGTTTTATATATTTTGCAAATACATAAGTCACACTTTAGCTTGGGAACAAATTCTCACTATTCACTAACTATTAACTATGATATTTGCCCCAATTAACTACTAGTTTGCAGCTTATTAATAGTTAGTAAGGTAATTTTTCAGTTTAGGAAATGGTTTGGATCTAAAATCTTGGTTCATGCAGAATAAGTGCTTTAAAAACAGCCAATATGCTATTAAAATGCATGCTAATAAGCAGCTAGTTAACAGTGAGAATTAAAATGCTTAAAATAAAGTGTTATGAAAAATCTAAACTTAGCATACACAGAAAGTCTAAACTGTCCATTGTGTTTTTTTATGCTTATTCTTAAACTTCAGATATCAAATTCTGTTCTGTTGTTGTTTTTTCTTCAGAAAATAGTTATTGTGCACAAAGGACAAGAATGCTGATTTAAATCATATGGTTTATTGAAATTATATTAGCTATTTAAGACTTTTACTAGCCATTTTTCACATCTTGAACTATGATTATTTATTTATTTATTATTAATTTATTAATTTATTTATTTCAATTTGTGATTCATCGCAAGGTTCAACAAAACTGAGCGATACTACCAGAATAGTCTCTGTTCTATATTTGCTTTTCAGAATATAAGTATATAAATTTAAGATGTTACTGTGAAGGGGTTGAAATAATGTAGAGCTTTAGAATGAAGTTTAAGGTCAGTTGCAATAAAAAAAAAAAAGAAGAGGAAAATAAAATGTACATTTGGCCTAGAGTTTAAGATTCAACTCCTAAACCAACATATTGATCAACCAATGAATGCTATAGTGCATTTAGTGGTCCTCCAGTGTCAGTTATGGCCCTGGTACACAGTGAAAAGTATATTAAATGAAAACTGTAAACCACATTTATTTGTTTGTTTGTTTGATTCAACACAAAAGAAATCATCAACAACAACAAAAGTAGTCAGATAATATTCAGTGCACTGTCGGGAAACAAAAAAGCTCCCGTCAACACATCAAAATACACAAATGGTTTATTATCATTTAAAAAATGATACCTGTAAATATATTACCTGTACATAAAATTGAAATTTACTCTCAAATCAGGCTTCAATAAACATCAGACAATTTTGCATATCCAAACGAATAGTTTAAAAATACAAATCAGCATAAAAATAGTTTTCAGCTTTCAGCAACATACCATTTAAAAAAAAAAACAAGATTTGGTTAAGGTTCAGCATTAATCTTACTTTTAGTGATGTGCAAAATTTTGAAATGTTAAAAGCATAAATGGCGCTGTTTACTGAGAAAGTCACTGGTTTATTTTCATCTGGCTCTTCCAGGGATGTGGTGTTGTAAACACTAACAGTGAGAAAATAAGAAAGAATGGATTTAATGGATTGCATGTTTAAAGCAGATGCTCCTCATCTGTCTTAGATCTGCTACTTATTCACAAATCAACGGCGGCCGAGACGCCTCCACCAGTTTAGAAACGCAGCGAGTGTGTTTGTGCAGGCTCTGATATGTGATTGAAGGATGCAGCGGAATCATTGGCTGCTTAAGCTGCTCTGTCAGGAGGAATTAAAGCCTGATGTTCAGGAGCAGGACAAGTGGAATGCAAGAATGAAGATACCTTAATCTGGCTCTTTCACAAAGCACTCGGCACTCTGCTGAGCGGTCAGGAGATGGCGGGTTACGCAGGTGACCCGTAACCTCGGCGTATGAGCGTGTGGACAGGTCCAGACTCCTCACCCTCCTTCTCTGCTGTTTGCCGTGTTTTTAAAAGCAGGCCCAGAGCCATCATCATTACGCTTAGAGCTTGAGATGGCCCAGGGTAATGTGTGTGCAGAGTTGCTCCATCTGTTTGTAAGGCCCTCAGCAGAAGTGTGGCGGCTGTTGACATTCTCCATATAATATTGTTTGAATTTTTCATCAAGATCCTGGTCTGCATTACAAGAGCCCTTTTGTTTCCACGTTATTTGTACATTCTTTGTACGTGTGTACCTAGCTCTTCTTTTGTTTGTTTGTCCATGTGTCTTATTTTAAACTCCCAGTCCATTTTTTATCGTCCCCTGCTCGGTCCGGGTGGCGTTTGTGGGGTCACGGGCAGCGGTCAGCAACGCACCCCCACCCGTCCCGCGTCTCTTTGGGCCAGTACCTTTTGTGCAGGGGACCCTGACGTGGCAGTGAATGCAGGTCACCACAGGTTACTGACAAAGGCCTGTGAAAGGGTGTTCTGTGCTGGGCTGAATGGGCCGATGTGCACCGTTAAATACGGCCTGCCTCCTGTCAATGTTGCTGCCATTAAAAAGAGCTTTTGCTCGATACCCTCTCCTTTTCATGCACGTGAAAGTTAGTTTTCTCTTTGTTTCTCCCATTGTGTCGGGGCGTTCAGCGTCTTTGTCATACTGTCAATGTCGCAGCAGTAAAATGAGTTCATTTTAGATTCAGAGCCTGTTCTGTTGTGTGATCGCTTCCATAAATAAAGCAGTAATTCTTGTCCTCTCTGGTCACTTCTGCTCTTAAATCTGGACATTATTTTGAATCCCTCTTCATTGATAAAGGTAAATACTCATTAACAAAAGGACAATGGCCATATATGTTGTTGTTAGTATTATTATTATTATTATCATTGCAGACATGCATGTTGGAGTACCCACACTGGAAAAAAAAATGGTGACCTAAATTTGAAATAATTGGTTTTAAAAATATTATACATTTATGTATTATACATTTTATTTAACATCCATGACCCAGTGTTATTTTAGCATTGATATACTATTATAGTTTTTATAATATTTTACGTTTTTAATTTACCCTTAGTTAAGGTTTTAGTATTTTTGTTGTTGTTGTTTTTTTGTTTTCTTCATTTTTAGTACTAGTAGTAGTATATTCAATACATTTTTGTTATTTTAGCACATCAAGTTACACTACATTAAAATGAGAAATGCTGAAATATTTATTATTAATAATATAATAAATTTTAGTTAACTACAATAATCCCACACTGGGATTATAAAAACAATTTATACCAACAAAATAAATTTTGAATGGGTTTAAATCGGGTAGAAATAAAAGCTCTTTAAGGTAATAATTGCACCTTTTTACAGTGCATTTAAAAACAACACATTAATATTGCAATTATTCAGCACCATGATATACTGTAATTTGTATTTACTTTTATTCTAAAAGCACTGCTTTGCAAGCTATCACGACAATGACATATTCACTGCAAGCAACGGTATGTTGGCATTATCAGGCACAGCCGTCTCACTTTGTGTGTTAATGAATTTGTAGTGTGCGTGCACTCAATGAGGTTAATGGAAGGGATCTCGGAGGCTCATCTTGCCGGCCCAGCCCACTCTTTCAAGCCTGCTCTCCATGCATGTTTCCGGAAATGATTCTTTAGTCAGCTCGTTGCCTCTCCGCCTCCCCCTATTGTTCTCTGCCCTCTAGGGGCCC
Organism: Barbus barbus; assembly: GCF_936440315.1. NCBI lineage: Eukaryota > Metazoa > Chordata > Actinopteri > Cypriniformes > Cyprinidae > Barbus > Barbus barbus. The sequence continues at coordinate 4,451,663 of NC_136758.1, forward strand.
TTCTCGCTTTATCTGATGCCAATTCTGCATCGCACTCCTCCTGCCCCCTATCTGAATGTCTCCTATATGGCTGTGTTATCTTATCCGCAGTGTCATCTCTTTATCAGCCCTATCCCGACCCCAGCCGATCAGGCAGACTGCATCAGAACCGCACACATGAGCACAGCTCTGCTTACACATAATCCGCTCACAGTATTCTTCAATTTGCTCTATCGAGACAGACAAATCCCTACTGAAGGGGAGAAATAAAAAGTGGTTGTTTTTTTTTTTTTGCTCTTTGTCATTGTTGCCTGAACTGAGCTTGTTCAAGTGTATAATATAATATAATATAATATAATATAACATAAAATATAATAATATATAATAATATATATCATGACCCTATAGATGACAAGTAGTGAATAGAATAGAATAGAATAGAATAGAATAGAATAGAATAGAATAGAATAGAATAGAATAGAATAGAAATATGTAATAAGCTGTAAACAACCTTACAAAATATGTGATTTAATTAGAAAATTTTAATTGAGGTAAAAATTTACTATAAGTTAACACTTTATTTTACCGTTTCCGGTTACACTTTACTTTAAGGTCTCTTAACTAGTTGCTTATTAGCATGCATATTACTAGAATATTAGCCATTTATTAGTAGTACTTAAGCACATATTAATGCTTTATTCTACATCCCTAATCCTACCCAATACCTAAATTTAACAACTACCTTACTAATTATTAATTAGGAATTTATTGAGGGAAAAGTCGTAGTTAATAGTGAATAAGTGTTCCCTATTCTAAAGTGTTACCCAGTTCCCTTGTTACATGCACTACTTGTTGTTAATTACTTAGTGCCTATCTGTGTAATTACACTGTAAAAAGTCACTTTAAAATAAAGAATATAATATAATATAATATAATATAATATAATATAATATAATATAATATAATATAATATAATATAATATAATATAATATAATATAATATAATATAACCCCACAGAGGACAAGCCATTTGGAATAGAATAGAATAGAATAGAATAGAATAGAATAGAATAGAATAGAATAGAATAGAATAGAATAGAATAGAATAGAATAGAATAGAATAGAATAGCTCATGTGAAAACCCTGCAGAAATATGGCCCTAACCCTACAATGTAAAAGAAAGAAAGAAAAAAAGAAAGAAAGAAAGAAAGAAAGAAAGAAAGAAAGAAAGAAAGAAAGAAAGAAAGAAAGAAAGAAAGAAAGAAAGAAAGAAAGAAAGAAAGAAAATTCTATTTAATACATATTTATGTAATTACTATGTAATAACAATTCACATATATTATATTAATGTGGACATTTAAAAATACAAAACTGAAATAGAAAATAAAAAGTGAGCTACATTCAGGTGCCTATTAAATTAATAACATGTTAATAACAAATGAATAATAGTGTAATTACAGTTTGTTTGTTTTGAGTTTTGTTTTTTTGGTATGTTTTTAAGGTAGAATCCTGGAATCCTTCAGTTTCTATTAAATGCTTTAATAGGACAGGATGAGAGGTGGTCAATAAACTGGATAACAATCCATGTGTTTTTCTTTTCTTCCTATTCCGTTCATGGAAACTACCTTCTTCCTTTGTTTCTGTTTCTTTCTGCGATCCCCGCTGAATGAACACTCGGCTTTCCTTCTTGCCGGCGCTGACGGACGGGATTGGATCTGCGTGACAGGTGAGTCGGCCCAGCTGCTACCTGTAGCAGCCGCCTCTGTCAGACAGCAGCTGTCCGTCTCTGGATTGCACCAACACACGCACTCACTCACTCACACTCAAAACAGTCAGTCACGCATCCAGTCACACTCATTCAAAAACATAAATGCATACTCTCCCACACAGCCATTCACCCCAAACAATCAGCTCTGCTCAGATGCCCAGCTAAAGGAGCAACATGCTCCGACACACAGTTTAAAAGCTACTGTTTTTTTTTTTCAACTGAAACGGATGCTATAGTTTGTATTTATATTCTGTGCATTTTTTTTACAAATTAGGATTCATCAGAAATTAATCTGTTTATCAGTATGTTTTTGCTGTTCTAGCTTAGTGAATGAATAAAATCCAACCAGGCTCAAAATAATTCATTAAATATGTATGTATCCAAAACAACTAAATCAACTATCAATCCGAGATCCTTTCTGCAAAATTACAATCTGATTTAAAAGCATTTAAAAGGTTTTTGTTTGTGTTGTCCTTGTATAGTCCCATCCGGTAATCTTCCTCCATGACAGCATCACACACTCTTTGTCTCAGTATTATGATGGCAGTGAATGCACTCTAATGGCCTCTGTCGGTTCCTCTTACACACCTCCGCAGGTACACCTGTCACCAGTCGTCCGCCTCTCCACTCCACTCCCATTCTCTTCTCTTTCCTCTGCAGTTGAATAAAGGAGATCAAACGGTAGGCCCGTTGTTAAAGCCCATGTCAGTGAGACACCTGTGCTCTGCATAGTACAGTTAAGTCACCTGGACTCAAACTCTACATAATCACTTGAATTTCTGAGACAAAACAGTGTCACATATTATCTTCACTAAGTCACCAGGCTTTCATGGCTCATATATTATGATAAAGAATAATATGGAGCTCATATTACAGGCCCAAACTGAGCCAAAAAATAAGATGAAATTCTGATAGCTTATAATGTAAATCAATGAGATATATAGCAGTCTGGCATGAAATAATTTAAACACCATTTGTTATTTTATGTCTCCCAATAGATTATATTTAAATGCTTAGTTTTATGATCAAAGCTCTCAAGTTGCTTCAGTCCAGTGAGTGTTTAACTTAAAATATTACAAACAATATAAAAGTGATTCTTCTGTTTAAACATCAGTAATGTTTTCACAGCAAAAAGAACGTTAACCACGACCTGAAGGTGGACGTTTTTACAATTATTCTAAAAGGCCTTTCACTTGCTAAAAAAGGCTAAACTATCAATCAGATGACAGAAGGCATGGAGTACATTGTGTACAAAAGGTTTCTCAGTGCATCGTGTTGATCATTTAGAGACCTTGAAAAAAAAGAAATTTGTGTATCAAATGACACAGTAGGTTGTATATGGTTAATGAGCTATTTCTATTTGCGCTGACCCTTAAAGTAAACATGAAGGATTGTATTATATGCATCAATAAAGAAGAATGCATCAGGACATTGTTACAAAATTAAAAGGGTTTGACGTCAGCCATAAAAAAAGTAATTTAGGTGGAGCGATTGAATGATACATTACAAAGACAAACATTTTATATTTTTTTTACCCCCTGAGATAATTCAAATTATTTCAACATTTTTGTTGTCCAATGCCGATATATTTTATTTCTGCACTCCTGACCAGTGAAGGCTGCATGGTAAGTGCACTGGTTCAACTCCTTAAGAGCTTCTCTGGATAGTGGGCTTGTGGTGACCCATGCAGCGACCACCTGGCCTCTGCATTGCTACCTGAAGAGCAGTGCAATTAAGCTTTTACCACCCCTGATTAAAACACAAACACACTCACACACACACACATGCATGTGCTTGAACCGTCCCTGAACCCTTGTTGCCTAAATCACGTCTGGTCCAAAAAGACTGTAGTGGAAAACAATCTTTCTGCTCTCGCTTTAGTTATGGGATTTAACAGAACTCCAGTTTGGCACCAGATAAAATTCTTAAATTCCCTATTTTTCTAAGATTGTGTATTAGTGGCATCTTTTAACATGGGAATGAATACGCTAGACAGCTTTAGCACAGGCTGCTGAGTGACCTCATTATAGGTGGGGAGCCAAAAAAAAAAAAAAAAAAAAGCTTCTTAGGACACTTGCTCTTTTCACATGTTGCATTGTGTCTGCAACATCAAAAGCTCAATTGAGCAAAGCACTGTTCATCTGCAGCTTATCGCTGCCGGCTCACTTTGATTAGCTCACTTTCAGCACACAATGGACACATATCTAGCTGGAGTGAGACAATGCCTACAAAGCTGATGCTTCAAATCCTTCAAAGCAGTGGTTTGATGTGTGCATCTACCTCAAAATACAGTACAGATTGATCCATAGTTGAATAATTGAACCTAGCCTTATTTTATTTACTCTGTTTCTTTAATTTGCTTTTTCTGTACACTGATTGGTAAAAAAAAAAATAATAATAAACTGTTCAGCAGCTCAGACAATAGCTTTCAAGTTTACATGGCTGAAATTATATTATGTTTTGACATTTGGGAGAAGCATGATAAAGAATTGAATAAAGTATTTAAAAAAAAAATATATATATATATATATATATATATATATAGCCCAGAAATACACATTGAAATTCTGGGTGTAACAGAAGTAGCGTGACACAGACGGGAAGTAAAAACGGGGATCTTTATTTAGCACAGAGGAGTCGTGACGGATAGTTGGGTGATGCACTGGTGAGTATCAGTCTTTAGACTTCTTCCTTGGAGATTGGTGTGGAGAGTAACTTGAAATCCTTTCCTTACAGATGACCCGGAGAACAGGCGACACAGAGACGGAGCACACACCTCAGGAGCACGGAGACTGGAGAGAGCGTGGAAACAGAACACTAAGGAGGAACACAGGAGGTAAGTCACACAGGTAAGTCATATAGAATGCTGAACTAAGTCAGAGAATCCTCTTTGTAGGTACGAGACAATGTACAATGATGGTGACTGAGGTGTGTGCTTATGTACTTGGCTGGTGATTGTCTAATTGGATGTGTGACAGGTGCAGGTGCTCAGAACAGGTGAGAGGGATCTCTATGATTGGGTGGTGGTGGAGCCTGGCCGATCCATTATAGTACCCCCTCCTCCACGGTCCGCTCCTGAGGGCCGAATACCCCGACATTGTGGTGGTCTACCTCTGCCACGGGGTGCAAGACGATCAGGATGAGTAGCGTGGAATTCCTCCATTAGGGAAGGGTCTAGGATATAATTTCTAGGTACCCATGAACGTTCCTCTGGTCCATAGCCTTCCCAGTCCACCAGATATTCCAGTTGACCACCACGGCGTTGGGATTCCAGGATCTCTTTGACCTTGTAGACGGTGCCCTCTTCAAGGATCAGAGGAAGAGGGGGCTCCTCCCTCTAGCCAGGCTTTGTGGGAATAGGAACAGGGTCATGGTAAGGCTTCAATAGAGAAACGTGAAAAGTGGGATGAATTTTATATTGAGGAGGAAGTTGAAGCCTGTATGTGACCAGGTTAACCTGTTCCAGGATGGTGAAGGGACCAACAAATCTGGGACTGCGCTTCTTTCTGGGCAGGCGCAACCTCATGTCCCTGGTGGACAGCCAGACCCTCTGGCCTGGCTGGTAAGTGGGTGTTTCAGCTCGAAGATCTGTGGCCATCTTCTGCCTGCGCACTGCCCGCTGAAGCTGATGGTGCGCTGCGTCCCAGACCCTCTCACTTTCCCGGAACCAGTGATCGATGGCAGGAACATCGGAGGGTTCCCTGACCAGGGAAACAGGGGAGGCTGGTAGCAGAGTATGCACTGGAAGGGATTGAGACCAGTAGATAGATGTCACAGGGAATTCTGGGCGTACTCCGCCCAGCCTAGGAATTAAATACTAGGTATCCTGGTGGCCATGCCAGAAGGTTTGTAGAAAGCGCCCTACTTCCTGCACCTTCCTTTCCATTTGCCCATTAGACTGTGGATGGTATCCAGAGGTGAGGCTTACGGTCACACCTAGGAGATTGAAGAATGCATGCCAGACTCGAGAGATGAACTGTGGACCCCGATCTGACACGACATCCTCAGGAATGCCATAAATTCTGAACGCATTATTGAAGAGAAGTTCAGCATTCTCCAGTGCTGTGGGCAGACCCTTGAGGAGTAGAAGTCGACAGAACTTAGAAAAATTATCAATCATTAGAATGCATGCGTTAGCTCCAGAGGGTGGTAGGACTGTTATGAAGTCAAATCCTAGGTGTGACCATGGGCGATTGGGTAAGGGTAACGGAAGGAGCTTGCCAGCTGGTAAATGGCGGGGGTTTTTTGACATGGCGCAGTCTGGACATCCCTGGACAAACCTTCTCACATCCCTTGCCATATTTGGCCACCAGAAGCGTTCTCCTAGCAGCGAGAGGGTGTTGTTGGCCCCTGGGTGGCCAGTGCCCACATAGGTGTGAGAGGAGTATGTTGTGACCGTGGCACATATTGACGACCTGGTGGGCAGCCCGGTGGATTATTGGGAGCTGCATCAGTGGCAACTGGAGGAGTGGTCCATTGGATGGAACTGAGGATCAGTTTGGAAGGAATGATGCTTTCGGGTTCTTCTTGCTTTTCAGAAGGACTGAAAATTCGAGATAGGGCATCCGCCTTAACATTCTTGGAGCATGGACGATAAGAGATGGAGAAGTTAAACCTGGTGAAGAAGTGCGCCCATCTAGCTTGTCTGGGGTTTAGGAGTTTGGCATCTCGAAGATATTGCAAGTTCTTATGGTCTGTTAGCACAGTAAATGGATTAACGGCTCCTTCTAACCAGTGTCTCCACTCCTCCAGCGCTAATTTAATGGCTAGCAGCTCCCAGTTACCGATGTCGTAGTTAACCTCTGCCGGGCTGAGCTTCCGAGAATAGAAGGAACAAGGATGAAGTCGAGCTGGTTTCCCCTGCTGCTGAGACAGCACCGCTCCAACTCCGGTGGTAGACGCATCGACCTTGACTATGAAGGGTAGATCTGGGTCAGGGTGAACGAGGAGCGGTGCGCTCGTGAAGGCTTTCTTCAACATAGCAAAGGCTGTAGAGGCTGATGGCTGAAGACTTGGGTTTATTACGTAGAAGGTTGGTTAATGGGCTGACGATCTTGCTGTAATCTTGGATGAAGCAGCGATAGAAGTTGGCAAATCCGAAGAATCTTTGGAGCTCTTTGATAGTGGTGGGTTCTGGCCAGGAAGTGATAGCTGCTACCTTCCCCTCGTCCCAGGAATTGTACGGAAGATTGGTTAAAGGTGCATTTCTCAGCCTTGAGGTAGAGATGATATTCCCAGAGTCGTTGTAGGACCTCCGCAACGTGACGGCAATGTCCGGCCAGGCTCCGGGAGTAAATCAGGATGTCATCACTGTAGACGATCACTGAACGATGGAGAAACTCCCAGAGCACCTCGTGCATAAAGTCCTGGCATAAGGAGGGGGCATTGATGACCCCCTTGCATATCCGGATCAGATTATAAGCGCTGCGGAGGTCCAAATTGGTGAAGATCGAAGTACCCCGGAGATGTTCCAATGCCGATGGGATGAGGGGAAAGGGATAGTGAAATTTGACTGATCTTGTTGAGTGAATGGTAATCAATGCAGGGCCTCAAACCTCCTTCCTTCTTGGCCACAAAGAAGAAGCTGGGAAGGGAAAAAAAAAAAAAAAAAAAACGATGTATCCTTGTTTCAAGGCTTCGTCGATATACTCTTCCATGGCCTTCTGTTCTGGAAGCAAGAGTGGATAGATTTTTCCACGGGGCACTGGCTCACCCGGTAAGAGGTCGATGGCACAGTCCCATGGTCGATGTGGATGTTGCTGGGATGCTCTCTTGGGACAAAACACATCACTGAAGGGGGCATATTTGGAGGGAATGTCGACAGATTGTTTCTCTACTGGGCTTTCGATGGATGTTGAACACGCGGGTATCACTTCAGCAGGAGAAATTTGTGGTGAGGGAGTGCTGGGAAAACATCCTGGAAAGCAGTTTTTGCCCCACTTCAGGACTTCTCCCGTCCGCCAAGAGAGTAGAGGATCATGTTTTACCAGCCACGGGTGCCCCAAGATGATGTCAGCGGTGGACCCCTCCAGAGCTAGAAGATGAATGGTTTCGGAATGAAGCTGACCAATGCGCAGGTTGATGGGTCCCACACTATACTGTTTGAGATCTGCTAGTGAGCGACGCCTTGTGGTACCATCACAGAGAGGCTCAAAATCACTCTCCAGAACATTTTCGTTCACCATTCCTGGCTGGTGGAATAAACTTCCCACCCCTATCCGGAATGCCGGATCCCAGGCAACCTTCAAGCAACAACTGAAAACTCATCTCTTTCGGCAGTACTTGACTTCATCCTAAACTCAAAAAAAAAAAAAAAAAACTTTCCCTCTATCTTTCTCTCCACCTACTAGCTTGTACTTATTTGAACAATGACTGAGACTTGGTGTTACGAGCACTTCCTCTGTCTGATTGCCTCTTCAAGATTAATCGCTTTTTGTATTCCCCAATTGTAAGTCACTTTGGATAAAAGCGTCTGCCAAATGACTAAATGTAAATGTAAATGACTATAGCGCACATTCCTTCTGCATAATGGTTCCCCAGTTAATCGACTGGACTTGGTAAACCGTTTCGGTGGCGATGGTTTGAAGTTGGAGCTGGCGGCAGAGATTTCTGGAGATTCAATTCCCCGCTGACCTGGAGTCGAGTAGGGCAGATACTGAAACAGACACAGTGGCAGTAAGTATTACACAAGTAGTGAGCGGTTCCATCCTAACCTCCGTGGGTTGAATGACACTCACCACAGGTTGTGGCGGACGAAGGGGGCATGCCAGGATCATATGCCTATTCGCACCACAATATAAACAGAGACCGCGGGTCAACCTCTGTCGCTCAGCTGGAGTGAGTCTCTGGTTTTCAACCACCATAGGTTCTGGTGATGATTCTGGAGTGGTCGTGGAATCTGGTCGGCCGAGGAATGATGCAGACTCAGCGGGTGATAGCTCTGCTAGACAGGACTAATTGCGGTTTGCACAGCGAATAGACAGCTGGATGAATTGTTCTAATCCGATGGAGTCATCATAAGCAGTAAATTGCAAGTGAAGTTGTGGAACCAATCCCTGCCGGTAGGTGGTAAGTAGGGTCTTTCGTTCCATCCTCTGGCAGCTGCAAGGGTTCAAAACTTGATAGAATACTCGTTAATAGTCATAGTACCTTGCTGTAGATGGTAAAGTTGTTCACTGATTTTAGTATCTCCACCGGTCCTGCCAAATACCTCATGGAAATGAGAGATGAAGCTTTGAAGACTTTTAGTAGCGGGACTGGCCTGAGCCCAAATTGTTTCTGCCCATTGAAATGCAGTTCCTGTTAGCAGAGAAATAATGAATGCCATTTTAGACTGTTCAGTAGAATACATTTGTGGTTGCATCTCCAAGGTGAGGGTACACTGTAGGGGAAATCCGTTGCACTCCTCCGCCGAACCAGAGAAGGGCGCTTGTCTGGCCATGGGACTGGCGATGATGGTAGGTGAAGTGCGTGCAGTGTTTACGGAAGTGACTGGCAGTGGTGGTGATGGTGGAGCTGTACTCTGGAGCAAAACTCGTCGGAGGGAATCCACAAACTTCTGAAATGGGTCGGGGGAACTCATCTGTGCAGACGGTGTTGGGCCGGTCTTCTGTAACAGAAGTGGCTTGACACAGATGGTAAGTAAAAACAATGATCTTTATTTAGCACAGAGGAGTCGTGACGGATAGTGGGGTGATGCACTGGTGAGTATCACAGTCTTTAGACTTCTTCCTTGGAGATCGGTGTAGAGAGTAACTTGAAATCCTTTCCTTACAGATGACCTGGAGAACAGGAGACGGAGCACACACCTCAGGAGCACGGCGACTGGAGAGAGCATGGAAACACAGAACACTAAGGAGTCACACAGGTAAGTCATATAGAATGCTGTCAGAGAGTCCACTTCGTAGATACGAGACCGGACAATGATGGTGACTGAGGTGTGTGCTTATGTACTTGGCTGGTGATTGGGTAATTGGATGTGTGACAGGTGCAGGTGCTCAGAACTCAGATGAGAGTGATCTCTGTGATTGGGTGGTGGTGGAGCCTGGCCGATCCGTTACACTGCGGATTCAAAACCTTGAATTAATATTTTAGGATTTAGTCACTTACAGTATATCTCAAATAGACTGACATTCTCAAATCATGCTGGATTGCATGTATCAGGTTTTATGAAGCTTCTGTGCATGCTGTTTTTGAAGCCAGGCAGACATATTCTGAAATGTAATTTTCAGTTCAACTCAAATTGTTAAGCTGATAATTATGTATTTTTCAATAAATTTTAATGAAAATAATGCATAATGAAGTTATATTTCTAATATACAACAAAAGTTAATTGCCTCTTTTGTATTCTTCCTTACCGTTTTTGCTTGTTTCTTGTTGTTGTTGTTGTTTTGTTTTTGTTTTGTTTGATTGTTTGCACTCAACCCCCTTCCCTATCAAAACCTCATTACCTTGATTATTTAAAGTGTTAAATGTCAAAAATTCGTTGCCTCTTTTGTTTACTTCCTTACCGTTTTTGTCTGTTTTTGCACCCAACCCTCTTCCCCATCAAAACCTCATTACCCCTATTGGTTATTAAAAGTGTTTGCTTGACTGACTGACAAATATTTATAGTATTTATCTATGCAATGAATCTGGCTAATCTATGAGTCCGGCTGTTTTTCAACAAGAGGCACATATATAGCTTCTTACTTCCACCCAACCCAGAGGGCTAAAACACTCGGGGAACGGTCGCATACAGTAAAGCTGAGATCACAGGGTCCCTTACGCAGTGTTCACTTCTCCCTATACACTCTTAAAAACGGTTCTTTATTGGTATCTTTCATGAAGAACCTTTAACATCTGTGGAATCTTTCCATTACACAAAAGATTCTTTACAGTTGAAAAAGTTCTTCACACTAAGACCTGTTCACTGACAAGTTGTTTTGGGAACACACAATGGTTCTTTCATGGCATCACTGCGAAAGTTCACTTAACTCAACAACTTACAAAACGTATGCAATATATTATCAATTTTAATGATTAGAATCTGTCATATTTAAAAGCCCTACAAGTTCTAAATATATTGTGATGATTCACATGAAAATAGAGGTATTTTGGTCATATAATCATCTTAATTGTAACCTTTAAGCATTGTGGCTGACTAATAAAACTCATTAAAAATGCCTCAACTCCTTTTTCCTGCTTTTTTATATTTAGATTGCTGTGGCAATGCATAGAGACAGGTGGGTTAATGTCCTATAGCGTTTACAGTACCCTTCAAATTGTATTTGTATGTTCCCTTCATAGTACCGAAGATAGCAGAATACTCTTTAGTGATGTCTACATTTGCAGCACACTTACGGTCCATTGCAACACTACGACATTTTGTGCAATGTAAATATCTAAAAATATGATTGTGTTATGTAACGTTTTTCAATTTTAAAGTTTAAACGTGCTGTTCTTAGGCAAAGCATGTAAGATTAGTCTTCCCATGAGCACAACAATGAATTCTGCTGGTCTTGGATCAGTGTTCAACACCTCAAGTTCAAAACTCAGTTACTAGTAGGAAGGAAATGCTGAATCGAGATCAGCAGCTGCGTGCTCCTTCGACTTCATTTACATTGTTTACATCAAATACGCTATGTCATTTCTAAAATGATTTTACATAAATTTTAAATAAACAAATGGAGTGTAATATGTGGATTAAAACTTGTTTATTTAATTATGGTTGCATTAAAAATGAGTTTAGCCAAGTATGTGAAAATAAATTACATCCATATTCGCATTTAAATCAACAAGTGCCCGCCCTCTAAATCAACTCGAAACTAGCTTACAATGAGTTGGCTTTTTAGATGAACGAACCAGACAAATCTCTTGCAAACAATCTGATTTTTCACTGGATTTGAACTTAAAAACGTTGACACTATCAGTGGTAAAATCATATGAGGTGCAATAATTTTATAACATTTTGCTGCATGAAGAAAGCTGTTTTTGTGTTATCTATATATTTATTTATTTGTTTATAAAAAGCTTTGTTTATTTTTATTTATGGTTATGCCTATTTATGATGCTCAATAAAGAATCCATAGCTCCTTAGGTCAAACTGTACTAAAAGAGCAGACTTTAATAGGCCGATGAAGAGCCTTAATTGTTCAGAGAAAAGGCAGGCAGAGAGCGTCAGAGCTGAGTCGGTGACTCCGGTTGGCTGTCCTGTTGGTGTGGGCGGGCATTCGTGTCTCCAGGCATGGCAGCCTGTGTTTGCAGTTGTCCCTAACAGCACCGACCGACTCCAGCCCAAACACCTGTGTTTGCTTTTGCGCTCACTCCCCCAATCTTCTCCGTGCAGGTCACATGATCGGCAGATAGCCCCGGCACCATGGGAATACAAAAGCAGGGGCTTTTAGCGCTGTTAATCATTAATGTCAGGCTTCCTTGTGCCCCTCTCTCTTGACGTTGCAGATGTGAATGTTATCTTGCTCATGCATCCAGGTCAGACGTGACTGTGGGTAGCTGCAGGTGAACGTGGCTGATGGAAAGGGTTGAACCATCAGTTGCCAAATGAAGTGGCACGACGGGGGAAGATGACTGCTGATTGGTTCAGATCTAAAAAGAAAAGTGCATTCAACATGATTAGAGTGTGAAATATATATATATACATATAAAGTAATGGGAGAATGCGTAAATATATGACAAGAATACACATTTTAGGTGTCTAAATATCTGTATTCCAGAAAATACATTCAAATTTATAATAAAAAATTTAGCCGCCAACATTGGGGTCTTGTTTGACATGGTGACTGAGAAAATGGGAGTGATAATGGAAGTTAAAGTCATTGGCACTAACATGGAACACATCCATTTTTAAGGAATTAGCTTGGCTAAACCACAATCCTGTATTGAAAAAAATACTGAGATTGTACTTCTGTCTAGACTTGTTATTGGTTGTTCCAAAGACCCCAACTACCCCAATGCAATTTCCTAATGCATACACACTCTTAAAATTAAAGGTTCCATCTTTTAATAAAAGAATAATCTTTTGTGGAATGGGAAGTTTCCGTAGATGTTAAAGATTCTATTGTTTTTTTAAAAGTGTAGACATAGTTGGGTTTAACACACCAAGTCCATGTTATATAGGAAAGACTTGTAGTGTGTTCATTCCTAACAAAGGCATATATTGATCAGAGAGTTCAGGCAGAGGTTGAAAAACTAAATAGTCAGCATAGATCAAACACTCTGGCAATATAAATGAAGGTCTGAGGTTCAAATTTGTATGTGAGCTACCTGTGCATTGCAATTGTGTATTCTAGTTCTAGTAGAATTATTTACTTTAAAACAAATATTCCTTATTTTTTATTGAAACACACGCAGTTTAAGGAAATGGCAAACCTTTAACAAAAATTCTATGCAAAAACATGACTGAACCCACAATGTTCAGACATCCTGCCAGATTTACACCACATAACTGTTTGTTTGTTAACCCTGGACGCGAATGATAAGAGCTTGGAACATGAGTTCACCGCAAAAATCACTAGTTAACCAGGCCATGTGCTCTCTCTCCTCTGAAGAAACTCCCACCCACACACAGACATGCATTACCACACTGTTCCTGTCAGAGAAATAAAAAGCGGATTATAAGAGGCATATTTCCTGAGCCCGGGCCAATGGGGAAATAAATAGTTCATTTGTTGAGTCAGAGCAGGCCCCAACCGTAGTGCGCTTTAAACAAAGGTGCCTGTTTACCAGCAGCAGGTAGAAGATGGATAGCTGGTTAAACATTGCTGGCATACCTGGCCGGTGCCATGGGCCGGTCAATGAGACCTACTGAGGGGACATTGTGTGGCTGAGTCTTATCTCTGGTGTACTCTTTGAGACCAGACCTGTGAGTGAGAGCGAAAGGAACGTTTGAAGAGATACAGATTATAATGTTTGGCCTTTTTTTTTTTTTTGAGACCATGTGTATAACCAAGCTGTTAGGAAGGAAATGGTTGGAATATATGCAATTAAGAAGTGGGTTTAGTTGAGAAAGACGCAAAACATTTTAAATGTTCTTTAAGAGCATGACTAATGGTCATCTTTGACCTTTTTTACAAAAAAAAAAATTATACAAATAAATATATATATTAAAAATTCCTCATTACTAAAGAATCTAAGCAAACTTTCAAGATATGTAGTTCCATGTATTGAAAATCTGCAGAAATAGTCATTTCACTTTTGATGTGAATGGCCATTTGAAATTAAGATGGCATTTATATTATAATGTATTCATAATACTGATTCACTTTAAATGTAAAGACTAAGGAAATGCAATTTTATACATAAATCCATCATTGGATCAACTGATTCAGTTGTGGAAAATAAGCATATACGAATACGAGTATAACAGACATACCGCCAGGCACATCATTTTATTTCATATTTTCTCACAGCATAATATCTAAATAAACTTATCGCTCAAGCCTTTCACAGCTCCTGGTCTCTCATTTAATGCATGACCAAAATACTGTATCACGTTTATTTATTTATAAGCCTCACTTGGGTATACGCAAAAGCCCTTCAGCAGGGTGTGTTTTTATTCGTGTGTGTTCCCATAGCTGTATCTTTGGCATGTTCCGGTACTTGCTAATCACCCAGATTTTGTGTGTTTCATCTTATATGAGTCAGTCGTTCTCAGCCGTTTCTGTGCAGTAGAGATCTGTGTCGTGTTTCAACACAGCGATTCTCAGCACCCATAAATTACACAGTGGTGGCAACTTAAAGAAGTGCTGAAAAGCCATGAACAGAGCTTTACTTTACTATCCGTGAAGCGTAAGGCTGCACCATCCCACACACAACCTGTTCACACACACTCACACAAATGTGTATGCGGTACATACTTGCACTCGCATGCTTACATATAAACAAACTAAAAACAAATTAATCTTTTTACCTCATTTTGAAAGCCATAGAAGTTAATATTATTCATTTTGTGTTTCATTAAAATCCAACATCCTTATGACCTAACTATGAAATCTGTCATCTTTTTATGAGATGCTATTGCTTAAACCATATTATGCACTAATGCATTAATGTTAGTATATGAGTCATGACAGGAATTAAATGATTCTTCTCATCAACTTATTAAGTTATCTAGCTGCCTAATACATCCATAATTCCATATTATCTTTCTGATGTGTCTGGACTGCTAAAATAGAGAATACCGTGGTAAGAACACACACACACAGGTTGACTTGATTTACTTTAACCTGACTAAAGGCTGTTGTGTTTTATGTACAGAGAAACCCATATAGTCAAACAAAAGAGTATCATAAGAGTGAGCACAAAAGAACAGAATACATTCTGCAATATAAAACACATATGTGTTCATATTGTTAATTGCAATACAATTTTAAGAGTAAAAGTTGCGTCTGTTAACATTAATGACCTCTGAGCTTCAATGAACAAGCAAAAAACAATTGTATTTAACATGAACAAAGGTTAATAAACGCTATACAAATATTCTGCTCAATGCTAGTTTATGTTAGTAAATGCGTGAACTAATGTTAACAAATAAGAGCTCATCATGTTACCGTTGTGTGTTTATTACTTTTTATGGTGTGCAATCACAAAAAAGAAGCGCATGAGCTCTGGAACAGCCATCACATTGTCATCCCTCTTTCTTTTTTACTTATCAAAGGAGGCGTGTGAATTTTTTTCTTTTGCTACCACTCATTTGTGAAGCACGTCAGAGAGCCACTGTATCATTAGCACAAACCACATATCACAACCCTTATACTTGACAAGATAAGACATTGCCCTCGAAGCGCAATCTTGACCCCCTTTTTGCTCAGCCGTCCCCTTTAAATGAGAGCACATGCAGAGGTGAAGCCCGGCCAAGGATATATGCGCGCAAGATGTGGCATGAGCGTGTTTGTTTGCGAAATTGTGAAAAGCCATGCAAAAGTATCTAAATGACCATACAGTACAATGAGAATTAAACACATGGGGCAGCTGGACTCTTATCTGAACGAAACCCAGCAACAAAGGAGCCCTAAGACTAAGAGGCTTGATGCATGGGAAAGCTATGGGCCAGCTATTGTGACTGCCCTTCTGCTGAGCAAATAGTCCAAACTGTTCATTCCCCGTCTTCCATTCTCTCGCCGGCACATTGTTTGTGTCCTTGCATTTCATTCGGCAAGGAAGATTGCTCTCAGGCCCAGTGAGCAAACAGTCCAGAAAAGAGCCGGCTATCTTCTGCTGTTCCCAGGAGAACTAGCATTTTGATTTGGGCTCCAAGCTGTCAGAGGATTGGAGAGTTGATGTCAGGGTGCCTGAATTAATTGCTTTAAGCCGAAGAGGGGGCTGACTGCGTTTATCGCCAACTGTTCAGTAAGATGTTTCCTAGCAATTATGCCCTCGACTTCGGCTGTGAGCTCAATTGTCGGCGAGTATATTTTAGAGGCACGCCGCAGGACACGGATAAATAAACTTAAACGTATCTGCGTGGATGGTTAATGGTCTAGTCCTACGTGGAGAGTCATTAAGACCGTATTCAGAAAATTTGAAATTCAGATTCTGTTGGATAGCCTATTACACTGAGAGAAACATCAAATCGCACAGCTTGTTCAATTGGCATTTTCTTTTTCAGGTCAAACGCAATTCAAACTGTGCCTTTCCTTGTTGAACGTGTCTATTTTTTCAAGTGGAACACTCTTCCAAGCCAAACGGCAATTCCTAAATGTCACAAAGGAAATATAGCTGTTACTTCAAGTACCATTTAAAAGCTGAAATTAATAGTAAACCCTATTGTCTTCTTGTCCGTTACCATCAAAGGGCACCTCAAATGCTAAATAATTCATCTTCCCTATTCCCATCTTTCCTTTTTTTCTACAGCTTTCACTGAGAGAGCATTTGCATCATAAAGGCAAAATGAGTCTTAACCTGTCGCATAAAAGACACATGGATTTGTTTAGATTATGAACTACCTCTCATATATGTCTCACTGTTCATATCCATCATCTGATTTGCTTCAAAGGTGGCATCATGCTAAGGCATCCTCCAACAATGCTTTGTTTGCATGTAAAAATGGCTCTGTGGATGATTTGCATCGGTATAGGTTTGCATTGGTTGAAGAACGGTCTATGGGAAGAGCGACCTCAACGATGAGTTGAGCCTTTTAAACTTCCTAATACACAGTTATGGTAACGGTTGTTGCTAGTAATGTAGCCTGTACCAAACATACATAGCCTATAGCACTTTTCTATGTTATTGTTGTTTTTTCAGCACTAAGAGAGTGCAACAGTCGAATTCCGGAAGTAAAAAAAAACACTCATTTTGTTTTTTCCATAGGAAAACTGATTTTTAATGATAACTAAACCTTCAAAGACAAACCTGTTGTGAGCGCTGAGGTTGTTAATCAATTGGATAAGCTTGTGTTAAAGCCATTTTTAACTTATTTTATACTTAACAGTGGAATTCGTGTTGAGGACCTTCATTAGCTTGTATAGAAAATTCCCCCAATCAGAGAGCAGCAACCATATCGTGCCTAAAGAGCTGCAAATGATGTAATCAAGTTGGTCTCCCTATCCTCTCCATATATAGTATATGTATGGATATTTTGCAATAATCTTAAAATATTTTGTTTCTCTAGATATAATCAACAACTTAAAACTAATATTTTTAATTCAAGTCGCAGTGCTTCATGGGATTGTTTTTTTTTTTTTTTTTGTCTTGGACCTTTATCTTTTTGTCAGATTTTTAAATACTTTGCTTTAAATCAATGTTGGTTGGTTTGGTGGCTTATAACATCGAAACAAAAAATGAGTGGAAAAAAATTATTCCGGGACCAACACCACTGAGAAAGTGAATGGGTGCTAATGTGTTTAAATGCTTTTTTAATTCATTCTTCAGAACTATTGATATGCTATTTCTGGGAATCAGCAATTCACAATTACTTTTGTATTACAGTTAAGCACACTTCAGATGGTTATTATAGCTTTTAATGTGACTAAGGGGCCTCGTTAACATTCTCACTAATTGATGCTATTGTCATCGCATCTGTAAATTAGAAAACAAAGACATGCTTGCAGATAATAAATCAGCCACAACAATGAGGAGAGCTCTTGATCTGACAGGAAATTGAATTAAACTGCCTGCTATGTGGCTGTCAGCGCGAGGAGAGGGGTTAAACATTGTGTGTCAGGGGACCACTACTGTGTAGCATCTGAGAATAATCTGTTCTAACATACCAGAGGCTCCTCCGGGCTTTTTAACAGGCAACACCCAGACATTAATCTCTTTGTGATAAATGCATTTATACTGGATTAAATTGAAGATTGCCTTTAGTTTGAGAAAGGGTTGGTGAATTATTTCTGTCTGAGTTGGAGGATTTACTTTAAGAGCTCTTGCTGTGGACTCTCTGGGGACAGTATTGGTAGAGATCCTGGATATGTATTTACTAGTAGGTTAAATTTGCTCGTGGCAAGAGATCTGACTTGATCAAATGAAAGAACATCAACTGGTATTTGCTCTCCCATCACGTTTGCTCATGTCTGCTTTTGTTAAGTTGTTTACCAAACAAATCATTTGAATGCAAAATGAATACGGTTCATATATAAAGGAGCTTCTTTGTCAAGTTTCAAATTGCAACAGTTGTAATAAATATAAAGATGCATCACTACAAAACTCGTGAATCTTGCAGACAGATTATTTGTATGTGTGTGTGTGTTTATTCTCCATGAATGCTTGAGGAAAAAGATTCTCATGAATGTTGCATGAATATGCCCATCACCGTCTAAACTACAAGCTCCTCAATGTTGAAAAAAAATGCAGAAATCACCTTTGTGACATACTCCTCTCACGTACAATAAATTGGACAAGCTCTATCTTGGAATAACCTATCGCCTTTACCATTTCGGTAGTGAGAACACATGCAGGACACAATCTGATTCGCTTTTGTTATGCAGGGAATCACGCTGGGGCATCTGGGCTTGTTTGCCTTTGGTGAGAAATGGAGATTGGTTTGGAGGTCTGAATGAATTGCTAGCGTCTGTGTTTATTGCTTTCATTAAGATTTAATGAGTCAAGTGTCCTTCCCAGTGACTTAGATTTTACCCACAGCATTTGACCACAGGAAATGTTGGGCTAGTCTGTGAACTATTGGCATCCGTACGTGGTAGACATGTGTGTTAATGTAAGTGCACAGGAAATGGCATAGCTGACATCGACATTGTCATTTCTTATTTAATACCCTAGTTATTTCAGCCGTAAAATGGAATCTGGCATTTGTCCAGGTCATTTTATCCCTAAAAGATGCTGATGTTTAAACAATGAATCGGGCGAATGGGTTGGTTGAATGGACATGTGGTTTGGCCTGTAC
Source organism: Barbus barbus (assembly GCF_936440315.1). Taxonomy (NCBI): domain Eukaryota; kingdom Metazoa; phylum Chordata; class Actinopteri; order Cypriniformes; family Cyprinidae; genus Barbus; species Barbus barbus. Next base: position 4,470,745 of record NC_136758.1, read on the forward strand.
GTCTCAGCAAGAATTTCACACCAAGCTGGTGGATGAGTGTGAACACAGGCCTGAACCATCACACTCTTACACTATTTCCGCTGCATTCGCCATGATTCTCCGATCACAACACCCCGACAGCATGTAGGCCATTTAACAACAGCTCCTAGACAATCATACAGCCTTTTTCAGCTAAAGAATAATAGACAATGTTCCTATTCAGAGTGTCTGAAGGGTTGGGCATGTACATGACATTAAAAAAATGTGAGACCAAAAAAAGAAAAATCTAGTGATGATTCATTTCAAAACAATGCCACCTACTCATCCCATTAATTACTATAGTAAATTACTCAAGAGATGCTCATGAGTGTTTTATTTAGAAAACTAGTCAGCTCATATCATATTGAAACAGTAATTACAAACTTAACCCAGAATGGCTCCAACAATGTATTTACTTCATATTAAGAGTTTCTATAGCATGCATTGTATCACATGAAATGCAAACATTAAAGATCAGAAAACATGCATTTCTCCAGCCGAAGAAATATACAATTTCAATGTGATTTAGATTAGAGCTACATTAATTTGATCTTTTTCTGTGTGGAATGTCTCTTAAGGCACATTTGATCAGGTTATTGGCTTAAAGGAGCATAGATGTATCTGTTCATACTTATGGTATTACTCACAAAATATTATTTCATATTTTAATATATAATTATATTTACCAAGGTAACTAAGAAGAAGTAGTGCCGTTTATTGTAAGGGTAATATATGCATGCTCCACATGTTTGATATTAAAAATAGAAAAGAAAAGAAAAGAAAAGAAAAGAAAAGAAAAGAAAAGAAAAGAAAAGAAAAGAAAAGAAAAGAAAAGAAAAGAAAAAAAACACAAAGTAAAAAAATTAATAAAAATAAAAAACATCATCTTTAGGAAATAAAGCATGTGCTCTCCCGTGTTTTTTGTCTGACTTTGTTATATATGTAGACCAGTTAATAAATATGGAATTACTAGGAAAAACATTTAAAAAGAATGAAGGTTTTATTGCAATTTAACTAGGAAAAATATTCAAAAATCATTTTATTTCCCCGAGCATTAATAGATTATTTAAATATATTTGTGGAAATATGACATTGAACTATTTATTAATATTTTATCATAATCGGTTTGTGGGCTTTTTTGCGCTATTTTAGCATGTAATCGTATTGGGCAGCGTTTAAAAAGACTATTACAAAGACTAACCTAATCCTATTCGGCATATTGCAGTGAAACTGCCTTTCTAACTTTAGGGCGTAGATTAGGCGTCTGTGTTGAGTATTAATATAGTGTGGGACAGCAGCAGGATTAAGAGTATTTGGTCTTAAATCGGTCCCTCCCCAGCAATGGGTTAAAGCGGCATTACAGCTTGTAAGATGGGTGTCCCGCAGATCTCCCTGGAGACCGGGTCCACTTGGGTGTTCCAGGACTGAGCAGAGAGAGCAAAATACGTGCTAAAGCCATTTAGCTGACCCGATGTAGTTTAGATGCCACCACGCACAGTCCTGCGATTCGGATCAGACTGTGTTTCCATTCCAAAATTAGCTCATTTTGTGGTTTAGGTACCAATAAGAGTCGTTTATGTGTATTCAAATCAATCAAAATAAATCAAAGTTTCATTCCCATGCATGTAAGTGTGTGCATTAACCATTTTTGGCCTGTATTATGTTTGTATGTGACGTAGCTACTTATGAAAGTTTAGGCGATGCCCATAGCTCTCCTTGAGAAACTTTACTCTCCTAATAAGAATTTGGAGGATCGGTTGTTTACATTCCGGCTTTCATTTGCAGTATGATATGCAAATTGAACGACTCCGACGAAAAGCAATTAAACAGGGTTACCTAAGTGAGAAGGAAAAACACGCCAGGGAAAAAGCTGATCTCGTTGCTATAACAACAATAATAATTTGATTTTTAGCTTTTGTTTTAATTCGTTTTAACTTGCAGCCTTTTAAAAAAGCAGATATTAGAAAAATATTTTAGATCTTACTTTATATTGCATCCTTTAAAGTAGTGTAATCTACCTAAAAGCATCTTGGATTCTCTCATTCCAGTCTTAGCCACAAGTAGGGTAAAAATGGGAAAGATAATAATCATATTATTATTATTCATATTATCGTGGTCGTCCTTGATCCTTGATGTTGATTTATTTTTTTATTTTTTTACATTGAATCAGAACAGAAACAATCTGACAAGCTATCACTCCTTTTATTCATTTATTTACGTTGTGAGCGTAAACCTGAACTTTCTGTAAATTGTCATGGTAAGACTTATTTTGTCTGATGTCAAACATAGGTTGCTGTTGTTATTTGTGTCTCTGGAACGATGTTAACACCAGAAATTCTTGGTTGTTGAAAATAATTTAATTTGTTGAACGCTTCGCATTCGTTAAATGAGAGACTTGTACGAGCGTAAAATCCTTTATCTGCATTGATAATTTGGTTGCAAAGTCGTTTATATCTGATAAACGTATATCTGATATATACCGATTAAAAAAAAAAGACATCACCACTATGTACCTGAGAAAAACTCAATTTGATGCGCTGCGGTTATCGGCAAGGCGAAAGCAATGCATGTCTTCTCCGGTATCATTGGCATCAATCAGCTGGAATAGCCATCTGACAGTCGGCTGAAAGAGCCCCTTAACATCAGCACTTGAGTTGTGTCTGTTCAAGCGACGAGCCATATTGCCGTGAAATCGCATTGTTGCACGCAGAAACCTCCTGTATGAAATCCTTATTAAGCCAAACACTCAGCATGCATCGAAAGCCGCAGCAGTGAGCTGATTTAATGATGAAATGTTCGTACCTGGAGCCTGCAGAACGGTGTCGGAGCCTCTCCCGCTGCCTTCTGCACAGGACTGGAAGCCTCGCGGCATTTATTTGAGCTCAAACTCTGTCACTGTTGACTTTAGCAACAAAGCAAAGATTTCACTGCCCCGCTAGTTTAAAAAATGATTATTTTACCAAGATATCGATCAGTGCGCTATAAAAATTCAGCCTAGCATTATGTCTAAAACGAGGGGCAGCGCAATTTAATTTCTGTGTAAATTTACCTAGAAGTGACGTGCTCTTATTCAAAGTTTACACTCGTGTGATTTGATTGCTCATGTACACATCCTATATGTATTAATACCGCCTTTTTCATTGTTTACCAGTTTGTGTTTATTCGCAGATCATGAGGGTTTGAAATACAATGGAATGGACTGAGAGCTAAAAACACAGAGGTGACAAAACCAGGCCTTCTTTGCCATTATTCAAGCTGCAGGAGAATGCTCTTAGTGTACACGTTCATGTGATACCCCAGGGGGATGATTTGTTGGCCACAGATGACTTCTTGATCTGCAAGTTTACTATTAAAAGGTGAAAGCCTGTAACACAGCTTCCTTATGTGTGTCGGAACAGCCCCACTACATCAACATTTCTATTTCTGCTTTTACTTATGTTTCCTGTTATTAGATTTTTACATAAGAGGGGTCTCGGGTGTATTTATATGTTGGAAAGAAACGAGATATTTCGTTAAAATGACAGAAATGGGAGCTTTTTATATATTTACTTATTTTATTTTTTTAGTTATAGCTATTTCATTTTTAAAAAATTACTAATCTAAAATATTTATTGCGATACTGTTGAAACGGAGACTTTATTTCTTGACATTTTTATTTATTAATTTTACACCAAAAGGGTCTCAATTCGTAGAAAAAAGAGAGACTTTCTAAAGATGACAAAAGATATTGCTGAATTGAGAAATGGATTCTTTGTTTATTTTTGTTATGACTGATTAAAAAATCTTATGCCATCATATATATATATATTCTGTATATACAATTATATAGATTATATGCAAATAATTGGTGTCATCTTTCGTAACACAATGCTACATTTTATTGTCGTGATAATAGATTTCAGTTGACTATCGCTTAAGTGAAATGCAGTAGGCCTACATCTTTCAAGGCATTAGAATATTATAATGAAATGAATACTGATTATTTGGGAAATTTATGAATGTTTTGAAAAGTATGTAGCTAATTATAAGCAATTTAGCTTATTTTATATATCAGGGGCAAAAACTATTTCTTAGACTGTTTTTATTGTTGATATTATTTCAGGTCATTGTTGAAAATAGCATAGAAAGCATTCAGTCAAAATAATTCAACTGCGGCAGATTAAATATAAATCTGTAGCCCTCGCAACTAACGAGTGGTTGTGCAAATACCTTGATAATTCGTTGAGCAAAATTATATTTATTAGTATTATTATTATTATTATTATTATTGCTGTTGTTGAGAACACAAATGAGTGAAAATCAGAATTGCGAAAAAATTCCAAATAACACTTTAATATAGATTCTGTTCTTGTCATCAACTACAAGAATACACATTTACAAGCCATAAATAAGTTTACACAAGTGATTGAAGAACTTCAGTCCGTCCGCAGTCCTTCGGTGTGGATTTGGTCCATTTTTCAAAAGCCGCCTCGAAGAGTTCGTCACATTGTCAACAGATCTTTTACAAAATAATTACTAACGAACATCTAAATTAACGGAGAACGTCAAAAATCAGAATACGTATACACAAACATTTTACAAATGTACAAATGGTCACAAGGTCCGTGAGAGTTTAGGAAGAGTTCAGGATGGGCCTGGCGTACACACCTTGGTAGTACGATGTGTCCGGCGCATCCAGGCCCGCTTTGCTCGCCATGGAGCCCATGGATAACGGGCCGGCCATCGGAGAGCCGTAACCGTAATGCATCACCTGCTCGTATGTCTTTAGGTCCATTTTGTGATGCTGTTGCTCCGAGGACATGAGGTTGTTGATGGAGAAGGGATGGTTGAAGGAATAGTGATGATCTGGCTTCAGGTGTCCTTCGTGCGCCAAAACCGAGTGATGTTGGGCCAGGAGATGCTGCGCTTGAGAGCTCGGGGAGGCTGCGTGGTCCGGGCTCAGACCCTGAGCCGACTTCATGTCAGACAGGGATCTTTTGTGCTCGTTACTGGACGAGTTGGAATGAGGAGATTCGTTCCCGTTGCAGCTCTCAGAGCTGCTGTTCGAGCCGCCCTCCGAGGTTTTCCGACCCGGCTCCTTGCTCAGATTCTTGTCGCACTTGAAGCGCTTTTGCCTCCTCAGATAGCAGCCGTTTTCGAACATGTTTCCGGAATCGGGGTGAAGGGTCCAAAACGAGCCTTTGCCCGGCTTATCCGGGGAGCGCGGGACTTTCAGGAAGCAGTCGTTGAAGGACAGCGAGTGGCGGATAGAGTTCTGCCAGCGCTGCTGGTTCTGTCGGTAAAAAGGGAAAAGGTCCATTATCCACTGATAGATCTCACTGAGGGTCAGCATCTTACTGGGCGACTGCTGGATGGCCATGGTTATGAGAGAAATGTACGAGTAGGGCGGCTTGGCGTGCGTGTAGCTCCTCCGATAGGTCTTCGGGTCCCTTGATCTGTTTATGTTCGACTGGCCATACATGGGGCTCATAGCGTTCATATTGCTGTACGAGGTTAAGGTGTTCATGGAGGGCGCTTGCGCTGCCATGGGGCTCATGGTCGGGCTCAGGGCTGCGCTCATGCCCGGCATACCCGCGCCCATGCCGGCCATCGCTCCGGGAGACATGCCTGTCATTGAGGGACTCATGCCCGTGTTGACATAGGACATGTTCATGGTGTTAGCTGCTGTCATGTTGGCGGTCGAACTCATTCCGGACATGGTCATGTAAGTGTTCATGGAGTTCATTCCCAGTCCGGTGTTCATGTTGCTCACGGAGGTGTAACACTGCGAAAGAAATCAGACAATGCGTTTAAGCGCAATACAACTCCAAGCAGTAAATATATAGAATCGTTGGCCTCGCTAAACTGAAAAGAGAAACATAAGAAAACAGCTTTTTTTTTTTTTTTTAATTGCAGCATATAAATAGTTTAATATAGAAATGTTTTATTAAACAGTTCGTTTTGTTGGGGTTAAGAGAAAATAATCGAATTAATCTGGAGATGTGTCATAAAGTGAAAGGCATTTTTGTCAGTTACAGCTTTCCAGCATATTACAGGAAACCCCAGGTGTAGTCGATATTACAGCCACTCAGAAACTTAAAACCAAGAAGAGCAGGATATTTGTTTAAAAGTCAAATGTCCGGTTATTTTCGCTTTCGATGTTGTCGAAGAAGAAAACCCATGTATTCGTCGGCATCGGTAATTGCAAATGAAAAGTTTGCATTGTATGTCAAGCACAACTTTGTTAGGATAGTGCAGGGCGTCGAGATGATGGGGGAGGATTTGGAGGCGCCTCAAGTCAATATTTGATCTCAAAGTTAATATTATCTCAGGGCTAATATTGAGTTGTATAAAACCGGATCGGATTTCGACGAGGAGAAAAAAAATACATATATATTTATTTAGGTGAGTTACCCACCTCGGGCTCTCCGTAGTAAGTGCTCCAGTCAGCTGCGTGTTCGTGTCCCTCCATTTTCACAGCACCGAGCATCCTGGAAAAAAGTTTCGTGTAATTTTCAAAACGCTTCCCCACACGAGAAATGCCGGTATTGTGTGTCCTTTGGCAGCCAAAGGTGGTTGTTGGGGACCACGGGATACACTCGTGTCGTCGTTGTGCTCTCCTCCTGTCAAGGGCTGGCGCATGTGTGTGTGTGTGTGTGTGTGTATCTGAGATGACTGCAGTTGAAATGACGCCTGCTGCTGGCTCTTAACGCTGTGATATAGCTCTGTGCGCCCAGGCGAGCCTCCAATCCCTACTGCTTCACTCGGCCCCTATTTGAATAATCTGCTCACACCTAGGCGCGAGACTTCTCCATGTGCCCCCCTATTGTACACCTGCGCAGCTTGAAAAGAGCAGCCCCATTTGAAAAGATTCATTATATCCTAATCTTATTGTATTCCAGCGGGAGAAAGAGGGGAATAGAAGTTTGGACTGCTGGGAGAGGAGTGGTTTGAAATTACATCCAGATAAAATTGGGGAGGACGAATTTAAAAATGCCAACACCTCTGGCTTCAAGTATAGTTTTTATTCAGATCGATCAACTGTCCGAGTGTTTTTTTTTTTTTTATTTATTTATTTATTTTTCATAGTTTTTATGAACAGTATTTATTATTCACAATCAATGGGAATCAATTTTAAATCAGCAAATACATCTCACTTTATTTATTCTTAACAGCTTTTTTAAAACTATTTAATACATTTTAAGAGCTCAGTAAAGTCAAATTTTTAAAGAAGTATTTGTAAAAGGACAGTGTCCTGTATTTTAAATACAGTATAAATATAAGAGAAAGCAGGACGACTGTGACTTAGGCCAGATCGAAACGTGCTCATAATGCGTTGTTTGTTCTGAAATGTTTTCGGCTATTTTGAATGAATTTGTTTACCTGGCTCTAGTTTATGTAACTAACAGCGGTACGCAGTTTGCTAATGTAAGACCAGGTCGTCGGTGTTGATTCTGCAGAGCTCAGTGGCAAGATTTGATTGCTTTCGTTAAACAAAGTATCCTAACATTTATACACTTTGTTTGACTATCCACGATATTTAGCTGGTGGTGGTTTGGTGCACCGAGGACAACGAAAAAAAAACACAATACGTAAAAACAACATAATTGCTTATATTTTCATAGTCTTTTGGCCTTTCTTTGATTGCTTTGCATCTCTTGATTTGGTGCAAAAAAAATAGTGCGCCCTCTCTTGGTCTACAAAGGGATTTTTCCACAGAAATAGGTTAGTGTGCTCAATTGTTAAGACTTTAAGATAACGTAGGCTACATGGTAAGTTTTTTATTTTTTATTTTTTTTATTAACATTATTTAATTATTTCATGTTTAACAGACCACTAGTCGAAACACGTCACTAGATTTTCATGTATTTTTTACACTCAAGCGTATGTAGCTAATATACTGTTCGTTTAAGCATTTAATGAATCATTTAATATTTAAATGACACAAAGAATCATAATGGTTACCGTTCGGTAACAGTTCATTTTAGAATCACATTTTAACTAAATGTGCAGGCTGAATATTGTCATTCTTTATCCTTTTAATAAAATAATATTTCTTAATATAGTTCAGCAAGGCATCAACTCTTTTTCGATTTGACACGCGCGTCACCAGCGTTGTAATAATGTTGTAGAATCAGATTTAGTGTGTATTTGTGTATAACAAGGGTACAATTTGCAAATATAATGACGGAGTTTATTTGGAGCTGTGTGTATTGTGTAAACGGTGCTCATAGACACCGCTAAACGCGCGCAGCATCGCCGAACAAATAACCTTCAGCAAATTCGTAGCAATTTCTTATTGTGCTTTGACATGCTGTGTGCCACTGAACATCTTAAACGATGGTAGTTATGAAGACAAATCTTATTTTACAGCAGTCAACAAAACATTGTAACAGTAATTCAGTTAAACATGGGCCCTCACTAGAAATTGAGGCTTTATTTATACTGTAGCTTGTTTGAATTAGTTGAAGTGATTGAAAATAAGCATTCCTTCAGTTGAAATGAGAATTGTTCATCATTAAAATGTGAGCAAATCGATCTACTTCTTGTGTTTAACAAGTTCACATTGCTTTGATTTGAAATTATTTAAAATTATTTTTTCTGAGATAAAAATCGAATAATAAAAAAGAGCACTATAATTTGCCAGCTGTCTCTTGATCTACATCTCAGATAAAGAGATTGAAGTGTGTGTGTGTGTGTGTGTGTGTGTGTGTGTGTGTGTGTTTTAATCTAATTTTACCAAGCTAAACTAAACTAGGTAACTAGGCTTACCTAATTATGCAAGAAAAAAAATGATGCAACTGTAGATGCCATTTAAATTACATGGCACTATGTCCTCCTTGATTATTTTGTTTGAAGTTAATTATTAATGGACAAGGTACAGACTGTGAATGCATTCTGTGTAGAAGGTCACTATTTTGTATTTGGTGGAAATGCAAAAGGACCACGTCTTTGAGTAAACACCACGTTGGAGCATAGGTCCATACTTTGTGCCTGATCACCTCTGAACTTGTGTTGGTGTATGTCACATGTCTCCCAAAATATCAAGGTCTACAGCAAAACTTTTAGATATTTTATTGAGGCGCACTTTCTTTCTCTAAAGCGTCAGGATTTTCTCTGCTTCTGTGCGTGGCCCAGGGCTCGTTCATTCATCATGCGATTCAGCGCACTCTCTGTGCTGCAATACTGTCACTGTGGGTGGCGCCTTGGTGGTCCTCCTCAGTCTCATACATTAGGGCCTGTATTCTCAGTAAATATTGCCATCTTTAAACACTGACCTCCATTCTCCTTTTTGTCACTAGGAATTCATGTTTGAGATCATAGAGAGGTCAAGATATTTTAATCTAGTAGAAGCAGATAGATAGATAGATAGATAGATAGATAGATAGATAGATAGATAGATAGATAGATAGATAGATAGATAGATAGATAGATAGATAGATAGATAGATAGATAGATAGATAGATAGTCAGTAAAAGTGAGGCAGCAGGATTTCATTAAATTCCCTGCTGTTACTTGGTGCTCCACTTTCAAAGCTTTTAAACCACAAAAGAGGCATTTAAACGAAACTATGTTTGTTCTAATTTCTTCTTTTTTTGGCATTTGCACTTTTACCCCCGTCATTTATCTGATGGAACACAAAAGGGCCAGCAGGTTAAGCTTACGATTCATCTGTGTGTGACCGATAACTGGATCTCTTTCTTTCCAAATAAAAGATGCAAAAATGTTTGCCGCACAGTGTCTGTGGCGACAGTAAACATTCCAGAGCGAGACAGGAGTTTGTTCTGGCTATTATCTGGCACAGCTGTGACAACCCCTGTTGGCTGCAGGTTTGTGGCCACCAAAGCATGTTTACCTGGAAATGAATCTCAAAAGTAGAGCGACGGGGAATGCACACAACGCCGGTTGGATGCAGAGGGGGGAAAAAACACAGCCCCGCCATTGAAATGCCATTCAAAGCCAAAGGGGTGGTATGGAAGATATTGCACAGGGGCCTGGGCGCAAACAGTGGCGTAAATGGGCCAAAGGACTTCCTCAAATACGCACATTTTGATATTGAGAAGCATTCGCCGAGGACTGCCCCGTAGTGCGCTTCTGTTTGGTCTGTATCCAAGGCCCACTGCAATACGCTTCTGTTGTCATGCAAAAAAGAGCACGGCACAATCATGCATACCTCAAACAAGGTGCCAATCCACATCCAGCAAGCCCAGCACTGGAGGATCTGAATGCACGAAATCAAACATCTCTTCATTTCACCTAAATGGCCAAACCGGGCAGAAGTTAAACGGGGTGACAGAGGGAACAAAACAAGGCTTGAGATGGTAAATCTCTTAATTGATCAGATTAATGCATTATAATGCTTTGGCATGTCTGACAAACTATTACCCCTCTGAGGACAAAAAGGTTCGGATTAAATCCGTTATTTTAATCCTTCCATTTTTAATGTATGCCGCAGCAAAAATGTAATATCACATAACCCTCCATTGCTATTCATCAGTGAGGGAACTGCAAAGTCAACACACATTTTAATTACAAGCCAAAAGCAATTAAACGTGAGGACAAGCGTCAGTATGCTAATTAAATGGCAGGCTCCCGTGGGAAGGGAAGCTCTTAAATATCACTGCTATCAGTCCAGATTGAGCACTACGAGCTGCCATCGTTCACACTCACCTGACACATTTTCACCTCCGAGCTGCAGTAAAGCAAACACGGCTTGACTCAAATCAATTCATTAGGGAAAGTTATTAAAGAGGTGACAGCGTGTGTAACGTGAAGTTAGTAAGAGATTAGAGTTCCTGCATTTCCTTGCCATCCTCTCTCCTGCCATTAGTAAGGTTAGAAACAGTAATAGAGGAAATGGAGTCCAGCAGCGCTACTTTTTGGATTTTTAAGATATATGTTTCTAGAAGGCCCAGAAATCCACATACTCTCTCTTAATCGGTAGATTCTGCCATTTGTAAATCAGTGCCAATCATTATCAGCGTTTGCAATGGTTGAACTGACTGATGCAGGCCTTCAGCTCCTTAAGAAAACAGTCACGTTTCAGTTTTACATCAGTCAGAAGGCATTTGACTGTTCCCATTTTCCATTATTCCCGTGTCTGCCGGAGGCCAGTCTTATCTGTATTCCGGGCTGATAGGTGATAGTGAGTTTGCTGGAATGAAGGCTGACCCAAGACACCCAAGAGCTTCAGCTTCACGTATTCAAGTTTTAACTTATTTTGTGCATTCTCTATGCATATTAAATACAATAATTGTTGCAGAATTTAATAATCTAAATTTAAATTTTTATTTTAAATGTTTTATTTATGTAGGCCTCTAAATTATGTATTTTTTTTTTTACAAATGTGAGTATCAAATATGATCATCAGGCTTTTGAGGAATATTTATTTGTTTATCTTTCAATCATCATTGTATTGTATTGCATTATATGTTTTGAAACTACAGATCATAAAACTTAGCATTTAAATATAATTTTACTAAGATATATTACTGGGAGATATTAAGTGAAAACATTTATATCATGTAGTCAACTATACTGTTCAATTTTGGTCACATAATTATCAGCATCTACACCAAACTGCTCATTTTGATCAGTTTTGCCCTCTGAATAAAACAGATGAATCTGAGCTCCATATTCCCACTATATCATATTACATGGGTATTAAAATCCTGATGTATCAAATGTGATACAAAACATAAAAGACAGACGCAAACTTTTTTCAAATTCTGTCTAAAGGTTGGATAAACGGCTCCATTTAAAAATGGATATAATCTTACGTATGAGCGCTTAGATGTTGTGCCATAAGATTGCTGATAAACACCTATATCTGCTCGATCACCTGTCCCAGTGTGAGTTTCCATGAGACTCATGAGGGAATGTTATTAGAATTCTGCTCTGCAATTCCTTCCTGCCTCACCTGAAGATCCATCCATATGCAGATGGCTAATTTGTAATGTTTACTGAAAAACAGCATGGGGGACCCAGGGAAGCTCAATCTTTTTGTCATCCCAGCCGTTCATTCAAAGATCCCCCAGACACCGCCACCCCAACATCAGTCCCCAATCTGTGTTTGCTTACCCATGAACAGTGGCAGAATCCAGGGAGAGGAGCCCGTAAATTCAAGCTCTGTTTTACAGGCCTGGATAGCTAACAAGCTAGCCCGCTAAACAAGGAGACTCCAATAGCGAGACCCTCAACAGATTAGCACCTCATCAGCCTCCCGTGGCTAAGGACAAATATAGCCTTCCCTCCCATAAAATACAATGGGACCGCCGGCGATAAACAACACCCCAGCGGGGGTCCGATTCTCCCTCACTAAACTTCCTGACCTTCCCCTTCTCTCTGCCTCACAGCTGCCTGAGCCACCGAGTCCCGCTCCAGCCCTGTGGCCCAATTGGAGAGTTGTGTGTATTTCAGGTGAGCAAATATTGCCACTTGCTTGAGAGTTCAATGGTTGCCCCTTTCAGAGGTTGCGTATTGCAGTCACTCACTTGCAGGAAGTAGGTGTGAAGCTATGGGAATTCCTTTCGGCACAGCTGGAGTCATCCAATCAGTCCAGTCTTGGATTGGCCCTTAGATTTCAGCCTCTTTGTGGATTCTGTCGGTCTCATTTAACTCTGGCGTATGGACTGCTAGAACAGGAAAGGGAAAGTGTCATTCCTTTGAAACATACAATCTTTGGATGGCCGATTCGGTAGCTCACAGTAACGGTGGGATTTGAGAATTGACCCGATCAAGTAGGTGCTGTTTTTGAGATGCCTTTGCCTCACTAAGCATTTACAAAGGCGCCAACTGGCCATTATTAACTGGCTCCTACCTTAATACAAGTGTCTTGATCTGAATTGGTGCTGAACTGAAATGTTCTCAACAGAAGTAGGAAAGGAAATCATGTGCAGCTTGATCGCGGGAGTTTTTTGTGATCAGATAAACCACTTGAGCTCTTTCTTCAAATCAAATCACAAAAGCAGCACCTTGCACTTTTACAGAAAGGAAAAATATACGCAGAAATTTAATTATATTATGCGCATTATGCACCGTATACATAACAGTCTAAGAAGGTACTTAAAATAATTCCAGATTGGGGTGTCAAATGAAAAGAATGCTTTAATGCTCTTTAGTTAACAGTTCACATTAAATAATTAAATAATTCATATTGGTTGTACCCTCATCGCATGGTACGCTACTGTCAATTTCAAAAACCTTCACCCTCACTGCTCTTTGGTGGTGAAACTAACTCCCAACCTTCACGTGAATCCACCGCAATTAATAAATCTACCTATAACAGTCCTGGGAGTACTTGATAAACTATTTAGCAACTTTAGTACTTTAGTTTGTCAATGGGACACTCAATCGGACACCTTTCCACCCATCTACCTCTATATGGTTCATAGTAGTACCATATTGTGTCCCACTGACAACCTGTTGTACCCATCGAAAGTCTGGGACCAGGGTTAAACAATATCTATACACACAAGGTACTGGTGCTATAGAAATAGTAAATGAATGCATGGTAGAATATTTACAAGACAAGAATGGGATATAAATATACAGTATATACCCTAGTTAAAGGAACACCAATGTCAATTTTATTTTGCAGCTTTATATTTCTTTATATCATGTTGGCATCTTGAGTTCCATGAAGAACATGTAACATCCATAGAACATTATTAAAATGTTCTGTATAAAATGATTCTTTCTGAAATAAACGTTTCTTTGGGGAATCTAAAACAGGTCTTCCATGGCATTGCTGCGAAAACACTTTTTTTGGAACCTTTTTTTTTTTTTTAAATTGATGGTTTCATAGTAATTTTTTTGTCACATTGTGTTTGAGGACTATGACTTTTGCCTTAATAAACTCCAATTAAACAGAGTTGGTCCCTATACTAAACTGTTACCTAATTTTTGACTCCAGTTACTATAGGGTTTCAGGAGTATTAAGATCATACCAAACAGAATCATAATTTCTGTGCACATCAGATGCATCTATAGACATCCACAGCCCCATAAATGTCGACTTATCAACTAAAGCATCAGCATGTTACGTGAGAAAAGCCAACACAGAACAGCAGTGCTCAGACCCATATGGGACAATGCATTCAACAAGACGCAACGTCAAAGGCACACAGCTGGAGAGGGCTATACCTCTGTGCTCAATCAAAGCTCCAGATAGGCTACCCTAGTGGGGGTGTCCGTGAAAAAGACCCTCCTCTACTGCAATCAGCTCTCTCACACCTCAAATGAATCTGCTCCCTGATCCTGTTTACTCTTTGTGTGTTTGCTTGTTTGTTGGTTTGTTTGTTTGCTATAATGCCTGTCGATGCCTTGCATTGTGAAGACAGATAGCAGCAAGACGACACTCCACATGGACCACCCTTGGAGCTGGCTGAAGAATGCTGATGCTAGCCCGAATTATACTTAGATGGTGGTTTAATATGCATTTATGTTTAATCTGCAGAAGAGTTCCGAAAATAGAAAGAAGGTGATGTAGGTCAGCAGATAATATTTATAGTATACACAGAACAGTGAAGGCTTACAGCCCCAAAGCTCCCATACTTCACTGACAAATGAATTTTATTGATTGCTTGAGGAAAGATTATGTCTTATAAGGACAGATTTGGTCCATATGAAATTCTGACATGTCATAAAATTGAGGTTTTTAATAGAATACAATTTCCACAATACAGTGAATGTGTTCAGTCCATAGTCCAATATATCAAGACAGACTCCCGAGAGGAAATTCATGAATTAAGAAATAATTAAAGAATTAAGCAATCAATGAATAATTAAGCTGTTAAGCAATAATGAAATCAAAATAGTAATTATATGACAAAAAAAAAATATCCATGTAAGAATTAAAACTGTGCAATAGTGAAGACCAGAGATGGTTTTAGCATGGGGTGAGTTGTTACTTCATCAGTTTAGCCAATCAGAAAGTAGTTACAGGGGTGGATGAACTATACAGTACATGACCACCTCCTGACGTGATACAGAAGATAGTAGAAAAATGTAAACAACTGACAAAAATAAGGGAATAATATCAGAGCATTTTTAACACACTTCCACAACACAAATGCATGGTTGCAAGTTAAACAATTATTTAAATGAATTCTAATTGTTTGTCTGTGTGAAAGTTCATACTGCACTGACTCTATGAGCAAGGATTGTGCTAATGGTAACAATGAGCAATGTCTTGTTCGTCACTTTTACATGCTAAATATGTTAGCATGCATTTCATTAGTTGTTAATTATTTGTTAGGCTAGGTTTGATTGGTTCTAGGACCACCACTCAATTTGGAATTATCTGGGAAAAAAAAATTAAGTAATCAATTTAAAATGAGGATGATATTTGCCAAGTTCTGTCATGAAACTCTAAATGGTGCAGGCTGATGGATCCTTAAAGGGTTCCTCCACCCCAAAATGAAAATTTTGTCATTAATCATCCCCATGTCGTTCCAAACCCGCTAAAGTTTTGTTCGTCTTTGGAACACAATTTAAGATATTTCGGAAGAAAACCGGGAGGCTTGTGACTGCCATTGACTGCCAAGTAAATTACACTGTCAAGGCCCAGAAAAGTATGAAAGACATCATCAGAATCAGTGGAGATGCTGTTTTCGTTCAAATCAAAGTGTAAATAAATGTAGAAACATTTCACACAGAACAGGGACAGTCACAAGCCTCCTGGTTTTCATGTGTTCCGAAGACGAACAAAGCTTTTACGGGTGATTGTAAAGTGATTATTGACAACATTTTCATTCACAGCGTTAAAATACTTGGCACAAGCTGATTGGTTTATACATACGCAGTCAATGAGCTTGCTGCTTTACATTTAGATGGCTGGTTAGCATTCACTAGAGCAGTTTGCAGCATGCTTTCAGAGTTCCTCTGAACCCCCCACCTTCCCCAGCTCCACCTGTATAGATCTGCTACTAGTTATTTGATATGCTATTTGTGCAGTAGTAGTATATCTTAAATACTCACAGCACCATATCGGCGTATATGAATTGGCAGTAGCAAGTTCCTGTACTTGCTTTCAGCAGCAGCAACAGCAATAATCTACAACTACAGTAATAACCAACAGCAGCAGCGTAATAGATCTATTCTGCCAAGACCAAATACATTAACATTATCATATGCATTACCATGCTAAAATCTTCTTGTCATGCTAGAAATAACATCATACACACTCTCTCTCTCGCACACAGTCCATAGTATTTTTAGAAAAGAACATTTTCCTGTACCATTTTGGATTTGAAATGGGAGTGTTTTGCAGTAAGATTGAGCGATAGAATAATTATTTCAAACAAGTAAATGTGATTACCAGAATACAACCAAAAGCTACATGTGCATGTTTTGTGTTGGTGTTAGTCCAGCGAGGACGTTTGAGCCACTCTTTGAACTTGCACAGTTTAGAAATAAGTTTACTTTTCTAATCTACTACAGTTTGTAACAAACAAAAACTGGGAGTATTATATAAAAATTTAAGATGCAAAGCACAAAACAAAACTTAGAAATGTTGAGTTATAAATGTTAAAGTCCTGACATTTTATCCTACCCATCAGATTTTCCTTACTGCGCATGCGCACATCAATATTTCGTTCTTTTTCTCACGCTGAACAACAATATTTAATGCATCTGCATTACTGTAAGGGGTAGGTTTAGGGGGGGGGGGGGGGTAGATGTAGATGTTAATAAAACACAATCTAATAGGTAGAAAAATATATTGACTGTTGGTTTCCGGTAGCTGTATCCCACTGCAAATATAACACATAATTACAGTATATACACTACTGTAAGGGTAGGTTTAGGGTGTGGTAGGTGTAGACATTAATAAATCATAATTTAACAGGTAACATTTTCGTTGTCGAATTGTACTACCTACTGTTTTAATGGCAGGTAGGAAAATCTGACAGGGTAGCACAAATCGACAGAACATCGGTCACACTTTGTAATTACAGAAATTAATTACATATATAACTACATACAGGTATTTTTTTTAAATATAAGTACAATGTAAAAACATGTATGTACACAATAAGTGCATTGTATCAAATGATTACCTTAAATGTAAGTACATAGTAATTAAGACCACTTAATATAAAGCGGGAACTTAAAGGCTGTGTTACAATAATACTGTAGGATTTTTCTACAAAAGTTAGTCATTTTTATGATTTGTTTTGCAATCTGACACTCCATGAATTCCACATTTAAGGTGCCTTTATGTGAAGTGACTCATATGAGATTACATATTCTGATATTTTTGAAATGTTACATTTTATTTTAAGTCAATGTTTTTTACAATGTTAAAACACAAATAAGTACCGGATATGTTAAATAACTACACGGACTACTAGGCAGTTACGTTTTTTGTTAGGGTTTGGATTAGGATTGCTTGCTTGCAATTATGCATGATTTACTGTTATTATTAAAGTATGTACTTGTGTAACTGCATCACCTTAAAGTAAAGTGTTAGAATTTTAAATGATAAAGATTTGCATCACTACCCCAAATGTACATTTGTGGGACATATACATAACCTATATTTTTACTTTGGTATGCAGTGCAATTAAAATCCGGGTACATTTAAACTTAAACAATGCATTTATTGTTTTTATTTTCCATCTGACATGTAACTAAATTTTAAATCAATTTTAAACACAGTGTTCATGTTCATAAGTATAGCAAGTTGTCATTTAGCCGATGCCTTTGTGCAAATGTAGCATGAAGCAACCTAAGATCAAGACAATAGTAAAGCTCATGAATCACTCCATAGTGTTGAAATCTGCCGCTCTTCTTTTTGTTACTATATATATATATATATAGTTATTTGAAAGAAAACAAGAAAAAGCATATTGTTTATTTTATTTCTAATAATTTTATTGTATTTTTATTGTTGCAGTGTTAATGAGCATCTGCAATAATAGTCTGAAATGAAACAGCGACCAAACTATTTACAGAAGTTACACTGGGAAGAGGTAGAGAGAGAAGTTATAGAATGGCAATATGACAGATTCGAACCTGCTATGAGAACAATATGCGTCTCGACGACCGATGCTCTGGTGAAATGAACATTTTAATGGCATATACTACAAGCACGCACTGACCACATGAGGTTTGCTGAGAATTCTGTGAGCAGAACGCCCTCTAGTGGCATAAAAATGAAATCAAGTCTGGCAAAATATGACCTTCTGTTATGAAACAGCCAGGACGTTGATTTCATACATGTCCTCATATGACGACACCGGGACTAAAAGCATGTTTATTACGCATTTTGGGAGACATAACAAATGAATAGGGAAATAAATTATATTTCAATATTCTCTGAAATATTATATATTATTATGAAAATCAGGTCAAATATTACTCCCATTATTACACTTTTTTTTCATTACATGTTGCCCCAAAAACACATGCAAATACGATTTAGTTTATAGATACATTGTATATAATGAGAAACCCCGTTTATGGCCATTTTACACACATTTTGCAGAAAGAAAAAAAGTATATCGAATCATTCTGGTATAACATAGTTGAGATTCATCTTAGTTTAAAAATAAAAAACTACAAATGTATTGGTGATTTTTTTTAAAAATCTATTGTTTTTGCATAACCTATGAATGAAATATAATTTTTAACTTTTTTTTTTTTTTTTACATTACTCTAAATGCTCAAAACAATTTAAAGACATGAAAAAAACTTTTTTGTTTTCCCTAAAACTTTTTTCTCGGGTCTTAAGAGGTTAATAAGCATCTAACACACTATGCAAATGTGTTATCATGTTTTCTCATAATTGACTGATTGAGCATTTGATCCCTCAGTGGTATCTATAACAAATGCGTCTGAAGATCATATATAAGACGTGCAGAGGAGAATGAACGAGACCTCAGGGCTCCATTTCCCCTTCTGGAGCAGCATCTGGACTTCATTACCCATATTTACACAATATGTGCATTTAAGCCTGTTTTGATCTCTACAATCTTTCCAGCATTTAATGGACTGCCAAGCCTTACATCTAGAATGAGGCTGAATCTGCAGCAATAAAGCTCTGTCGCTCAGTGGCGCGTGGTTTGTGCTTCTACTGAACGACAGACAGCGCCAAGCCCTGTGGCCGCAGCCAGCGTGCATCTAAACATGCTGTATTACAGGCTTTATGGAAAGTGAGACCACATGTGTGTTCCTATGCAATAAAAATGAATTGTGCGTTCATTCATGATGACTGCGAGCAGGCATTTTTGACTTGTTTACTGGGTCTGCTTTTCTTACAGTGCACCTTCACCCTCATGTCTTTCTACACCTTTTCTGTTTTCCTCGACAAACGAAGAGATTTTGTTGAATGTTTGTGACCGGTTTGGTGACCACCGACTTCCGTTGTATGGAGAAAAACACTCAGACATTTCTCAGAATATCTTGTTTTATGTTCCACAGAATGAAAATGCAACATCAACTATTTTACTGTTAGTGTTGTTAGGTATTTACCAATAAGTCAATAAAAAAGTCATGCTCTTTCTAGTTTTATTTTAGCTCATGCTATTTGGGGAAAGATTGTTTTATTTCCAATCTCAGACCTGTAGGTGCCTTATCTAAACCAGTTTATGATCAAAACCAAATGTATCCTCAGTTTGCAAGGTCTGGTCATGAAATAAAATGACAGAGTAATTTTATCTGCCCAGTTTTCCTGTCTCCTGAAGATGAACACTTATCAGTCAGCCATGTGGCACGGCCACACATCTTTAAGCCATTTGCGGAGAAGGCAGATAAAGAAGCTCATTCAGAGGTCCCTTCATCTCAGGGGAAGGGGATGAGACTCGCTCTTAAGAGACTGACCTGCTGTCTCGAGTACCCAGCATAGCTCTGACTGAATGTCTGTTGATAGATTAAATACCCTTTTTAATGTTTGAAAGAAGCGTCTTGTTCACCAAGGCTGCTTTTGAGCAAAACTACAGTAAAACAGCAATAACCAAATATTATTACAATTTTAAATAGCTGTTTTCTATTTGAAGGTCAGATGATTTTTCAGAAATCATTCTAATTCGCTGATTTGCTGCTCAAGAAACATTTCTATGATATTATATTTTCTCACAGTAACTTTTTTACACTTTTATTCCTCACATTCCTTAAGATTTTAAGGATTTGATTTACGACACAAATTATCCAAATTTGTTAATCTCTGAGAAACATGAAGACATACAGCTCATTTGTGAGGAAGGCCACAGTGCCTGATCTCAGCGGTTACATAATTGCATCCAGCTGCTGTTGATTGGAGCTGATTTGTGGTGCCACTGTTATACTGTGGCTCACTGCTCTGAACACACTGACACACACACACACACACTGACTGACACACAAACACACACACACACACACACACACACACACACACACACACACACACACACACCAGCAGTACAAACCCACAACATCAGGCTCCTTGACAAACCATGATGCTTAACCCAGCCAGTAAAACCTGCCATATGAAACTTCATTTTTTTTTTAAATGGGATAGTTTGAGACAAAGTATATATAAAAATATTGACATTTAAATGCTTCGTTTTATTATCAAAACATATAATGCAATGCAGTACAGTGATGATTGACTGTAAACAAAATAAACCAGTAATTTTATGTAAAGGGCTGTATGCTTCAAACCTCATGATATTCTGGTGCGGACATGCCCAGGTCTTCTGATCATTTCATGACCTGCAAAAATGGCAAAAACTTCATTTTGTCAGATCTCTCCTGCACCATCAGCAAATCCAAAAAATTGAAAAATCACCCCAAACACATGGAGTGTATAGCTTTTATTGAACCAGTATGTACTAAAATATACAGAACACTGACACTTGCCAATCCAGCGGCAACATAGTGATCAAGATGTGATGATTTAGAGGAATCCTCGACCCTTTTCTCCCATATTTCATTGTGTATGGTACAGTTTTCATTCCATGGACAATGAAAAGAAACTACTTAAAAATGGCTTATTTTCTCCTCATATTTGATAATTTTCACTAAGTTGTGTGTGTGTGTAGAGGGATGTGGGTACAATGTGCCAATTTATCCATCTTAATTTTTATATTGTATGTGGTTTTTACAACAACAAAAAGTCCATTACCAAAAATATTTTTCAGATTTTCCAGTTCTGGGATTCATAGAAAGGTTCATTCTTCGGTACGAAACATACCATATTAAAACAAAAAAAATGAAAGGAACAAAAAGAATATAACACTGTTCATCTTTTTCTAATAAAAGTTGTTAGCAGTTATTTTCAATACATTATTTTTTGTATTAAAAGAGCTTTGCTAATGAGTCATAAAGCTTTCTCACAGTAGGCTTTTGACCAACACATCTTTCTGCACTGCTTTCTGCACTGCTTAGCTGGTATTAGATTTTAAGACTGCAGCATGAGGAATAAATAAAACGAATGGCTCTGAGGACAACACGACGTAAGAACAAGAGTCACGACAGACACAGATGTCTTTGGTCCGCTGAAGTTAATATCTCCCATTCCATCTGGCAGATTCAATTCAGAGCTCAAACATACTGTAGCTTAAGTGTAGCTGTCCTTTCATCCGACGGCACAAGCGCGAATCTTCTGGATTCTTCAAGAATGGTGTGCTGTTACGTCACATAATACATTTAATTGTACCAGCTGCAGTGGTTGTATTGTTTAGTGCAAAAAAATGACCCTTTTGAAATCATTCAGTCTGCTGTGTAACCTATATCTTAAGACAAAATTAATTAGAAGATCATAGAAGAATAAGAATTTTTAAAAAATGCATGTTCCAGTTTGATGCTTTCCAAACGAAAGGCTGTGAACACTACTATAAATGACTGCATCGTTCTCCCCAATGTGTTTTGTTTTACTTCATTCACATCTGTTACTACCCTTTCTATTATTGTAACGCGTTTCTGACATTCGAACACACGCCTCGATAAGAAACAAACATAACAGCACCGTTTGGAAAAGAAGAGTCATTGAGACTTCTGAATGCACTCCCAGCGAATATTTCCACGCTCTGAAACAGCCTTCATCTTCATTAGCAGTGTGGATCTGCAGTTTCCATGACTCTTGTTGACATCCAGAGAGCGGTCGACCCTGCTGAGCTCGTAACAGTTTGCTTCAGATTGCTGATGTGTTTCAATCTCCACAGCAACAGACCATTAACAGGTTGCTGCTTTCATCTGACCTCGTTTTCAGTTTGGCTCACATGGCCACTAGGGGTCCTCGTCCATATCATCGAGGTTTGGCGCCATGATGAAGTGCTTAGGATACACCAGGCTGTGCTCGTAAGCGTACTTTTCCCAGCGTGCATCGTCGCTCTCGTGAGTAATGTAGCGTTCCCCTCGGCGCGTCTCAAACTCTCGCAGATCGAGCCACGTCTGGTAGTCCTGGGACAGTGCAGACATGGATAAGTTGAGGTATAAAGCTCTAAAACATTCAAAGAAGCCGTTTGACAGGTTTTTAGGTTCCTTACCTGTAGCCACGGATGACTGAGGGTCTTATCCACACTGTAACGTTTCCTCATCTTGACTTGGAGAAGGTTGTTGATCAGATCTGTAGCTGTAGAGTTCAATTGGAGATTGTGGAAATAGATAGACTAGTTAATACATGATCAGGATGTTACAATATTACAGATCTAGGCCACATTGCCAAAAAGAGCAATCTGTACCCTTACATAAAAGAGAGGTTTATTCAAGTGTGCTGCTGGTGTACTTGTTTTAACCCAAAAATTAAAGTATACATCTAGTGTACTTTATATCTCTGATAAGTACATAAAATGTTCTTTCTCATAATTCTTAGTAAATGAGAAAACCATAATTAGCATATACTTACAGGTAATCAAATATTTGGCTTATTCATATGAAATAATAATCAGATATATATTAGAGAATCGGACTCGTAACCCAAAGGTCGTGGGTTCGAGTCTCAGGACCAGCAGGGATTGTAGGTGGGGTAGTGAATAACCAATACTGTCTCCACCTTCAATACCACGACTGAGGTGAGACCCTTGAGCAAGGCACCAAACCCCCAACTGCTCCCCGGGCGCCGCAGAATTGGCTGCCCACTACTCCGGGTGTGTGTGTGTTCACGGTGTGTGTGTTCACTGCTGTGTGTGTGCATTTTGGATGGGATAAATGCAGAGCACAAATTCCGAGTATGGGTCACCATACGTGGCCACGTTACGTCACTTTCACTATATATGCATACAAAATGCTTCTTTATGATAGTGATTCAGAATACAGTATATTTCGAACTTGAACTTCCATGCACAAGTTTATAGTAACAAGACAGCTTTGAGGTTAAATAGCTTATAAAGAGTTTAGAAAAAATAGTACATTTGTGGAATTAAATCTGGGGCTAAAAGTAACTCCTAACTTGCCGATTTAGGAGAAAATATTAAATATAATTAGGCATGTCAGTCTTAATTTTAGGACTCCTACATTTTTAATCTAAGAGTAATTCACAAAGCGTTTTAGCTCTTTAATCTGTGAAAAATCGGGTAGTGAAGAGGAATCCTAAATCACTACAACCAAGGGCTAGAAGTATATAACTAATAGTATATCTATAAGTTCACTTGTAGTATACTTCACAGCAACACAAAAGAAACACTTGAAGCCAGTTTAGTCCCAAGAAGTATTGGAATACTGGAGTATATTACTAGTCCGATTGGATTTGTAAACTGAAAGTTGAACAACAATCTTCAGTGTCACATGATTCTTTTTGGTGCTCAAGAAACATTTCTTATTTTTATCAAGGCTGAAAACAATTGTTCTGCTTTATATTCTGGTGAAAACCGTGACAAGTAAAGAGCTGTTATGCAAGTTTCTTCACACAAAGTTCAACAATAAATTAAAACGAGTGTAATGATGAATTTGAGTATAATTGCTCCAACAAAAATAAACATGTAATGATGTGAAACGCAGAGACAGAGAAATAACATTTATAGTCTTGTAGAGGAGTGTGACAGACTGAAATTGGGAGAGGCTGATATAATCTCTCAGGTCCTGGGCGGAAAGAACTATTCTAAACAGACGTGGGGGTGGACAGTCTGCTCGCTGTCTGACAGACATCTCCCTCTTTCTTCTAAAGCACAAGACAGACATTACTCACTACGGTTCAGATGAATACAAATGAAAACACCTTATCCGGCATGCACTAGTACTGCCTATTTCTTCCAAAAATGTACAAAACCAGTTTATATTTTGGTTTATTCTCAGCAACTGCATCTACTCTGTAACAAAAACATAGTGGTGCTGAGAAAACAGGTTCATTCTTTAGAAAGTAACTTGAAATCAGTAAAGCATGACTTTACCTTCTGCAGAGATCTCTTTCCAGGGTGTTGGTGGGTACATGAACGCTGCGTTCTGGATTTGGTCGTTAATGTCCTCGTCCTCATTAAAGGGGAAGGTGCCACTCAAACTGACATAGATAATGACTCCCACTGACCACATGTCCAGGGAACGGTTGTAGCCTTTACTGCGCAGCACCTCTGGGGCAAGATACGCTGGTGTGCCCACCACTGAGCGCCGGAAAGATTTTTCCCCGATGATCCGAGCAAACCCAAAGTCACACAGTTTGACCTGAAACAAGAGAGTGATCTCACTGAGCAAGTGGTCTAGTTTGCTCATGTTTTGTCTCAGGAACTCTATAACACTTTTGTCAGCTGAACCCGTTTGACTAAGTATTTACTTGAAGGAGCTCCTGAGAATTTAGAATAATATTCCAATAATTTATTAACACATTTCTATGAAGTCGGTTAATGGTTACAATCAAAAATCTAAATTATTTAACTGTTCTCTTGTGTTATATTTTAAATGTTTTTATTTTAAAATACTGTATTTATTAACATTTTGCATTTTTATGATTTAATTATTAGCTTTTCATCAACTCAAACCCCTAGTTTGGGAAACCCGGTGCTTTTTATATGGTGATTTTCTCTTTAAGGATAATGTCTTTTATTCACTGTTGTTTACCTGAGGAAATGGCTCGGCGGATGCCAACAGCACATTTTCTGGCTTCAGGTCACAGTGAACAATGTTCTTGAAATGGAGATGTCGCAAAGCCACAAGGATCTATGACAGTAAAGCAGTCACTTAATTGCATGCAGTTATCAGCTGGATGGTTTTTCTAAAGCTTTATCTGGCCATCAATGTAATATGCTCTTCTAATGTAAAAGAAAAACCCTTCATTTGTTTCTGACAGACAGAGAGACAAGACAGATAGAAATGAGATTTCTCCCCAGTATGAAAGCATTCTAGATGACAGTTTCATATTACAGTACAGCTGTCTAGCTTTCTGGACTGATATTGTAGAGTAATGCCAGTAACATATATACAGTCGTGGTCAGAATTATTGGCACCCTTGGTAAATATGATAAAAAGAAGGCTCTGAAAATAAACCTGCATTATTAATCCTTTTGATCTTTTATAAAATAAAATAAATAAATAAAAAATCACAAAAATCTAACCTTTCATTGAACTAAAACAATTTAAAATGGGGGAAAATCTCATTATAAAATAAATATTTTTCTCAAATACACGTTGGACACAATTATTGGCACCCCTAGAAATTCTTATGAGTAAAATATCTCTGAAGTATTTTCCCATTCATGTTTACAATTTTGAGCACTCCAGGGTGATTATGAACATGAAATTATCCAGCCATGGCTTCCTGTTTCACAGAAATATAAATAGGAGGGAAAACAAAGCCCAAATTCCATTAATCATCCATCACAATGAGAAAAACCAAAGAATATATTTCTGATGTGCAGCAAAAGATAATTGAGCTTCACAAATTAGTGAAGTGGCGTTATTTCAACCATCGGGGCAATAATTCAGAATTTCCAATCAACAGAAAATGTTACGAAACTACCTGGAAGAGGACGTGTGTCTATATCGTCCTAATTAACGGTGAGAAGGAGAGTTTGAGTGGCTAAAGACTCCAAGGACCACAGCTGGAGAATTGCAGACAATATTTGAGTCTCTGGGTCAGAAAACCTTAAAAAAAAAAAAATTGTCAAACAGCACCTACATCACCACATGTTGTTTGGGACGGTTTCAAGAAAAATTCTCCTAGCTCATCCAAAAACAAACTCCAGCATATTCAGTTATCAGACACGACTGGAACTTCAAATGACTGGCTTCTATGGTCAGATTAAACTAAAAAATGAGCTTTTTAGCAGCAAACACTCAAGATGGGTTTGGTGAACACAGGGATAAAAACTACCCCATGTGTACAATGAAATATACTGCTGTATTTTTGATGTTGTGGGCCTATATTTCTGCTGGAGGTCCTGGACATCTTGTTTAGACAAATACCAACACGATTCTATCAAATACCAACAGATAGAAAATCAACAAGTGACTGACTCTGTTAGAAATCTTATAATGGGACATGTTTGGATCTTCCAACCGTACAATAATCCAAACACAAACCTCAAAAACAACACAAAAATGGGTCACTCAGCACAAAACCAAGCTTCTGCTGGCCATTCCAGTCCTCTGACCTGAACCCTGTAGAAAATGAGTGAGGTGAACTGAAGAGAAGAAGCACCGTCATGGAGCTGTGAATCTGGAGGCTCAGGAGAGATTCTGGATGAAGGAATGGTCTCTGATCTCTTGTCAGGTGTTCTCTAACCTCATCAGGCATTATAGGAGAAAACTCCTATACTATTTTGGCAAATGGAGGTTTCAAAAAGTATTGAATAAAAGGGTGCAGTTAATTATGGCCAATGTGTATTAGAGAAGAACATTTATTTCATAATGATACCCCCCCCCCCATTTTAAATTCTTATTATCAAATGAAAGGTTAGATTTTTGTGAATTTTTTTCATAAAAGATCAAAAGGATTAACGATGCAGATTAATTTTCACAGCCTTCTTTGATCATATTTACCAAGGGTGCCGATAATTCTGACCACGACTGTATGTAAGAGGCATGCTGTTCGAATAAAAGGTTAGTTTAATATAAAAGTTTTAATAGGTAAAACAGGCAAGAGGAAATGTAAAAACACATGCTTAAGAATCATAAAAACACCAAAAACAAAACTCATGTCCATCAGGACTTCATCCAATCTCATATCACATTACTGTTCAAAGGTTTGGGGTTAGTAACAATGTTTTTAGTAACACAACTTTTTCTTTTCTTTTAAAAAAGAAAAGAAAAGAAATTAATACTCAGCAAGAACATTAAATTGATGTCATCAAAAGTGACAATAAAAACTTAAATATAAATAAATAAATAAATATATATTTTTAAAGACCCTGAAAAAATTACGGTTTTCCGCAAAATTTATAATCAGAAATGTTTCTTTAGCAGTGCATTTAGCATATCAGAATGATTTCTGAAGGATCATGTGACACTGAAGACTGTAGTGATGATGCTGAAAATTCAGCTTTGCATCACAGGAATACATTTCATTTTAAAATATATTCACATAGAAAACTGTTATTTTTGACTTGTAATAATATTTCATAAGATTACAGTTTTTACAGTATTTTTGAGTAAATAAATTTACCCAATGAGCTTAAGAGACTTCTTGCAAGAACATAAAAAAAGCTTACTGACCCCAAATTTTGAACAGTGGTGTATAAATGCTTGGTTTGATAGGATGTGAGACCAACACCACTGACATCGGGCATTGGGCTACATGTCGAGAACAAACATGGATGCAATCACAATCATTAAACATTGCCATTTATTTTCATTGAAACAGAAGCATCTTAGCCACATCACAACAGCTCTGTGGCTTCAGATCCATGACTAATAGATAAGCTCTCGGGGTCCCCAGGGGCCCAACTGCTCAACCCACAGACTCGCCGCTCTAATTTAGCTGTAGATGAGATCCAGACTACTGCCTCATCGAAACAAAACGCACTTCAGAATACACATGAATAAACATGAAAAATTGGATTTGCAAGGACTGGAGAAAACAAAGATATTTGCAAACCTGTGTGACGAGAAACTTAGTGATGCGCTCTGGAAGTTTGCTCTTCTCACTGGACAAGATCATCTCCAGCATGTCACCGTGGAGTTTCTCCATGACAACAAAGACTCTCTCTGGAGTCTCAAACATACACTCCAGGTTTACGATGCCAGGATGGTGCAAATTCTATAAGAAAGCAGTCACATATTAAACTTATTAAAGGGGACCACTTGTCTCCAGCATAACGAATTAAGGAAGTCACTGTTCTAGTGCTATCTACAGCCACAATTTCTCAATAATCACATTAAAAAGATTGATCACCTGTAAAATGGCAACCTCATTTCTCAGCTGGCTCTCCTGTTTGGTGGGGAATCTCATCTTGTCTATTACTTTGATGGCCACATCTCTGCCTGTTTTTCTATGTTTCCCTTAAAACAGATTTAAAAGGAATATATATATATATATAAATAACAATCACTTAAGTGATATCCAGAGATTGTATTAAGGTAGCACAGTTATTTATCATTGGTATATTCCCAAAGCCACTGAATTATTTTAGTGTGTACCTCCATAAACAATGCCAAACTGTCCAGAACCCAACACTTCATCAGCAAAGATCTGATAGATTGAGCTGATGTCCTAAAGATGGAGCAAAAAATAAATATTAATTTCAAATATAGTTTCTCCAGTACACTCAATCCAAATACAATTTCTCAGTCTACAGTTAAATTAATAAGCTCAAATTGTTTTATTTCCTCTCTCAGTTCTTCACTCTTGCAGTGTGGCTTGACCGTGGACATGACCGAACATGCAGAAGGGTGAATAAAGAGAGTGTATAGTTGTGAAATATTGCCGGTAAACACAGTCAGACACTCACCACATTTTCCTGGATTTGACTGTTAGATACAGAAATGCTGATGGACAGTTCCTCTGTAATACACACAAACACAATACACACACATTTGGCATTTCATCTGGGTAATGTTCAAATGTCAAATCTGTATGTAGGAAAATATGAAGCAGACATATATATATACATATTCAATTGGTGTCACATCCAAAACTTGCAACACATTGTAAGTTATCATGCGGCTGGTCATTTAGCAATTTGATTGCTGAAACATATTTTCCAGTCTTGTTCTCATTCCTGTGCAAAATGTGAGAATAATTCAAACATATCATATCTGAAATATATAATAAATTGTAAATTACTCTGAAGATGACAAACATGAGCTACATAGTAATTCTCTGAAGGGACACTTTGTGCTTTTTCTGTTTATTTTTTGGGTTAGATTTGCCTACAGACAAACACTTAATTATGTATGTCACTCATCTCTGGGCTGAAATCTCCTCTGAATACTGAATCAAAAGTGTGTTTGTTTCATAACTAAACAGCTTTCATTAATCCAGACCTGTCAAACCTCTTTAATCTTCTGTCTCTCAACACAATTAAATAGAGGTGCATCAGGATATTAAATACTTAAGCTCGGCCATTTACTCTGCAGAATAGAGCTGCAGATCTGCCTGAAAGTCACTATTCACAGCCGTCTCAGTTTGTACCATTGCTTCATCAATGACTGCTTGTTTGGACATTTAAAATTTCCAACTTCATTCTGTTTCAGTGATTTATCACACACACACATGCTCATCCATACATCATTCGGGACATGCTGTTGACTTATGTTGCATCTGCTGTTTGTGCAGCATTTTGAATATTGTGTGTTGCAATTTGTTTTAGATGTGCTTTTATGTTTATGCTTTGTAAAGTGCAGGGGACTGGCTAAAATCATTGCATAGAGTAAATTACTATTATTGGTCCCACTTTATATTAGGTGGCCTTAACTACTATGCAATTACATAATAAAAATAAGTACAATTTACTTATTGTGGTCATATTCTATTGCAAAACACTTTGCTGCTATTGAGGTGGGATATGGGTAAGGTTAGGGACAGGTTTGGTGGTATGTGTAGGTTTAAGGGTGGGTTAAGGTGTAAGGGATGGGTCAACAGTGTAATTATAAATGTAATTACAGAAATTAATTACAGATGTAATTACATATAGGTATTTTTAAAAATGTAAGTACAATGTAAAAACATATATGTACACAATAATTGCATTGTACCAAATTATTAATTTAAATGTAAGTACATAGTAGTTAAGGCCACCTAATATAAAGTGGGGCCCTATTATTTTCAGTAGCAGTACAAATTTCATGTCATAGCAGGTCGTGTGTCTTTTTAATGAATTAAAGTGCACTTTTTATAGTCTTTTTGGATAATTATACATTTTTAATAGCATGTAGCGTTAAATTAACTATTACACTACTGTTCTAAATTTTGAGGTTGGTAAGATGTTTCTGAAAGAAGTCTCACCAAGGCTGCATTTATTTGATCAAAAATATCGTATATTATTATTATTATTAAAGCTTAAAATAATTGTTTTCTATTTGAATATATTTGAAAATTTTATTTAGTCCTCTGATGCAACACTGAATGACAGCATTCATTTAACCCTCTGGTGTTCGGTTATTTTAGACCGAAAAAAAAAAAAAAGTTTAGAATTTTTCAAAATCGCTACTTCATCGGAATGGTACGAAACTTGGTGACTTGTATGGCAGTCGCTACATGACCACAAAAAAAAACAAAACAAATTGTGGACTTGATACGAAAAAACTAAATGGTCTTAAAAAAAAAAAATAGTCACACTTGTGTTGTTTGCGGTCAAAAATTGGACCGCCATTGGAAATGAATGGGAAATACGCAAAAATACAAATAATTTTTTGTGTGTACAATCTACAAAACATTCACAATGCAGAAAAAGAGTGCACAGCAATAAAAGGGTGACACTCTAAAACAGCAAGAGTGTAAAATAGACACACTCCGCCCGCCCCCCATCCCCCACAGAGACATACACTCACCTAAAGGATTATTAGGAACACCATACTAATACTGTGTTTGACCCCCTTTCGCCTTCAGAACTGCCTTAATTCTACGTGGCATTGATTCAACAAGGTGCTGAAAGCATTCTTTAGAAATGTTGGCCCATATTGATAGGATAGCATCTTGCAGTTGATGGAGATTTGTGGGATGCACATCCAGGGCACGAAGCTCCCGTTCCACCACATCCCAAAGATGCTCTATTGGGTTGAGATCTGGTGACTGTGGGGGCCATTTTATTACAGTGAACTCATTGTCATGTTCAAGAAACCAATTTGAAATGATTCGAGCTTTGTGACATGGTGCATTATCCTGCTGGAAGTAGCCATCAGAGGATGGGTACATGGTGGTCATAAAGGGATGGACATGGTCAGAAACAATGCTCAGGTAGGCCGTGGCATTTAAACGATGCCCAATTGGCACTAAGGGGCCTAAAGTGTGCCAAGAAAACATCCCCCACACCATTACACCACCACCACCAGCCTGCACAGTGGTAACAAGGCATGATGGATCCATGTTCTCATTCTGTTTACGCCAAATTCTGACTCTACCATCTGAATGTCTCAACAGAAATCGAGACTCATCAGACCAGGCAACATTTTTCCAGTCTTCAACCGTCCAATTTTGGTGAGCTCGTGCAAATTGTAGCCTCTTTTTCCTATTTGTAGTGGAGATGAGTGGTACCCGGTGGGGTCTTCTGCTGTTGTAGCCCATCCGCCTCAAGGTTGTGCGTGTTGTGGCTTCACAAATGCTTTGCTGCATACCTCGGTTGTAACGAGTGGTTATTTCAGTCAAAGTTGCTCTTCTATCAGCTTGAATCAGTCGGCCCATTCTCCTCTGACCTCTAGCATCAACAAGGCATTTTCGCCCACAAGGACTGCCGCATACTGGATGTTTTTCCCTTTTCACACCATTCTTTGTAAACCCTAGAAATGGTTGTGCGTGAAAATCCCAGTAACTGAGCAGATTGTGAAATACTCAGACCGGCCCGTCTGGCACCAACAACCATGCCACGCTCAAAATTGCTTAAATCACCTTTCTTTCCCATTCTGACATTCAGTTTGGAGTTCAGGAGATTGTCTTGACCAGGACCACACCCCTAAATGCATTGAAGCAACTGCCATGTGACTGGTTGATTAGATAATTGCATTAATGAGAAATTGAACAGGCGTTCCTAATAATCCTTTAGGTGAGTGTATATGAACTAGTGTGACTGTAACACAATAGTCACTGTTTCTGCAAATGCATGAAATAAAATCAATAATTCGTCCAAAAGTAATAATTATAATAATTCGTCCACAGTCAAAACACAGACACCAAGGAAGGGGTTACACACTAATACATCATGAGTACAAAACAGACACACACACACTCAAGCACACACTCACAGACACACACACACACACACACAACATACTATTATACACACACAAATTAACTGGTGTGGCTGTAACAATATGGCAATATTGAGCCAGAAGATTCAAATAAGAGATTGAAATCAGATTGATTAATCTCTGATAAAGCATTCCTGTTCATTTTTGGTACATTTTTGTTGACTTTTGCTGTTATGTGTAACAAAATGCCTTAGTAAAATAAATGCAAAAACTAACATTTCAAACAAAAAAGATCTAAATCTTTACAAAAAGTTGTCTTTGAGAATGTCTAAATATATATATCCAGATCCACAACTTAATAAAAATAAGTCTTTATGCCTAAAAACAGCTAAAGAATTTATAAGCCTTTTATAGAGCTATATAGGAATCTAGAGGGCTAAACCATGGAATTGCAGATGTTTTTCTTTTTTTATTCCGACCAGATGGCACTAATCTGACTTCAAAAATTGGATTTTAAAGGCATTGTCTCTATTTCAACATGAAATACTGCCATAATTGAAAAGTAATATCAAAATTTTATAGGAAAAAAAACTATTATTTTCAATGGGGATTATAATTATTGCATAAATATTCATTAGTACCATGAAATTCTCTCAAATACAAAAGAAAAAATATTTTGGAACAAAAATATATTATTGATTTTACTGAAGATAAAAAAAAGTTACATTTCGGGTGTTCGGTCAGTTTTGACCGCGAACAACTCAAGTGTGACCCCCAAATGAACAATACCAGAGCGTTAAAATAGTCACTTTACTGACACATTCCATCAATTTAATGCATCCTTGCTGAATAAAAGTATTCATCTTTCAAAAACATACTGACCCCAACCCCAACATGATATAAACAAATACTGCTTCATACAATATCATTCATGTTGCACCTTATTGTTATGTCAGACATATTTGCATTACACTGGCTCGTCACCAGTAGTGTTATATAGCATATTTTATGTTTGCCTGCGAATACAATTATCTTGCCTGCTGTTAACAGGTTGCTCCAGTGTTTAACTAATCAGTTGTCTGAATGATTGTGCTAGTGCTGCTTCCTCAAGAAAGTTTAGTCTTGCCAGTTTAAACAAAGTGTTTTTAGCCATTCAAGCGCAAGACAGCCTGAAAGACATTTCAATGCAGTACTCGCACACTGTGATAGATCGTTTCTGTGCGCAAAACATCCTTTTTTTCTTTAAAATGCTTACATTAATCGTGTCTAATATATATAGTTTTTTTATTAAAGTGGCAATAAATTTACAAAATAATGTAAACTTGACTGACTGCTTCCTCTTTAAAGTCTTTTGTGTTCAACAGAAGAAAGAATCTCAAACAGGTCTAGTACAACTTCAGGGTGAGTAAATGATTTTTAGGTGATCTTTTTAAGCCTTAAAGAGACAGTTTGAATAAAAAAGAAATTATGCTCAAACTTCATGTGTCATGAAGTGCCAGGTGTTCAAAATCTACAATTCTGGTCTTTTCATATGGCTTGAAACAATTATTTTTCTACATTGTAAAGAAAATTAAGTTAGAACAAGAAAATACTAGCTCATTACTTCAACATTTTATGTTTAATTCAGTGTGTTACTTGCTGTTTCTTTGTAATTATATGTGAAATGTACTAGCAATTCCTGAGTGAAAATAGTTTCAAAGTAAATCATATGGTCATATGGACCACTGTATTGTTTTGTTTTTTTGGTATAATTTATGAATTTTATGTAAAACAGCAGTATGTACTGTTAAATATCTCATTTTCTGTTTCATGGATGAAAATGAAGATTCACTTCACATGATTTTAAAAGACTTTTAAAATACAGAGTTCGGACTTTGCTACTCACTGTGATCTTTACTCTGTCCGGCAGCGGCACCCACGCTGGGCTGTGGTGTTACTGGAACGGGCATCAGGGCCTGGCGAATTGCCCTCTCCCAGCCCTGGGCCACCTCCAGCCCCACGCCACCGGCAGCCAGCGCAGGGTTGTGGATGTGGAGGCCGCCGGTGTTCTCCCCTACGTAGTATACCATGGTGGCGGTGATGACCTCGAAGCAGTGCGGATTGCCCCCCAGGGCTAAACTACTGAAGTCGCGCGCAACCTCCACCTGCAAGATCTCTGACAGGGGAATCTCCTGTGGGTCAGACAACGAGTCAGAAATTTACACACTGACTCAGTGACAGCTAGATAAGATCGTTTAACCAATTAAACAACCTCGCATTTGCTCTTTGGGTCTGGAAATGAGTCATTAAATTAATCCACGTGATATTGAAATAAAACATCCAGTCCAGTTCAAAATTCGCCTCACAGAGTTCGCAGAGTTCATCAACTTTATGGTGTTAAAGTGACCAGGATCTCACTGATGAGAAGTAAAGGGCGGTCGCTTTCCAAGTCCATGTGGTTCCTCCAGATTCAAAACGATACTCTCAAATGTTCCTTATCACACATATCAAAAATAGCACTGTCTGTGAATGCAGCCCAAGCTTGCAGTCTAGGGTTAAGCTTCAATCTTCACTGACGACGCAGAGCCTAATGAGCCAAGTCTGATTATGACAGTCTCTTAAGAGTCCACCTTCTGCCCAGCCCCCGAACTTGCTCTCAGATGAGACAGGAAAAACAGTAGCTGTGGCCAATCAGCGCAAATGCTGCGCCTGCGGTCTCTTCTGAATATGAGATGAAGTGCTTGTGGTTTGGTGGGTGAATCATGTGACCCAACCTTATGAAGAGCTCCATGATTACAGGGCAGCGCTCGTGTGCATACGTGTATGAGTGTGTAGGCAAGTCTTACTCTAGCCACCGATACATTATGTAGGAGGTGGTCACACTTAAGGGGGTGGGCTGTGGTTATCCTGAGAAAGGCCTGGAACCCCCTTACCCAAAAAACAAAAGTACAGGGCTTCCATCTTCAAAAGAGAACACTATGATTTCCAAATGTGCAAATCTGACCCGTTCTGTTAAGTTATAGATGAAAATCAAATGCACGATCATGTCTTACACTATACTTTAAGTATAAAGCTTTGGGAATCTTATACTTTACTCATTGTGCTGAGAAGTGTTTTTCTTATTGACTACCTCACAGTTGATTTGACTGAGAAAATTGAGAACTTTACAATAAAGCTAAGAACAGAAATGGAGATGGTTTTTATTAACAAACTGTTATTCTTTAGAATTATGTAGTGCTTTAGTAATAGTGAATCTAACAAATAAGCTTGCCTGAAATATAGATTCTTGTCAAAATTTCAAAGAAGTAGTATCTGTTTTAGAATTTAAGATCTGAGCTGAGCGCCAAGCTGATAATAAAGTGGTGTGTAAAACAGTCTTAAACACACCCTGAAGTCTCACCCAGGGTGGTGAGGTTTCCTGACTTTAGTTTTACAGCTGGGAACACTGGAGCTGCTACAGAAACATTCACAGAAACACACAAGTTCTTAAAAAAAACAATGAGCATTAAAAATATTTAGATTTTCTACTGATTTTATTATGACAATATGACCTTTACATCTCCAGATGTGTGAACGTTACTGAAGATATAACCATGGCTCATTTCCCAGTGGAAGCCAAAATACATACACTACCATTCAAAAGTTTGAGGTCAGTATGATTTTGTTTTTCTCTAGTGCCCACCAACTCTCTACTGCCCACCAAGGTAAAACAGTAAAAACAGTAATGTTGTGAAATATCATTACAATTTAAAAGAACTGTTTTATGTTTGAAAATATGGTAACACTTTATTTTGATAGTCTACTTTAGACCTTCTACTAACAGTAAGTAACTTTGCAACTAAATGTCTACTAGCAGTCAGTAGAGTATTAGTGGACAGTCTGCTTAATATCTTCTAACACTTTATTTTTTACAACACACAATATACTGACTATGAGAAGTATGTCAACTTATTATACTAACCCTACACCTAACCTAAGTATACTCTGAGAATTAGTTGACATGTAATTGCAAAGTTACTTATAGTTAGTAGAATGTCTAAAGTGGACTATCAAAATAAAGTGTAACCAAAAATATTTTTAAAATCTAATTTATTTCTGCAAAGCTGAATTTTCAGTATCACCACTCCAGTCCTCAGTGTCACAGAAAGTTTGGACATGCTTTATATTACGAGTCTAACTACTATGTATAAGCATTTAAATTTAAATCATTTGATACAATGTACTTATGACGTATTGTGTATATACATGTATTAATTGCTTAAAATTTAAACTTTTGAATGGTAGTGCACATATTTTAAGCTGTCCACTAATCTTAAAACATAAAATGTAAATGTACATAAACATACTCTGAGCGCGCACACACACACACACAGAGTTGCGCTCAAAATTATTCCTACCCTTGGTAAATATGATCAAAGAAGGATGTGAAAATAAGTCTGCATTGTTTATCTATTTTATCTTTCGTCCTTTGGAGTGTTACAAGCTGTTCGTGCAAAGATAAGATCCCTGAAGTTGCAAAGACTAAAGTCTCAAAACCAAAGAGATATTCTTTATAAAAGTTAAGACTCTGCCACGCCCCTCTAAAACGGCTCGTTCGAACACGCCCCCCACATCTTGACGTCAAGATATGGAAATATTTGCATAATGCAGCCCAAATGTTCACGCAAAGAAAGAAGGTGTGGTTTCAGTAACCGCAGTAGTGTTGATGCAGCGTGTCAGGGAGACGCTGTGTGTTTCTATGTGAAAGCAAAAGCACTTTATTTGGCCTTCCCAAAGTAGATGCATTTAGGAATTACGATTATTAAGATTACTTACAACACAACAGCAATGTATTTTATGGACGACCGTTTTGTGAACCTAGGAGAGGAGGTAATTCTGACACTGCTATGACAATCTGGCGCTTCTGAATCAGCGACTGTATGTTTTTTTATTAGTTTAAGTATTTGCTATTGACTGTTCAAATGCAGAGTTTTGCGTGTCGTGTGTGTGTGTAAATGTGTGTGTGTGTGTGTGTGTGCTCACGTGTGTGAGAGAGGGAGAAAGGGTCACACAATTGCGGCTTGTGTGCAAATACATATGAGCTTCATCACTGTGTCTGTCACGCGACTCTTTTCCTCTCTCGGGCTTGAACTGATGGTAAAACTAAGGACATTATTTACTGTCTTCCTTTACTATAATTTTGAAGCTTCCTATTATGGAAAGGGGCGTTACATTTCCGACGCGCACTTGTTGTGTTCGGCCAATCACAATACACTGTGCCAGTTGGCCAATCAGAGCAGACTGCACTTGTCGGAAGGAGGGGCTTTGTAGAAATCGAAGAGTTTGAGAGAGGCGGGGCATAGAGGACCTACAATAATGTACAGTGTTTGAAAAATAATGTGTTTTTTGAACAATAAAGCATGTCAACATATTCTGTTACACCAAATAATGATCTTTAAAAAAGCATCATATGACCCCTTTAAAGTAAAAGTAAAGCATGCTGTCTTGCGCTTGAAAGTAAAATATCTCTAAAGCATATTTCCATTCATATTTGATATATTGATATTTATCAAATATCTTGATATATAAATATGAGGGAACACACAAGGCCAATTTCCCTTAATCATTGATCATGAAATCAAAGAATATTTCTTTGATTTTGATTTCTGATGTGCAGCAAAAGATTGTTGAACTTCACAAATTAGTGAAGTGGCTTTAAGAAAAGAGCTAGAGCAGTGAAAATTCCCATTTCCGCCATCAGGGCAATAGTTAAGAATTTCCAATCAACAGAAAATGCTACGAAACTGCCTGGAAGAGGACGTGTGTCTATTTTGTCTTAAAGCAAGGCGAGGAGGACTCTCCAAGGACCACAGCTGGAGAATTGCAGAAAATAGTTGAGTCTTTGTGTCAGAAAGCCTCAATAAATAAATAAATAAATCAAACAGCACCTACATCACACTCTCATCAAGTGACTGACTCTGTTAGAAATCTTATAATGGGCCATGGTTGGATCTTCCAACAGGACAATGATCCACAAATGAACATCAAAATCAACACAAAAATGGGTCACTTAGAAAAAAAAAAAAAAAACAAGCTTCTGCTAAGGCCATCCTAGTTCTCTGACCTGAACCCTATAGACAACGACTGGGGTGAACCGAAGAGGAGAAGCACCAACAGGGATCTGGGAATCTAAAGGGTCTGAAGAGATTCTGGATGAAGGAATGGTCTCTGATCTCCTGTCAGATGTTTTCTAAACTCTTCAGGCATTATAGGAGAAAACTCAGAGCTGCTATCTTGGCAAATAGAGGTTGCAAAAAGTATTGAATACAAGGGTATGATTAATTTTTGAGTGTGTCTGTGTATGTGTATATATATATATATATATATATATATATATATATATATATTTATTTCTGAGTGAAAACTGTTAAAAGTAAATCCTAAGTAAATTAAGTAAATCTTACTTAAATGTGACCACATATGCTTGAATACCTGAAAAAAGTAAGGCATTAAAATGATCTCCCACCAAACTTGTTGTACCACTATGAGCAAACCTGTATAGTAATACATTTGCATTAACCATAAAACTACACCGTGTATTTGATACACTTCCTGCCTCTTACTGAATGGCTTTTAGCTCAAAGCTGAAGCAGAGGAGGAGGGGTATTCTGTGGTACTTGCCAGACACCTCAGCGGTGAATGTGAGAGGGGAAAATACTACTGCCTCTAGCTGTGTGAAATGAGCAATTAATTATAATGTTTTGACATTAAAAAGATCAAAAGGTGGACTGCTGCATAATCAGTTTCGTTAGAAGTATATGAGCAATATTATGATTTCTGGGGTTATTCTAAAGGTTGTTCTTGATAACATTTAAATATAGACCTGAATGTCAATTGTTTTCCATCAACAGAGAAAATCATTTAAACCTGAACCTCAACAATTGTTTTAGTAAATATAAGTAGAATACTTATAGAAAATCAGAAACACTTATAATACCTACTTTGTAATATTTGGCTCCTGAGTCATTCTGAAACAGAGTCAGACTCTTGCTGTCCAGTCTCCAGTAGTGTCTCTTTCTCTGAGGACAAAACAGGTTTGACTCATTTCAAAACTCAGGAAAGTTGTGAGAAAACACATATTGATATAAAGGGCATTTAATGCAAATTAATTATGATGAAGAAGTCTTCGTGTAAGCTTTAGTCTACTTATTATGAAACTGCATTTTGCCTCCAGAAATAGAAGATCAGAATTGTTATTTTTGATTGAACTACTAGGCAAAATCAGATTAAATAATTGAATAAATCATAGCCGTTATTTATTTGTCTTAAGAGTAACTGCATTGAAAAAATAGCACTAAACATCAGTATTCAACTACATATTTATTTTGCAACAACAAAAAGGACTTAAAATGACACAAAGAGAGCTCTGGGAACCTTACTGATTACTCAAATTAGTCTCTGAATCTGTATTTTACACCAGTTTGTGACATAAAATGTCCAAACAAACCAATTCACTAAAATGAATCAGCAAAAATGTGACATAAAAACATTGTCACACTACACCACAAAAAAAGCTTTTTAATGGAAAAGTTACCATATACTATCATGAAAGTAGCAGTTGTAGTTAGTAATTCTTCATCATTGTTATACAGTTTTGCCCTTAGCAGAAGCTTTCTTATCAAAATGCATAAACTGCCAAAATAAATAAACAAACGTGTGAATATGAAATAAAATCTCACAAGATTGTCTCGACTGGTGTAGTGCACCATCCATCCTTCTTTGACCATAGTGGAGCTCCTCCTCTTGGTGTGTTTGACCGATTGCACCACACGCATCAGGGGGATATTTGTGCTGGTAGAGGGGCTTAAAGAAGATAAGAGAAACGGCAGTGATCGATAGTGCTGATGTGGATGATTGATCAAGAAAACGTCTGAATTTAAGGTTTAACTCGCCCAAAACGGAAAATTCTGTCATCTTTTACTCACCCTCAAGTTACTCCAAACATGTAAGACTTTCTAACCAAACCAAACCAAAGTTTTTGGTCCCCACAGACTTCCACAGTATGAAGCAAAAACAGAAACTGTATGGTTACCCACATTCTTCTACACATCTTCTTTTGTCTTCAGCAAAAGAAAGAAACTTAAAAAGGTTTGCAAAAACTTGAGAGCAAGTAAATTCTGACCGAATTTTCATTTTTGGGTGAACTATCCCTTTGTTTCTAAAAATATTTCATTTTATTTTAAAGTACATGCTTTTATCCAAAGTGACTCCCAAATGAAGACAACGTAAACAATCGAAACAACAAAAGTGCAACAATATACAAATGCTGTGACAAGTCTCAATTAGTCTAAGTTTTTATAATAAATAAAAATAACTGAGTACATAGAATAGAAATAGAAGAGAGAGCTAGTGTTAAGAGAGTCAATTTATTATATTTTTATAATAAATAAAAAGAAAAGAAGTATACAGAATAGAAAAGAGAAAGAAAATGCTAGTGTTAGAGGGTCAAGTTTTTTAAATACATAAATAGAAGACAATTATAATAGAAAGTTACGTTTTTTAATAAATGAAAGAAAAGTAGATGGAATAGAAATAGAATAGAGTGCAACTGTTAGAGGGTCGTTTCTTAATACATAAATAGAAAACAAATAGATTTAAGATTTAAAACAAATAGATTATTTCATTTCTTTATTTTCTTAAATGTGTGTATATAGTATTTACAGAGTTTTGACTTGGTTTTAGTTACTTTTTCTTATTTGTAAGTGTGCTAAATGACTAAAAGTAAAGTAAGTAAAGAAAACAAGTAGACAGAACAGAAATGCAATAGAGTGCAAGTGTTAGAGAGTCAAGTTTTTTTTAATAAATAAAAAGAAAACAAGTAGATAAAATAGAAATTCTAGTGTTAGATGGTCAAGTGTAGATGGAAGGATCGATTCAACTCGGATCGAGTTTGGCAAGTCATTTAAACCAGCAGGGAACAGTTAAGGTAAAAGTCAGTGAAAGTGATTTTGTGGCTCTTTGGGATGGAACAATAACACGCCGTTCACTTGCAGAATGCTGGTGGGCACATACGTCTGAAGTAGTGAATTTAGGTAAAGGGGCGCAGAGCCAGAGGTGGTTTTGTAGGCATTTTATAATTATCCAGAGCATATACCTGATGGTCTTCACAGGTTCTTCATCCTTCTCACGGTCCATGAAGGGGGAGTCCATAAAGAAGATCTTGTCTTCTGGAGTGGTAGGTTCCTCTGAATCATCCAGACCACGACTGCTATCGCTGTTCACATCACTGCTGTCTACTTCCATCGTGGTATCAGAGTCAGGACCTGGGCTGGCCGGCTCTGAAAGAAACATACAGTAAACTTATTAGTACATGTTTCATTTTAGTTGGATGTGGCTGAAAACCATGACCATACCTCCATTGAAGACTCCAAGACAGTCTTTTGGTACCTTTGAAGCACATCGCTTGTGGCAATTGAATTTACAGTCTGGTGAAGAAAACACTCATGATCACTTTTTTTTCTACATTTGTCTAGAATTCTTTTCTATATTGGAAAGCATAAAAAGAAGATGGCGATACTCGCCTTTGCACTGCATGCCCTGGCGGAAAAGCCCTTTGAGCAGCCGTTTGCAGTACTGACAGATGGTGGGGCGGGTGTAGGTGTGAATGACAAAGGTGTGAGGGACCTTCACCCGCCCCAGCACCATCTTCTCCATCCAGATTGGCCGGCCGCTCCATGATGGCATTCGCTTACCCGGCTCCTGATGGGGGCGCTGCTGTAGCGAAGAACAATGCAACAAAAAACTGACCACTGTAATTCACATACTGGGTACAGCATGCATACTGCAGACCACAGAGATAGTATGCTGAGTAGTACGACAAGTAAGATTATGTTTTAAATTAATACTTTTAGAATCCATTTACCTAACAACTAACAAGTTACTGTAAAGATTTTTAGTTATATTTTCTATTTCAAATAAACGCTGTTAAAAGTATCATAGTTTATCAAGTATCATAGAAACTTTAAGCAGCTCAACTGATTTCAAAAAATATTTCTTTAGCAGCAAATCAGCATATTAGAATGATTTCTGAAGGATCATGTGACACTGAAGACTGGCGTAATGATATGGCGTCACGGGAATAAATTACATTTGACAATATATTCAAATAGAAAATAGATTTTAAACTGTGATTATATTTCACATTGTTATTTTCACATGTTCACTTGATGAACATAAGAGACTTCTGTCAATAAAAAAATCGTACTGATTTCAAACCGTTACACAGTACAGCAGCCATCTATATGAATGTAACAGAGGAAATAATCTTTAATGATTCAGTTTTTCACAGCACGCATTACTTTACTGAATTCTGAACTAGACAGCTCGGATTAATT
Source organism: Barbus barbus (assembly GCF_936440315.1). Lineage (NCBI taxonomy): Eukaryota > Metazoa > Chordata > Actinopteri > Cypriniformes > Cyprinidae > Barbus > Barbus barbus. The sequence continues at coordinate 4,513,287 of NC_136758.1, forward strand.
ACTGTAAACAAAGAGAGAACTGAGAATTGCTTTGCTTGACCTTGACAAGACAGTAAGAGATCAGAAAAGTATTGATCTGACCTTTTTATAGGGGCCAAAAACAAAAGAACTTTCTTTCCTTTCTTATACTGAGCTTATGTGGAGAACATTTCATTAGGTCTAAAAAGCTGTCAGATGTAAAGAGCTGAGTTTGTGATATTTCACAACATTTTAAATACAACTGCATGGTTTGACGGGGACCACAAGTACAATGTCAGGCCTCGAGAGGAGTTTATTTGAAATAAAATAAGTATAACATACAAGCGAATGTACATTGTCCAAGAGGGATATTGTGAGATAACTCAAAGGACACAGTGTACTTGCCATGTTTGGGTTTGGGCTGATATGAGGTGATCGCGCTAAAACAATGCATATCTTTCAAGCCATTTTGTTATATATAAACTAGAAATATAAATTAATAACAAGTGAAACATAAAAAGTATTTGGATATTTATGTCACATCCAAAGAGTATGCAATTTTACTGTTTTTATACTAGACTAAATGTGACTCTGGACCATAAAACCAGTCATCAGGCGTAATTTTTTAATCTGAAAGGTGAATAAATGAGCTTTCCATTGATATATGGTTTGTTAGGATCGGACAATATTTGGTCGAGATACAGCTATTTGAAAATCTGGAATCTGAGGGTGCAAACAAATCTAAATATTGAGAAAAATCGCCTTTAAAGTTGTCCAAATGAAGTTCTTAACAATGCATATTACTAATCAACAATTCAGTTTTGATATATTTACAGTAGGAAATTTACTAAATATCTTCATGGAACATGATCTTAATATCCTAATGATTTTTGGCATAAAAGAAAAATCAATAATTTTGATCCATACAATGTATTTTTGGCTATTGCTACAAATATACCCCAGCGCTTTTGTGCTCCAGGATCACATATTATCTCAGATCTAACTCAACCATTTTTGCTGATATTCTTAAATAAATCCTTTTGGTTAAAATTTGGGAAATGCTTTTAAAAAGCTTGTGTCCATGTGATAGTCATATACAAGCGTACACAGGTAATCTAGCAGAATAATCACAGGTGTAGTTATACTATTTGGACACTAGAAATTGTCCAAATATTTTTTGTATTATTTAAAAACAAACAAAGATCTACTGTCATATTTAAAACCTATAAATAGTGTGCAAAATAAATAATGCAAATCATAAAATAAAATCATTCCTTACCTCTTCCAGGCTCACGACAGCATGCTCTGCTGGAGCAGGACGAGGAAGAGACAGCGACGGGCCGGGCAGAGACACATTAGAAAGACGTCTTTTCCTTATACCGCTACAGTTGTTAGGGATCTTAAAGGCACATCGCTTGTGATAGTTCAGGCCACATCCTAAAAATCCACAAAGAAAGCTTTAGTGTTCAGGATTAGTGTCAAGGAAAAACAAGCCTTGGATTTGGTTTAAAGCAAGATCAGAATATTATTAGAGATAAGGTAAACGGTCAAGAAGATCAAAATCAAGCACAAGGTTTAAGGACTGAAGATAAGATGACACACAGACAAACTCCATCAAAGTTTTACTCCTAAACTCCAGCAGAGGGCTCCCTCTTCTCGCAGGCATATGGGCACTTAAGCATGTTTAGATACCTACATAGAAACCAAATGCATCTCCTGAGGACTGGGTGGGAATTTTAGATTTACTTTTCCAAATCACATTCACAACAGTTAAAAGTGTAAAGTGCTTTAGCATGCCTCTACATATGAACAGCTTGCATCCATTCAGTGTAGCTTCTTACAAGTGGAGCCCATAATCTTCCTGCAGCTTTTGAATGTCACATCCAGCGCTTGGCAGAAACACTGGGTTCCATTCAAACAGCCCCTGATTTCAACTTCAAAGCTGAAGCGATGGCAGCACTGGCACATCGCGCCGCATGTCTGAATCCATCGCCTCCAGTCAGACTCACAGATCTTTAAAGCAGTCTCAGACTCACTAAGAACCACAACAATACCTTGATTCAGATTCATTTACAAAGTGCTCTTTTTGCCTTTGTTGTTTTAGTCAGTCAAAACTTTGTTACGTCATTTTTTCATTTACTTTAGTCTATTTTACTGAAATGGCATATACACTACCGTTTTTTAGAAATGTTTTTTAATACTCTTTTCTGCTCACCAAGACTGCATTTATTTGATTAAAAATACAGCAAAAACGTAATGCTGTGAAAATTATTACAATAAAAAAATGCTTTATTTCTGTGATCAAAGTTGAATTTTCAGCATCATTACTCCAGTCTACAGTGTCACATGATTCAGATGTCAATGATGATTTGCTGCTAAAAAAAAAAAACATTCTTATTATTATCAATGCTGAAAAAAATGCTTAATGTTTAATATTTTTGTGGAAACCATGATATATTATCATTCAAAGGTTTGTAAAAAAATATTCAAAAAGAATGCATTAAATTGATCAAAAGTGACAAAGACATTTATAATGTTACAAAAGTTTTCGATTTCATATAAATGCTGTTCTTTTGACCTTTCATTTCATCATAGAATCCAGAAAAAAAACTTTCATGATTTACACAAACATATTAAGCAGGAAAAACTGTTTTCAACACTGATAATAAGGACCATACTGTACTTAAAAAGTGTTTTATTCTCACTAATGCTGCATTTATTTGATCAAAAATAGTGAAAACAGTAATATTGTGAAATGTTATTATAATATTTTCATTTTATTATATTTTCCAATTTAATTCTATGATTTCAGAAATCATTCTGATATTTTACTAATGATAGTCATAACACCATCATACATACCCACAACAATAATACAAAAATATTCATATGCTGAATGGGGATTAAAATACAATAAATATACGGCTGCTACCTTCACATTTGAGGCCCTGTCGGACGAGTCCCCACAGCATCTCTCCGCAGTAGTCACAGAAGGTGGGCGCTTTGTAGGAGTGGACGTAAAGCGCATGGGGTCGGATCTGGAAGTCTTCCACTGTAGCTTGAGCTGGAATCAAAACGCAACTTAAAGGACAACTCAGGCGAAGAATGGATGATGCAACAAAACACTGAGCAAAATAATACAAATGAGAACAAAATGAAACAAAAGAACAAGATACATATAAAACATTAGTCAGCATTAGCAGCATATAATTAGGAGTCTAGCAGTCATAATGTTTCATAACATTCCAAAGAACAATGAAACTACTTGTCTTGTACGTTTTTTGACAACTGGTCCACCCTTGTTTTAGTCAGCGGTCTACAGACTAATGAGAGATGAGCAGACTGATCTCCTGAAGGCAAAAGCATAGATGTATGACTGATGTTTAGACTGATCCAGAGTCAGTGATAAACTGATGTGACTCAGACTGGAATGAGTCCATTTGGATGATTCACGAGGATGAGACTGAGACTGAAAGAACTGAACATCACTTCATGTGTGTGATGAGAAAGTCAACTTGTAAGGCTGTGAAACAACACGCCACTTGAGCTGTTTCTGCAGTTCCTGTTTTATAGTTTGTGGTTTTACCGTAATACATGACTGGCAGACTTGAGTAGCGCACACCGTGACTGCACTGGCAATTCAGTGTTACTGTTCTGACGTTCAGTCCAGGGGTGCCGACAGAGCCTTATTACAGGAAATATTGCTGTGCCACAGTAGAATATTACTGATAAATCCTTGTCTGACAATGAAGATTACCGTACAACTGATTACTGATAATATTTCTGCAATTATTTTGTGTTTGTTCGCTGTTTAGAGAACTAATGACGCCAGAATCACTCTTGATCTAATCTGACAAACAGATCACAAAGGTCTGAATTTGTTTGCATTTTTCAGTTCAGATTGTTTTTTTTGTTTTTTTCAGTTTAGATTTATTCAGACATTTCAGTCCTCGTGATTTATTTTCATGTATTATTTTTATGATCTCTCACCTAAACAGTAATGGATTACTTTAGAAGACAGAAAACAAAAATACATTTACCTAAAATGGAAAATAAAAAGGAAGCAAAACCTACAAATGTCTTTTATCATTTGTCAGCAACAAAGCAGCTTGACTGTGCACTGCAAAGCTACATATATACACATATACATATATATATATATATATATATATATATACACATATACATACATATACATATATATATATACATATATACACATACAGTACCCTCCAAAAATAATGGAACAGTAAAGACAAAATTGCTTTGTTGACTGTGGAGTCTAGACATTTACAAATATGATTAAAAGATGAATATGAGACAAAACTACAGAATGTCACATTTTATTATTAGCCGTTTCAACACATACATGTTTTACCAAATAAAAAGAACAGCACTTTTAGAGTTCATCCCACTCATTGATGTGAGCATAAGTGTTGGGACAGTTGCCTCACAGGTCTTTCAGTGATCAGCTGTGTCCTGTTGCATTAATTCTTCAGATATTAAAAGCAGGGAATGTGTCGTATCAGTTATATCCATTATTTCCGTATTCTGAATCTTGCATTCGATGATGACACACAAACCAGGATGAAGATGAGGGAGCTGACTTTGAGAGAAAAGCAAGCAATTTGGATGCTAAAAGAAAAGAGGAAGTCAGTTAGAGCTCTAGCAAAAACAAAGGGCATGGAGAAATCAAGAGTTTGGAAACCACCAGCAGCCAACAACTACCTGATAGGCTGAGAAAACAACAGTAGTTGATGACAGAGAAATCATAAAAGCTGTGGAAATGAATCCTAAAAGACGTGTCTGTAAAATCACCAACAACTTCCAGAAAGCTGGGGTGATGCTCTGACAATCTACTGTCCTCAGGAGACTTTGACACAGAATTACAGATGCTACACAGCAAGATTCAAACCTCTGACCAGCACCAAAGATAGAAAGGCAAGATTAGAGTTTGCAAAAAAGCACAATAAGGTGAGCCAGAAGAGTTTTGAAACTGTGTTTATGGACCGATGAGACAAAGATGAACCTTTATCTAAGTGATGGGAAAGCAAAAATGTGGAGAAAAAAAGGGAACTGCAATGATCCCAAGCATACAGCCTCATCTGTAAAGCATGGTGGAGGTGGTGTCATGGCATGGGCATGCATGGCTGCCTCTGGAACAGGCCCTCTCAACTTTACTGATGACTTCATGTATGATGACAGTAGCAGAATGAATTTGGAAGGGTACAAAACCATCTTGCCTACCAATATTCAAGAAAATGCCAACAGATTCATTGGGAAGTGCTTCATATTGCATCAGGACAATGACCCATAACACCCTGCCAGTTCAGTCAAGGAATTAATAAGGGCAAAGAAATGGAAAGTGTTAGATTGCCCAAGTCAATCTCCAGATTTAAATCTGATTGAACATGAATTTCACCAGCTGGAGAGGAGAGTAAAGGCAGAAACTCCCCAAAACAAGCAACAATTGGAATTGGCTGCATTAAAGGCTGGGAAAAGTATTTCAAAGGATGAGAGCAAGAGTCTGGTGATGTCTATGGGTCACAGACTCACTGCTGTGATTGTGCGCAAGGGATCTGCAACTAAATAATAGCTTTTAATCTTTTATATCTGCCTTATGTTCAACTGTCCCAATACTTATGCTCACATCAATGAGTGGGATGAACTCTAAAAGTGCTGTTCTTTTTATTTGGTAAAACATATATGTGTTGAAACGGCTAATAATAAAATGTGACATTCTGTAGTTTCGTCTCATATTCATCTTTTAATCATATTTGCAAATGTCTTGACTCCACAGCCAACAGAGCAATTTTGTCTTCACTGTTCCAATACTTATGGAGGTCACTTATGGAGTCACATATGTACATATACATATACACACATATATATATAGGGAACCTTTTTGATGGGGGCCTTTTCTTGTCAGTCAGTGAGTGAGAAAGCATCTGCCAAGTATATAAGTGCACTGCTAAAATGAAAGTATAAGGTCAGGAAACATTTGGTGCATGGCAAACATTTTCTGAAAGAAAAAAAAAAGAAAGAAACTGTGTCCTAGATTTCTGTCACTGTTTCACAGGTGGATGGTTTTTCTTAAAATTATGAGCAACTAAAATGCAAAACTGTTCCATTTTCAAAACCTATAAAATACACACCCAATTTTCACTTTAGTTAATAGAGTTCCTACCTTTTTCCCTCATTTTGTAGCATAAGAGCAAAACATTCAGTAAGGTCAGCGTGACACCCAACAAATTCACAAACTGTGTGACATAAATCTAATATAGCACCAAATTAACTTTGTAGTGAACATTCCCAGGATTTTGACGTAATGGGAGGGAAGTGATCTGACACCAGGTCAGAAGTACACAAGAGTACTCCAGAGTTACAATATTGGTTATGGCATGCTACATTTTTATTTATTTATTTATTGCAGCTTGTAATTTTAAGAATCTGAATTTAAAAGAACAGTTATCAATTCAAGACTTGGAATATACAGTTTCAGGTTTTTACATTTATTGTCTCTAAAAACTTGGTTAGCTCTCCAAAACTCAAATCTGGGATATAATTTGACTGTGAAGCATTTCATATTTGTCAAGTCTGTGAAAAGAAGTCCAAACGCACCTTTACACACTGCAAACACACAGAAGTGGTAAAAAACCACAAAGCTGTGTTTACAAAAACCTTCATTAGCAGGAAATTGTGAACTGCATGCTAGAAAGTTGGCTGTTCATTCTTGTGCACAGGCAATAGAGCATTAGATATGCTCCCACACAACTACACATTTTCAAATCGACTAGTCGGTGAATAGTTGTCTAAGCCGTCCTAAGGAAGTCCTGTATAATTTTGGTTTCAACTGACCCTGAACAGATACATTTCTTACATCAGATTTGTTCTTGTGCTGACTTTTTGTGGTTTGTCCACTCAAACTTTCTGTGACTTTGAATAGAAAATATGATGTTTTACCAAGTGTATCTTCCAAATATTTGATTTGAAAAGAATGGTAATTCAGGTTTCTTTCAGGTAACTTAAATAATATGCTTATTTTTAGTAACATCTGATTAATAATTGATTTTAACCAAGTCAACTTACAATGCAATATGACAGTATAGAAATTTGATAGGAGAATTTGGATTATTTACTCTATGATTGGATTGCAAAATCTGAAATCTGGTCAGGATTCAATTCAAAACAACATTATGGAACAATTTACAAAAATTAAGAATTTTATTTGGATAATATCATGTTAATTAAGTAGTAAACTTATTCAACAATATTGAAAAACACTACGAAGAGTAGTGATTAAGAGTAGACTCCAAAAGAGTTGATTCCTCAACTCTGAATAGCCCTAGATTCAGAGTCGCCTCCAGCACAGGAATCGGCTCTCGTTGTCGACTCTGCTGTTTTGTCCGAAACTGTCATTTATTTAATTCTGCCATATTTGACCAGGGCTGTTTCTTGTGACTTTTCCCTCTGTAAAATGAGATATTAGCAACAGTTAGGTAATGACAATGAGGATTTCAAGGTAATGTCATCACTAAATTGGATGAATTTGGACAGTCACGCTGAAAATGTGTTGTTTTAAAAGGGAGACTTTAAGGCATCGTGTCGAGGAGAAAAAATAAAGTGTGTAAAAATCACTGCAATCCTGTTTTATTCCTAACCCTGTTGTGATGTAGCCCTTTTATGTATGGTTCTCAAACCCATCTAAGGGTAAAATTGGTTTTTAAAATTTGTAACACTTTCAGTGCTGCAACAGATTAGTATCCGAAATGCAAAAAAGAAAAAAAAAAAAAAAAAAAACACACAACAAAACACATCTTTTCACCTAATTTTGGACTGTGAATCTAAAAACAATGAAGATACAGAAAATTCTCCTTGAATGATTAAGAAGATGAGTCTTCAATTTTGAGTAAACTTTGAGTATTACATTTCATAAATTGTGTGTAAACCAGTTGGGGTCAATTTGACCTCAACACAACTGTAGTCACCTGAATTTTCAAAGCACATCTACAGTATGTGTCGAAACTTTGCACATGACCCTAAATTAAAAAAAAAGAAAAAAATTATTTAAATCTAATTAATTTATTTATTTGGCAAGTAGCCAAGTTATAAGTCGAATAATGTACAGTCAGCTGGTCATTATTGCAGACAGGGGGAATAGGACATTGACACAAAGCATATTATAGCCCATAAACTATAGTTATGTTTCATATAACATAACTGTGTTGCATAACATGTGATGAACAAACACTCATCATGAGCCAAGACGTGTTAAAGCACAGTAACAATTGCATTCTCCAACAACTCTAATGTGAGCCATCACTTGTGACAATGGCAAATATATTTTATTACGCGGCACTGTACAAATTGACAGAAGAATGCAGATGTTCCAGAAGTGTTAATGGAGCCAAATGTCTTGGAATTTTTTTTTTTTTTTTCCCATGTCAATCTGCTTCTTTGAAAAATGACGGTTCTTCAATTAACTAATTGTCTCCATTAGAAGGCTGCATTTTCAAATGTGGTTTGTTTTGACCATGGGAAAAAAAATGATTCTCTGATGTTAGGATACAAACTAAAGGAACAAAGAATCTCAAACTTGATCAAATCAAACCGGGTAGGGAGAAAGAAAAAAAGTGCATTCCTTTTTGAACATCAAAGAGACAAAGTAGAACATTTGAGCTTGCAGTGAATCACATGGCAGGCAGCAGTCCAGAGCGCTGGAACACAGACTCATAATGAGCCATTCATGAAGACACTACATACATTATAACACATGAGGAACCCAGCATCTCAAAACTCATCTATTAGTCTTCAGGCAAAAAAATCCAAACATAATTAATAAAGTTTAAACTCATACTCTTTTAGAAAGACTCCTTCAAAGTCCTCCTCGAAAACATTCAGTTTCAGGAGTTCCAAGATCTGTTCCACTGCTGAACTTGAAATCGAACCAAAATACACAGATAACAGTTTGAAACTCCACTTGAATACACAGCACAAGGACAGGACAACAATGTCCAATGCAGCGGATCCCGACAACACACTATCTCATACAAACGCTCAGAGTGATCGGCATCCTGCTGTTCCCTGAACCAGAGCTGCCTCCACAAGCTCAGCAGAAGCACAACCATCACCTACTGCAACAAAAACAAGCTTTTGCCTTTGAGCTGAGCGCCAACAAAAATATGCAGAGGGTTTTATTAGCACAGCCAATGGATACAAGGATGAGAAAGACAAGACAATATTGAGGGTCAGTGTGTGAAAGCATATTCGTTTGTTTTGTCTAAACCAGAAGTTATCAACTAACAGACAGTGGTCCAGATTTGGACTCAAGACCGGCTCCATCCAAACCTTAAAGGAACACTCCACTTTTTTTTGGAAATATGGTCATTTTACAACTCCCCTAGAGTTAAACAGTTGAGTTTTACCGTGTTTGAATCCATTCAGCCGATCTCTGGGTCTGGAGGTAGCACTTTTAGCTTAGCTTAGCATAGATCATTGAATCGGATTAGACCATTAGCATCTCGCTCAAAAATGACCAAAAAGTTTCAATAATAACATCGTGTACTAAGACCGACGGAAAATTAAAAGTTGCAATTTTCTAGGCCGATGCGTAATAATCAAGGAACTTTGGTGCTGTACCATGGGTGCAGCAGGTGCAGTGATATTATGCAGCGCCTGAAAGTAGTCCCCAGCTAGGTAACTAGTTATGATATAGCCGGGGACTACTTTCATGCGCTGTGTAATATCATTGCGCCTGCTGCACCCACGGTACTGCAGCAAATTTCCTTGATTATTACGCCGGAATCAGAGTATAGCTCCTAGACATATCGGCCTAGAAAATCACAACTTTTCATTTTCCGTCGGTCTTAGTACACGATGTAACTACAGAAGAGTCCAGCTTTAAATAGGAAAGTTATGGAAACTCTTTGGTCATTTTTGATGACCAAATGCTAATGGACTAATCCGATTCAATGATCTATGCTAAGCTAAGCTAAAAGTGCTACCGCCAGACCCGGAGATCGGCTGAATGGATTCAAAAACGGTAAAACTCAGCTGTTTAACTCTAGGGGAGTTGTAAAATGAGCCTATTTCCAAAAAAAGTGGAATGTTCCTTTAAATCAGTTCAAAATATTTTTAAAAAGTCTTCCCATACTTTTCAATCCAGTACAGAAGTGGCATAAAAGTACACAAGATTGTGAATCAGCCCTATGTATCTGCCACTTGTTCAGTCTTGTTCACAGCCGACAACAAACAAAACACACACTGACGATAGCGTCATAGTGTAAAGACAGCTTTAGAGCAATTTCTGCTTGTTCATTTGCCAATTATTAAGACTCAAAAGACTTTTTTTTATGATCTAATCCTGGATATATGCTGTAAAAAAGTCATCTTATTTCTTTTTAATCATTTGTGATTTATTACTGAATAAAGTAATGGAAAGACTATTTTGACTAATAACAATCTAATATAATAATAATTAGTATTATTATTATAATGACTTTATTATAAGTATAGAGCTCTCCACTGTTAGTAAAAGACTGTAAAAATGATTAACAGTAAGTTTCTATATATGTGAATAACTGTACATACATTTAATATAATTTCAGGGTAAAATACTGTTAAAATTACAGTTTTTGGATATTAAAAAGAACAAGTCATTGTATAATTTACAGTGAAAAATTAATATTCCCAGAATTCCCAGCATGGCACTACACATTTGATTTATTTCTGTTCCGTTTTGTTGTTCTCCTCCTTGTGGAAAAGCTGTTTTTGATTCATCATGTGACTTCCTCATCACTATCTATTTTTTGGTAGTTATCAGTATATTAAAACAGATATTAATATTTCAACAGGTTGGAATATACACATTATATCAGTTAATAAAATATATTTTTTACTGTGAATTTAAGTTCTAAGTAATCTGTAAAATCTAAAATGTTTCTACCATAATTTTACATTACAAACATTTTCCTCAGTTCAGTGACTGTTGGAGGAACTGGAGCGTTGCATGAGTTGGCAAAAACCAACATCATAGCATCATATTCGCCAGTATTTTGGCTCATTTCGAGTCGGAGTGAATGTCAGGCGTCCGAAAGTGAGTTTTGATGAAGTAACTTGTTGATCCGTGCTGCTTGAGCCGAGAACCGTTTCAGACGATTCAGTCGGAATTGGTGAACTGGTTGAATCTAGTTCAACAAAACGAGCCGGTTCAAAAGAACGATTTGTTCGTGAACCGAGCATCACTCCAGAGTGTTTGCCTGAAGGGGCGGTCACACTCCACTTTTCGTTTCATTGACCTCCATTCATATGCATGCGAAGCGCAAGCCTGTGTGAAAAGTTTCGCATTTCGCTGCATCCCGAAGTTCAAACTTGGTGAACTCTGGTCTGCAAATTCGCATCACGTGATACCGTGTGATCAACGGCATATCGCTACATCACAGCATGACCTCCAATCTGAATTAAAATAACATACATTTAAAAAGTGCTGCAGGAAAGTGGAGTAGATTGTATGTTTTTACATTTTAGATGCATTATAATTAGTTTTTACAATTTAGATGTTGAATTTAGGTTTTTAAAAAGACGTGATGTCATATCATGGCCGTTGCAGCATGTGAAAATTTTGCATGCTCAAAGTCTAGGGTGACCCCAGCTTGAATCTCTGGATTACAGGTAATAATGTTGCAAATAATGTTCAACTTCTTCCTCAGACTGATCTTTTTGCTTCGTAAGACCTCATTATATTGCCAGGAGCCGTGGGTATTCCTTGATATGGTTTTTTTTTTTTTTTTTTTTTATTCTCAAAGATGGATTGCATTTTATGAATCACTAAAGACAATGGTTTCAGCTTAAAATCTTTACTGTTCCACTCAGGGGAAAAAAAAGTCACCTACATCTTCCATCTTCAAATTAACACCTAATTTTCATTTTTGGATGAACTATCCCTTTAACCAGTTTCACACAATGTGTTCAGAGCATAGGTTCAATAACCTCAGGAAAACTTTCATGAATAAGGATCTGAGTTCTGGGAGAGCGCTTGGGACTTTAGACGGAACAATCCAGAAAACTGGCTTGGAATCAGTCATGCATATTGTGTTGTTTTCCAGTGCCGGACACTTGAATGTGTGTGTTTGCCACTGAGTGAGGAGGATGTTAAGAGCAGGTGTGCTGTACAGCTCCCATGTGAACACACCACCGACAGGAAGATCAATCTTCATAAAGCAGGCCTACACAGGATGTACAAACCATTCTGCATGGGAACAAAGATGAGCTCAAACCCTAAGTGACAGCAGAACTGGATAGTCATACAACATATGTATCTGACAAAGTCACTTGTTCTTGTCAAGTAAACAGAACCCTTAAGCCATAAATCTTTCAACACATGACTCTGTACATTGATTAGAAAAACTGATCGTGATAGGCGGTCTCAAGGGGATTGACCTGGCTGTGTTAACAGGCATTTGACGGGAAACCACCTGAAGTTCACAATGACTAGATTAACATGGGCCTCTCCGTCTGGTACACATGTGCCACAACTGAATACAATCAAATTACAGAGTTAAACTGATCTGTTCAGTCTTGCAGAGATGCTAGCAATATACGGCCATCAGTGTAACCAGCTGCAAAGCTATAAATGATTGCATAATATAAAGAACATACACTACAGTCAAGATGACCTGAAGCTCTTGTATTGTAGCTGCACGGTTCTTCATTTGTCATCCCTTAACAGAAATTTTCAATGGTATTTTTATTCACAGTATCCCTTACAAATGTACAAAAATAACAAAATGTCACCATTCTGCTGCTTCTGATAAAACGTCTTGTTAGTTAATATCTACCCAATACTGTCCATATACACTAATTTAGGGTTGGTAAGACTTGTTTTTACATCTTTTGAAAAGAAATCTCTTATGCTCACCAAGACTGCATTTATTTGATCAAAAATACAGTGAAACTACAATAATGTGAAATATTATTAACACTTTTTTTCTATTTAAATATATTATAAAAAATGTATTCCTGTGATCAAAGTTGAATTTTCCAGTCTTCAGTGTCACGTGATCCTTTAGAAATCATTCAGTATGCTGATTTGCTGCTCAAGAATGTTTCATCGGTGTTGATAAAAAAACAAACATCTTTTATCTGAAATAGTAATCTTTTTTAAACATTATGTCCAAAAATGAATGTTTTCATTTTGATCAAATTAATGTGTTCTTGCTGAATTATTATTATTAATTTCTTTAAAAAAAAAAAAAAAGGCTCACTGAACCCAATGGTGAAAGGTTGTGTATAATTAATGAAATACATGAGTTTGTTTATGAGAACAGTAATGGTCATGGTGTTGTTTTAAAGTGTTACTTTTCCCCATACAATGCATTGTCTATATATTAATAAAGCCACAGCTAGCACAGCTCACCGGACAGGACGACCTCAATCAGATCTCCCTCATGGATATCCTCTGCCGATGTTAGCCGCTGGAGGATGTTGTCCAAGTTCAGATCATGGCGGAAGAGCAAGATCTTATCGTACAAGCCAAAGAATCCACATTCTGGGAACTGAGGAGGAGAGGATGAGATTTGTTATTAATAATCAAATCAAACATCAAAAGAGTTTCTTTTCTTGATCAGTAACTTTGCATAAATACAAAGGAATTTAGAATTTCATATTCATTAATGACTTGAGATTTCTCAAGTATAAGACAATTATTCTATAAAGACAGTTATTCTATAAATAAAGGATTAATGTGTAGTCTACAAAATGCATTCTTTTACAATAATGATCATTTGACTATTATCCTGTTTATTTTAAAGCTACTCAAATGTTAAAGCTTTATTTAGAAGGGGGAAAAAAAGTTGAAAGCTCTTGAAAACTGCAATAATATTATACACTAATGTCTACAACATTATTATTGTTGTTCCATTTTTATATGGAAAAGTTAGTTAGCAACAATACAACATGTCTTCCTCTATTTTAAGTTCTCTCTTTAAGACAGACAGTCCTAAAAATGAGACAGTATAAAATGCTAAAATATGGACAGCACTGAATTATTGCTTACACAATAGTACACACTGACACACATGACCATTCAGAATCAAGTATTCCAGAGATCTATATAATAATGTGTGATGAATCCTAATTCCTACGCTCGAGCCAAAGACACCGAGAGAAACATCCAGGCCCTGTTTTTCAGCAATGGCCCGCCTCTAAGGAGATTACTAAAGCTGGGAGGCATGCGGAGCCGAGCAGAGTCTGGAATATTAGCCCTGCAAAGGGAAGGTCTGAAAAACATCTGTTGAAATCAAGCCCACAGTGATGAGTCACACTACTGTTCTCCACTTCCTCCAGCACAGTTCTTCTCCACGTGGAAGAAATGCCAAACACCAAAAGATAGAGGGCTCATTACCCTTGCTTATATGTCTTTTTTTCTTCGCATTTTTAACATGCCTAAATATATACATAAAAATATTTGCACACAAAGCAAGCAGTGTCTCTTTAATCAAATACAGTGTAAAAACTTCAAGGTTGTAAATGAAAGTTTTTATAAGAAAACACTATTTCAATTTTGGAACTTCGGAGAAGTTTATTTCAGTGTGTTACTATTTCTTTGTCATTATTAGTGCAATATAGTTTGTTTCAAGGTAAATTCTAAACCTCTTTTAATCCACAAAGTACAACTCCTTTATGGGCAGGAATTCGGGCAATTTGTATGTTAGTTGGAACTAGTAAAGTTAGTAAGAGGAAAACAAACATTCCAAAATGAAACAGTCCCACAGTCAGAGGTGAGATATGTCAGGATATGATCACAGCCAATTCTGAGGTATTTCCTCTTATCAAGAACCCCCCCCGTCCCATTCAGACTGGAGGCAGAATATTTCACCCTGACATGTCTCTGGTGTACTCTGGGATCTACATTAGTTTTATTTATTTATTTACTAATTAAAGGCTCATTGGGAGTATATAGAGAAAGAATCACTGAATATGTAAAGTTGAGTCAATTCAATTCAAATGGATTTTTTTATAATTCTACACAATACACATTGCTTAAAAGCTGCTTTACAGGAAATCACAATGTTGATGATAATAATAATAATAACAGCAGATTAGAGCTGGACAATCATATTACTGTTTGCAACAATAAAAGCAATCAAGCAGATGAGAGTAGCTACACAGCACTTTGTTAACTGATAAAGTACGACACTTATTGTGTATATCCAACTTTATATAAACAGCTGGCCAATAATATAGTGACATTCTGCAATAAATAAATAGCAACAAAATATAAAAAATACTATTCCGTATATATATTATAATAAGAAACTTATATAACTTTTCTGGGGGGTTTTCTACTAAACAGTTCTTTGGAGTTTGATGCTTGTGAGGAAATATTTACAAAGCCTTTCACAACAGGCCAAGTGGAAATATTGGATATCAGAAATGAGGGGATGAAAGATGATGGAGAGGAAGAGAGGGAGCATAGGAATGGATGGGTGAGGATCAAAGCTGCCCCTTGCTGAAGGGTCTGGATGCGGTGCGTCTCACTGCCAATGAAAGAATCCATCTGACACAGCTGTTTCCCGGCTGGGTCCCGACACACAATGCACCCAAAACAATACTGCCCATAATGCCAGGGCCAAGCAAATTCACGGCCAATGTTGCTGGCATTGCCCCAATGTCACCTGTGTGCAGAAATCCCTGTCTGGCTCCAGACCAGCTGTGTACTGACTCCAGACCAGGATCTCACAATCAACACAATGACTGTCATCAAAAAGAAAAAAAATGCAATGAAATCACGAAGGAAAGGAAAAATGTATTTATCAGTACAATTGTATTTAAAGTAGGTCTGTCAATTTAACATGCTACAATTGGTCATTTGGGGTAAAACAAAATTATGCGTTAAATTTATCAATGCATTTAACATACCCACCCCTCACAGATCTGTATGGGATGAAATTAGTCTTAGATTTACTAACAAATGCATGCACAATTATCCATGAACTTCATAAATGTTGCAAATGTATCTTACTATCCACAACCAAATCCACAAGCCTGTCAACTGTGAAATTCCGAATTACATAAACCTGCAGCGGATTGTACAAATAGGATCATGTTTGTGAATACAGATGCTTTCGTTTGCATTATCAAAATTCATACATGCAACAAGGAAGATGTGCATTTGTGGATCAAGTGGCACATGTGCATTTGTTGGCGTCTTTCCTGAGTCAATCCCCTTTGATTCATTTTTTTATAGTAATACAAATCATTTAGTTCAGTTAGAAGAAAAGACACTACAATTAAAAACTGAACGTGGCTGCTCAATGCAGATGAATGATAGTCGCATGATCACAAATCAGATTTCATTTATCACGTGAGGATAGTGAGTCAAGTTGACTCAACATGATAGCGGATGATTTTGTTTCGAAACGAAATGCAAAAGCTGTTTGCCAATATTTTGGATTTTGACGGGCAGAGTAGAATAGCCAAACCAAAAAAAAAAAAAAAAATACACAATGTAACATTCATAAAAACGTACACAATGGAATGCGCACATGTGACTGGGGATAGTGCCATCTATGGGTCGCTGATTTTCTTAGGCTCAGCTGCGTGTGGATCGCGAGCTGTGTGTGTGTGTGGATTGGGCAAGGCTAAACGGGTGGAACTAAAGTCTCAATTCAAATGAATCAAATAGAATCGACTCAGAAGAGATGTGAATGAATGCACGTGCGTCGCCTGATCCACAAATGCACATTTTAAATCGCTACATGCATAAATTATGATAGTTTAATACAAACTATAACATTTGTATTCAAAAATAAATCTCCATTTGAACAAAATGCTGCACATTGATGTAATTCTTAACTCTGCAGACACTGGCTGAAAAGCATTTGTTTCAGTGTAGTGATGCACATTTGTGAATTTTTCAAATCGTGTACACATTAATGAATTGCACTGGGCTTTGTTCATTGGTAGTTGTGTGTGTGGGCATCGTGAAATGCTGCAAATTGCGAAAATTAAGTCTCAAAATCCAAATGAACCGAACAAGATTAATGCAAACAAGATGTCAATAAATGCACGTGTCACCTGATCCACAAATGCACGGATTCCTTTTTGCATGAGCAATTTATGATATATTAATGCAGATCACAACATTTTTATACACAAACATGTCCGTATTTGTTAAAATCGCTACACAATCATTTAATCCCGAATTCCACAGACTCAAATTGAAAGACATTTGTTTGTGGTTAGTAAGATACATGCATAAAATTTATGCAGTACATGGATAATTGTGCGTATAAATGTATTATATTTCTATTTTTATATTGTTGCAATTTCTAACAATAATAGTATTATGTAGTTAGGTATTTTATATTTTTATATTTCAAGTTTTATTGTATTTTAAGTTTAAGAAAACCCCGTTTAAAAAGTAAAAAAAAAAAAAAGAACAAAAAGCAGGATGTTTCCAAAGTCAATGAGTAATCGTCTTTAATACCCATGATCTCAATTTGCACAACGAGTTCACTAGTTTTTACACAACATTGAGTAAAAAAAAAAAAAAACTAAAACAACCATATAGGTTGCACACATTGCATAATACATATTATATCCGGCAAACTTCTTTTCACTCCTAAAATAACTAATCTGCAAAATGCAACTGAAATCCATAAAATGGCTTGGTCATGTTAAAACCAGCATAATTCCATGCAGCTAGGCTTGCTTTATCCCTTAATGTACAAGAAATATAAAAAGCCTTGGTCTTTCTGTTGAATTATATAAGCTCATTTGACACAGCTGGACATTGGATCTAATCTGCATCCCATTTCATTCATAGCAGATAAAAGAGCATCCCATGGCTGTTTGAATGACCCCACTCTGACTGGAGTTGCATACAGACATCAACAGCAGATCAAATGTTAGCTCTCTGCTGGAAACGAGCAACGACAAGGTTCAATTCTTATTGTATATGTAAGATGAGAATCGAAATATTGTTTCAGAATTTTCATTTATCCCACCTTCGAATCCATAAAATTAGATTTAGACCTGCATAGGAGGAATGACAGGAAAAGCCTTTGCGGTCTAAACTGAAGATTATAGGGAGAATTCCCCCAAAAAATGAAAATTCTGTCATTAATTACTCACCCTCATATCATTCAAAACATGTAAGACTTCATGAACATTTCTGAGCCTGGGAACATTTCAGTTACATTGCTTTCTATTAAGGGTCAGAAAGTTCTCGGATGCCATCTAAAATATCTTAATTTTTGTTCCGAAGATGAACAAAGGATTTATGGGTTTGGAACAACATTAGGTTGAGTAATTACTGACATAATTTTCATTTTTGGGTGAACTATCCCTTTAAAGCAAGACAGTTTTCCAGTGAGCATATAGGTAAAGACCAGGGCCCGTATTCATGAAGAATTTTAATGCAAAAAGTAGCTCCTAGTGACAAAATTCTTCTTTACTCTTAAAATTAAAGAAAAAATCCTAGTAAAGAAAAAAGTAATTCAGAAAGCATCTTAAGAGGCTTAAGAGTTTCTTTAACAGCGGAGAAAATGGACGAAAATGAAGAGGGAGAAGAAATGTGTTGCACACAATGCATGACAGTGAGTTAATAAGACACTACACATTAGTTCGTGCAGGGATCATGTTTGTGACTGATCTTATTAAAGACATGCTAACATCTCAGACACCGCGCAGAATTGCCATAGCGCCAGAAATCACTACATTAACATATTTGGCAACTGGAAAAATGCAACTATGCAGCAGTGATGATTTGGGTCTGTTACAGCACTTATTAGGCTTATATGTCTCTGTTCATTTCCTATAAAACACAGTAAATATGCAGGGCCGGCGCCAAGGCGCCCAAACGAGTTACTGTGCCCCCCCACTTTCCATCCTCTCCCCTCCTTGCTGAACGCGATCGATTTTGAAAGCGAAAGTACCATTAAAACAGCGCACATAATGCGATTGCACGCTTTAGCGAGCGTCAGCAACTGCACGAGATCACAGATTGCAGCCCCCCACCCCCTCGACACACACACACACACACAACTTGATTTGTGCCCCCCCTAGAAATTGAAATGCCCCCCGATGGAGGTGCCCTGGCGCCGGCTCTGTAAGTATGACAGCATGGTAAATAAAAAATTAAGAATATATATATATATACATATATAATGTGTGTGTGTGTGTGTGTGTGTGTGTGTGTGTGTGTGTGAGAAAGAGCGAGAGGAAAAATTCCGCCTGCAATTTCAAAGTGAAGGCTTATAATATACCCTACTCTTAAAAGCACTCTTTTATTTCCTTCTTGACAACCAACAAATCACAGTCTTCAAAAGATTGTGTCATACATAGCAACGGGGTCAACCCCGCCTCCTCACTAAGATGAAGGTTTTTGTCTTTTCCTTACTCAGAGTTGATGAGTCAGATCGGTCCCGAATCGCTCTTAAGCTAAGACTCCTACGTAAAAGTTTTTAAGGATTCTTAGAATCTTTATGAATACGGGCCCAGACCTTTTGGAGTAACGTGCTCTGGACAGATGAATCAAAGATGCAGTAACAGCAGACATCTTTGGCGCAGATGGTGGACAATTACGCAAAATCCCTACAAGAAGCTTTTTCAGCTAAAGGTGGCAACACTAGTTACTGAGAATACTTACTTTTTCCACAGAAGAACTTCATACCTATTAGTGGTGTGCGATATGATGATTTTTGATTGTGGATGATAATGTCTCCACGATCGGCTTTTGAAGAAATATCGTAGTATCGTGCTGCAGCGCACATTCTATTAGCTGCAGTTCTGGTGCCGCCGTATCAATATACTCTACATTCACATCAAATGTCAAGTCAGCGGTAGAGTTACACTCACAGGACACTGCACTTATTCACAATCACAAATGTACATTATTTGCATGTGCTTTAAAGCCTTTTAAACATTTCATTCACATGCTGTTCTGGTGTGTGCTTTTTCTGAGCACGTACACTTGAAGCATGTGCACTAAAACAGCGCCTGATTACTGGAATAAGATATCTTTCGCACTAATACTGTCAAAACACAAAAGGTTTACATATAGACTCGGTTATGTCTAAAGTGAAAGTAAACATTTGAGAGAAAAACAGATGCATGTCTTTATATTAGATGCGTGCAGCTCTTAAAGCAACAGGAGACTAAACATGCTGCCGACGGTCATTAAAGGGATAGTTCACCCAAAAAATTAATTTGTGTTATAATTTACTCACTCACATGTTGTGCCAAACCTGTATTAACTTCTTTCTTGTGCTGAACACAAAAGAGGATATTTTAAAGAATGTGGATAACTAAAAAGTATCTGGTTGACATTGACTTTGACAGTATGAAAAAAAATCCTATGGAAGTCACTGGGGACCAGCAACTGTTTGGTTACCCACATTCTTCAAAATAACTTTTATGTGCAACCGAAGACAGAAACTTATTTAGGTTTAAAAAAAAGAACTTGAGAATGAGCAAATTAATTCATTTTTGGGTGAACTAACCCTTTAATGTTAATAAAACAAAAAAAACACAAGAACTTTAATACAGTTGCTTTAATAAGAATCAATTATCGTTTTTTTATATTTTTTCATTAAATTTTTTGAATGCTACTTCTAAATACACCTACTGTACCTGAAAAATAAAGCACTGTTTGTTTTGTTTGTATATTATGTGTATTTGTAATGTTTATCTTTGTTCTTATTTTGAAATAACAAAGATAAAATAATGACAAGGTTTTTATCTTCACCCACTTGACCTACAGTTGCATGCGAAAGTTTGGGAACCCCTTGCAGAATCTGTGAAAATGTGAATAATTTTAACAAAATAAGAGAGATCATCCAAAATGCATGTTATTTTTTATTTAGTACTGTCATGAGTAAGATATTTTCAATAAAAGATGTTTACATGTAGTCCACAAGACAAAAAAAAATAGCTGAAATTATTAAAATAACCCCATTCAAAAGTTTGGGAACCCTTGGTTCTTAATACTGTGTGTGGTTACCTGGATGATCTACGACTGTTTTTTGTTTTGTGATGGTTGTTCATGAGTCCCTTGTTTGTTCTGAACAGTTCAACTGAGCTCTGTTCTTCAGAAAAATCCTCCAGGTCCTGCAGAATCTTCAGTTTTCCAGCATCTTTTGCATATTTGAACCCTTTCCAGCAGTGACTGTATGATTTTGAGATCCACCTTTTCACACTGACGATGATTGAGGGACTCAAACACAACTATTAAAAAAAGGTTCAAACATTCACTGATGCTCCTGAAGGAAACACGATGCATTAAGAGCCGGGGGTGAAAACTTTTTGAATTTGAAGATCAAGGTAAATTGTACTTAATTTGTCTTCCAGGAAACATGCAAGTAGCTTCCGAAGGGCAGTACTAAATGGAAAAAAAATGTATATTTCTACAAAATAAGAAAAATTTGGACATCTTCATTCTGTTCAAAAGTTTTCACCCCCGGCTCTTAATGCATCGTGTTTCCTTCCCGCCCATTTGTGACGCTGTCCTATAGATAAAGTGAGAAGCTGCGGTCCGCCTCCGCCATTACTTTCTGTAGCTGCTGGAGATATAATGTCAGCGCCAAAGAGGCTTTTCAACTGTTGTGTTTTGGAATGCACTAACAAACATCGGAGTCTCCATAGACTCCCTCCATCTGAGTCAGAGGAAACTGTGGTTAAGTTTCATTGTCTAAGGAAATGTCCCGGAAAAAAATCGGTAAAGTCTCTAAAATGTGTAGGGATCAATAGCAACGCTTCGTGCACGAATGTCAGCTCCAGATAGGGGTGTGCGATATGACGATTTTTGATCGTGGACGATAAAAATGTCTCCACGATCTGCTTTTGAAGAAATATCGTAGTATCGTGCTACAGCACACATTATGTCAAATACAGTTCTGGCTCCTCCGTCTCTATGTACTGTACAACACGACATACAGCAGTAGAGTTACTCTGACAGGACACTGCACTTATTCGCGATCGCAAAAGTACATTATTTGCATACAAGCCTTGCTGGTTAAATGTTTAATTCGCGCGCTGGTCTGATGTGTGCTTTTTCTGAGCGCATACACCTGAAGCTTGCGCACTAAAAAGCCTGTCTAACAGCGCCTGATTACTCAACTAAGTTATCTTTTGCGCTAATACTGTCAAAACACACAAGGTTTACATACAGACTCAGTTGGTTATCTCTAAAATGAAAGTAAATAGTTAAGAGAGAAATAGATGTGTGCAGCTCTTAAAGGGACAGGACACTAAACATGCTGTCGACTGTCATTAAAGGGATAGTTCACCCTAAAATTACATTTCTGTCATTATTTACTCACTCGCATGTTGTCCCAAACCTCTATTAATTTCTTGTGCTGAACCCAAAAGAAGATATTTTGAAGAATGAGGGTAACCAAACAGTTGCTGGTCTACATTGACTTTGATAGGAAAGAAAAATCCTATGGAAGTCACTGAGGACTGTTTGGTTTTCCACCTTCTTCAAAATAGCATTTATGTTCAGCAGAAGAAAGAAACTCATTCAGGTTTAAAACAACTTTTGAGTAAATGATGGTATAAAAATAAAACATTATGACAGAATTGACAGACAGATGACTATTTAGTTTTTGGGGGAACTATTCATTTAACGTTAACAAAACAAAAAAACGCAAAGAGAAAAATCACTCATTATTCTTGACTGAAAAACTTTAATACAGTTGCTTTAGGATTCAGTCTATCTAGTGTTTTATTTTGATATTTGTTCATTCAGTTTCATTGAATGCTCTGCTAAATACACCTATTGTACCTGGAAATAAAGCACTGTTTGTTTTATTTGTATATTATGCGTATTTGTAATGTGTATCTTTGTTCTTATTTTTTAATAAGAAAGATAAAATGATGACAAAGATTTTTATCTTCGCCCACTTTGGCCTAAATATCTGCCATGCATCTTTGTCTTTCTAGTTTGGCTGTAATGCTCAGACAACTTGTAAAACCAAAATAGTAAAACTTACATGACAAAGAATCGTGATAAAATCGTGAATCGTGATATTTCTAAAAATTTTCCCATATCGCCCACCCCTAGCTCCAGACAAAGTAAGTGTCACGCGTTTGTTTTCCAAATTGCCCTTCTGAAAGAACTTCTTGGCACTCTGTAAGGCTAATGATGCTAAAGCTACCATTGTCTCTGGTTTCAGTGGTGCTGTCTTCATGAATGATAGTGAATAGGAATGTGATAGCATGCCACCATGAAACCAGCTATGTTGTTATTTTTATCCCGCCGTGCTCCCCTCTGTGTAATTCATAAACGCGAATTTATTATGCACAGTACAATCAGATGACTGACTTTGAAACGGAGTACATTTTCTGTAAAGATAACCGGCTTGTACTAATTGTGGAATGTTTATTTGGAAAGGCTAGCACTGCTAATGCTGGAGCATGAGCTCTTGAAGCTCCGCCTTCTTCTCCGGGAGCACCAGCTCATTTGCATTTAAAGCAACATCCTCAATATCAGTTTGGGCTCATACCCTAAAAGTGGCAATTTTAACAAGCTATAAAAAAATATCTGTGGGGTATTTTGAGCTAAAACTTCACATACACACTCAGAGACTTATTTTACATCTTGTAAAAATGAGCATAATAGGTCCTATTGATATTACTGTTGAATAAACGATTGACAAATCTAATTTTCCTTGTGGTTTTGTTCAAGTATGTCAACTTTATTAATAGGCACCATTCAAAGAGGATCAAATATTTGCTTGTCCAAATGTCAAAAAAGCCAACAATTTCCATTGGATGCACTTATTTTTTCACATGTCTGCATATGTTTTCCATCTTCTGTAGACAGACAATAGCTTGGTGTGATGCACAGATCAAACCAAAATGAATCAACTGATTTATGGTTCAGAACTTGCCATTTCTTGTCCTTTCACTGACTCGCTGACTTGAAAACAGAACAGCATCCGCTTGGCCACCGATTTTAAAAGAGCAAACCTTACTTTCAACTTATGTCATACCTCTGACGTTTTACAGGCTGCTCCTGACATGCATCCTTCCTGAGAGAGGAGTCACGGAGAGCTTTCCTCTCTGCTCTGTGGCCAAGTCTGGACCTGGACCCTTCAACTTCCTCCTGCTGGCATGGCCCACACACTTTCCACCCTACATTTCCCATTCCCTCTCATCAGCAGCTGGTGGCCAGGCAAGCGGGCGGCTGGGAGAGGCTGCAGCGAGCCACACCACGACCAGGGAGCTAGAAAGAAGCTGTAAATGTTGCCCACATTCAGACGACTAACACGTAAAAACAGAAGAAACAGACAGGCTCTGGTTTCTGACTCACATGAAGAGAAAGAAACTCCTTACAAATTCTGTGAGTGTGCGTTGTTCTTAAAGCTGATTTATGGAAGCAGACCCACTCATAAGCACTGTGCAAGTCATGGGATTTAATCAATTAGGTCTCAAGCTATTTGTTGGTTAATTGCCCTGGAAAGTGTAAGCACTGTGCCGCTTTCAAAACAAGATGTTTGTTTGAGCAGCCTGACATGTCAGCTTCTGGGCTTCTAACCAATGGCGTGAGTTTGGGGCAGGACTAAAGTCCTTTTAAGGCAAGTCTGTTCACTTTGTGGCCATTTTGGTAATGTTCCCTGGCTGGCATACAGTGTTTCAGTATTACATATTCCAAACCAGCTATAACATCTGACAAAAATTTTATCTTTTTGTTTCTTTAACTCGGGTGAGGATAAAAACACAATTTTTCTGGCTGGACAAGGTAATGCACACACATGCTACAGAACCAAAAACAGGTCATTGGTAGCACATGCAGTAAATGACACGCTGCACCAGCCAACTGGTTACTACATTAGTGCAGTATTACAATTCTGCTAGTTAGTGAAAACATACAGTACTACTAGACAGGATCTAGCTTGTATGTTCAGGCTGTTTCATGACTCACTTTCAACTTCCAAACATTTGGTTAAATAAATAGTTCACCCAGAATTTAACAAAATCATGTTGTTCCAAACCCAAATGACTTTGTCTTCCACTGGGCAAAAACAGAAAATTTAAACTTTTTTAAACACAATTATAGGGTTCAAAACTTCAAAAACCATGCAAAGGAACCATAAAAGTGGTTAGACTATATATTCCCACTTTCTGAAGCAACAAAAACTGGTCTGGGGTACATTTTCCATGCAACAACATAACTCGTTGCTTAACTAGTAAGATGCATCGCTTGAGAAATTACCCAGCTAGACATGGCTGTTTCCTGAAACTGCAGGAACAAATCCATCATTGTATTGAACTATCGTTATGACCTCATGCAGGTCAAACTATGCTTCTAACCACAAGTCCAAGATTGTAGTGCCAACCACACAAGTTTGCCTTGCGTTCTGCAAATGTTCAATAGTACTATGGTTTCGAGAAACGCTAAATCATTGAAATATGTTTTTAACACCATAACTTGGGACCATAGTTTGCGAACAATGCTCTTGGTTCACTCACAAATCCAGCTGATCCGGTTCTTGCGTTCAGAGGTGAGGATTTAACTGAGGAGAAGATCATAAGGCAATTCAGAAGTCTTGGAATATAGGCCTATCGCATGAGACATATGGGACACTTTTGCGATACTTCTGTTGTGCTTATGCATCCTTTTTGAAGCTTGACTACTTCAGTCTCAGGTCATTGTAATTTCATGAAAAACGGTCTTCAATCTTTCAACCCTTTTTTTCAGGAAGAAAGTCATAAGGGTTTGGAATAGCATGTGGGTAAGAGAATGATGACAGAATCATCAATTTTGGTGAACTGTTTTAGTAAGACAGTCACAAAACAAGGGTTGGAGAAAAACCTAGTGTACAAACAAAACAAAAGAATACCAAATCTGTACATGACATTCTTTAATTGAGTTTGAAGCTCAAGCAATTGCCATATTTATATAAATAAATAAATATAATAAATATAATAATAATAATAATAAGGTCTGTCATTTTAACATTTTTTGGGGGGGGGGGGGGGGGGGGGGTATGCACCCGCCCCACCCGACATAGTCATCTTACATTTCATAAGGTGTGGCACAGGCCAATCGGCAAATAAATGTACTATCTCCCGTCTTTTTCTTCTCTGCATTTCTTCTCTGTTCAAGCTTGTTTCCTGATCTAGTTTTCTAATAAACCTGGCTTTATATATTACAAATACTGTGACAAACTGATCTTGGTTAATTATGTTTGTAAGTCTAAATAACCACCAATATCCAAAACCAAGGCATACAGTAATAGTGTGTTATGGGGTGCAGCGATTTCTCCAGCTCATTGGGTGGCTGATCCAATCACAGCAGAGCAGCTGGGTCAGAGTGATGTCATATAGCTCATATTTCACTCCTGTTGCCACTGATGGCTCTCCCTCCAGCTTACTCATCATTTTCTTTCCTTTCTCACTTGCGTCTGTATCTATGTCTGTCATTCTCCTCCTCTCTCTCATGCTCTTTCTTTTTGTCTCCTAGCTATTGGCACAAGAACTCAGAAGTGAGAGCAATACATAGGTCATGAAAATAATTACAGCATGTAATTTGTACTGGTTACATTAAAAAAATATTTTTTTTAATATATATTTTTGAAAAAATGTCTCTGTTGTTCACCAAGGCTGCATGTTATTGTGAAATAAATTTACAATAAATTTTACTGTGAAATATTATAACAATATATAAACAACAATAAATAAAACAAATATTCTCAGATTATGTATGAAACAAGCATACAGGTGCATCCAACTACTGCGGAGATGATGAGTCAGTGTCGCTGACTTCATCTCTTAAACCAAAAACAAAGAAAGCACTAGGCTAGTTTATCAATTAATTATTAAAATGTTCCTTACTGTTTTTCCATGACACATTCATAATCTATGTGTGCGCTTGAGCGCTTGTTAATGTAGGCAATTAAAGGCTCATTATTATGATTTAAATGGTTTATTAATAAACGTGCGATTGGTCGACTAATGCTTCAAATGAATGACTACTAGTCAACCAGAAGTTGAGGGCAGCCCTAGTCCCTTATGAGCCATATAAATGTGGTGAACACAGGACGCTGGTAGCATGGTACCGTGAGAACATAGAACCATAGAATCCAAGAAATTTAGGATCCTGGGAACATAGGACACCTTGTTCCTTATAAGCCACATAAATGTGGGGAACATAGGAGCCTGAGAGCATAGAAGCATAGAAACATGGAATCCTAGAAACTTGTGACCCAGGGAACATAGAACCCTAAACAAATTAGGACCTTGGGAACATAGGACCTTTTTCCTTATGATCTATAAAATGGGGAACATAGGACCGTGGGAACATACAATTCTTTTTTTCTTTTTTTCCAAGTGATTTTTTAGGAAATTCAATTACTTGTTTTCCATTTAGAATTCTTCCACACCATTGTTCTTCTTATTGTTAATGATAGTTACGCTCATGTTGTTCAGTCAGTCAGCAGATCAATGTACACAAACTAGATGAATTATTCATTCATGAACTTAATGTTCCCGTTGTTTGTTTTTTTCTTCAGTTTTGTTATGAATACCGATACCTTGAGTTCGATACCGGTTCCTGAACGATACTTTTTTCGATACCAGTTTTATGAAATCAGTTTTAATAAGATTACATTATCTCAAAAAACTATTTTTTAATGTTGATATTTATACAGACTCAAAGCCTCATCTCCTGAGCCACTGCACAAAGGAACAAAATATATCCAACACAATAAATAAATAAATTATTTTAATAAAGTTCAAATTGTTTTCAGTTTGCACATCTGTTAGGCTACGTTTACATTAGTGCGTGTTCATTTTAAAACGCATAGCTCAGACAGAATCATCATTTCTAGATTGTTAAAGACTTCAAGAAATTTAAAATCTTCTTTCATAAGTGGGTGTTTTATTTTCTTTCACCATATGTTTTATTGTTATTAGAATTCTGGTGTAGTATGTCTAATTATTTGAATGCATAAAAACAACTTAGTTTATTTAAATTTATTCTTAAAATAGCCTAATGAAAGGTTTTATTTTTCCTCAGAAATTCTGTGTTCTGTATCTGGTTTTCAAATGAAGACATAAAACATTAATTTAATTTCTTTAAATTATTGAAAATCAACGTTTATTTATTTTGGCA
Organism: Barbus barbus; assembly: GCF_936440315.1. Classification (NCBI taxonomy): domain Eukaryota; kingdom Metazoa; phylum Chordata; class Actinopteri; order Cypriniformes; family Cyprinidae; genus Barbus; species Barbus barbus. The sequence goes on from NC_136758.1 coordinate 4,541,365, forward strand.
AACAAAGGGGGTTTACTATTAAAATAAAAAAAATGGAATAACTGTTGTGTGATAATTTTAAAAAAAAATAAAATAATAAAGTTTTAATAATTTTAATAGTAGCCTAGTAGTAGCAGTATGTACTGTCCGCTGAACAATATTAATATATTTCTGCCGCAGTGTCTTCCGAGTTAAACCAAACTTTTATTTTGACGGGTTTCCGGGAATACCTTTACAGTTCTGTGTGTATATGATATGACGTTAGATTTACTCGAATCAAACGGTAAAATGCTCATTAATTGACTCTCATAGCAGTTCTGGAGATGTTGTTCATGTGTTTATGTCCTCATTTAGAGAGGCGGCAGACGCTGAAATCACCTCGAGCGTCACGCGCGCTTCAGTCTGTGTATAATAAACAAACTGCGCGATATAGAGAGCGGACTGCTCCGTGCTCTTTCGAAACGCTCTCGCGGATGTCAAACACTGATCTATCAGCGCCGCGCCGCTTCTAGTCAAACGCACCTAGTGCTGCAGGATTATTGGCTCACTGACGGTGATGAGATTAACCCCTTAGGTATCGAAATTTGGTACCGAACGACAAGACGTTTTTCGATACTCGGTGGTATCGAGGCAATTCGGTCGGTGCCTAAAAAGTATCGAACTCGATACCCAGCCCTATTCATAGGTGAGTAAATCAGCATAGGAAATAAACAAATTACAAGCATAGATATATATAATAAAACAAAGATGCAAACGAAATAAACATTGGTCTCACTTAAACTGGTATTTTAAAAGGCAAGTCTAACAGTATTCAGGTACAGAAATTGAATAATAAAATGTAAAATAACACTGCACAGTCTTCACTGTATAAATTAATAAATCTGTGTTAAAGCTACAAAAGTAATTTTTCTCTGTGTTGTTGATTAACATGGCACAGAAAGCAACAGGGACATTAAACTGCTGTTATTTTTAAAAATAAAAACTTTCTCAATTGTTTACCTTCACCTAAGACATAAGCAACTGTATTTTACAAGGAAGTGAAGTTAACGCCACACACCACTTAAGATGCAGATTTAAACAATTGTTTTGCCAAGTAAACACTGTATATGACTGTGAAGTGTAAATGCACATGAATTTTGTTCAATAAAATAAAACAAAACAAAATTTAAAAAAAGTTGTATCTTAAGGTCTATGGCTTCCGGAGCAGCACCGGATGTAGTGTCTGGCGTGCTTTTCGATTATTAGGTCATTATTACTCTCTTTATCAGAGAGCAACAAAGATGTCTGGAGTACCTAATCATTTTAGAAGACGTCTGAGTGCGATTAGGGATCGCATAAATGCCCAAATTGACAGTATACTTGAATTATCACCACCCGAGCATGGAGAACAAAGTCTTGTAGACAGGTATGTAAGGAACGGTGGTAAAGTTATTTTAACATTGGGCATTTCGTGTTTAGAGCCCAAACCAACTCCTATAGGCCTATAAACAAATGCCTTTTTCATAGCACAAGATTTAAAATTTAAATAAAATATATATATTAGCCCATGACATTATGATAAACTAATAGTAAAGTTTTCAGAAAAATGTCCCTTTTATAGCACCTGGCTCTGTATTTGAAATTGGCACTTTATATGTCCTTTAAACTAATAAACTAATAGTGAAATGTTCAAAAAAATCTGTTATTATAGCACACAGCTATTTTTTGAATTGGGTCCTCATATGTCCGTCTATCTGTAAATAGGCTACTTTAAAGAAAATATATTAATTAGCCTAATAAATCAATTGGATGATTTAACTACACAATTTAAACCATGACATTATAATAACAAATTAATAGTAAAATGTTCAGAAAAATATCCCTTTTATAGCACACAGCTGATTTTTGAATTGAGACATATGTCTTAATTTTAGAACTTTAAATGAATGCAATACTGAAAATGCACGCAATGTAAATATTTTAACACGTGGTGGTGTTTGCCATTAACTTATCGCCGAACGGCACTTATTTAACGCCTGGCGGTGTCATAAAAACAGCGTTTTAATATTAATACGGTGGTGAAAAGCACCCAAATTCTGAACCATTTGGCTTTCGATGCTCGGGAGCTTGCGCTTTCGTGGCATATGCCATTGCTAAGCAACTGTGACCTGCGCTCTCCTTGACAACGCGGAACTTGACAACGGATTTCCAGCACTGAAAATAAATACTAAAAAGCAATAAATGCTTACACTCACTTTGTAGCAGGAGCTCACACAGATCATGTCTTTTTCACTTCTAAGAAAGCAGGTTTCTTTCCCATTGATCAACTGTATGGTTATCAGTACATGAATCAAACTCCCTCAGAATGTCAATGACTTTGTAATACAATTTTCAGAGAGGACCAGATTATGTCTGAGAGTCTAAAGGCCTTTTACACTTCCTTGCAGTGTGACTAGCTGAGCAGATCACTTACTGGCTTGATAGACAGGAAATGCAAACAGCTTATAACACAGTTTTGCCAAACTATGCAGACTATTCTCATCAATAAAGTTAGCATGGTGCATCAAGACTCTGAGAAAAGTGAGGCCTCCATATGGTTTTCATTGTAGAAACGTGCCACTATTAACATAATAGGAGGAAATCTCAATTTTTGTACACTAACAGTAGCTCCATTGTTGTGTCTCCATGGCATGTGGGTATTTTTCTGTTAGTTGTTGTTGTTGTCATTGGTTCTGAACTGCAAAGAGAATAATGGAAGACAAAATCTTGAAAGCTGTATTTATTTTTGGGCAGTAAGAGACCAAAATTGACAAAGTGCCACACCATCTGTGTGTGATGTCAAACTATATCATGCTGTAAATTGGATATGCAAGCCAATGCCAATGACGCAAGCTACAGAAAATATGACTGCATATGCAAACCATGACAACAATTTCAAAAAAAGACTTGTCAGTTTCTAAAGTTGGCAAAACCTCAAAAATAGTATGGATCCAATGTTCATGTAATATCATGTCTACTAAAATGTATTAATGTGATTGATCGTTGAGGGCAGCATAGATATCCTTCATTGTCTATGAAATCTCATTGTGGTTCCACAAAAATAAAAATTGTGATATTAAGTAAGTCAGCAACTTAAGTTTGTATTTTTATTTATTTATTTTTTTCATTTGACGTAATGTCATTACATGTTCACTCAAGCATCTCTCCAGCATCACAGAGGATAATGGCCTGAAATGAAGACATACTTATCTAAAGCACTTTTCACTTATTTAGCTAAAAGCAGGGTTTCCAAAAAGGGGGTTCAGTAAGGAACTACAGGGGGTTTGTGGGTTGATTAAAAGCTAATAATTAAACCATTATTAAATAAAATAAATATTACTAATATTATTAGAAAAATAAATGACATAAATAGGGCTGACATTATCAAACTGCAAAAGGCTGTGATTTAGCCAGTGGCGGAGCCAGGATGTTTTCACAGGGGTGGCCAGGGAGGGGCCAGCAACCAGTCTGGAGCGGCACAGAAATCTTCATTATTTCAATATAGAAATGTGTTTCACTGTAAAGTACTGGACTGTTTTAGTGCCTAAAACAACTAAATACAACTAATTTGTACTTAATTGTTTTTGAGATATTTGTGAATTAGGTCAAGTAATACAGAGTGAATATGAGCTCAAGCTTGTTCTCCATCGTTGCATACTAATGGGTGAGACATGCAAATAGCGATAAGTGAAAAAGGCCAGAGGTCAATAGCACATAAATGCCAGAATGTAAAATGAGCTATTTTATGCATTTAAATGGTTTGTTCTTAATTAACGAGAAAAAAATATATATTTTTTTTAGTATAAGGGCATTGTGCTCACATTTACTTGTGCGTTAAATTACAAAAAAAAAAAAAATACAATTTGCGCCTTATATTGTGATCTCGATTTGCAGAATAGCTATTTTAGTAAGCATTTGAGAGACGTTCTTTAATGTGATGCATACATGCATGCACAGTTTGCAACTTTAATCGTCTTTTTGGTATTTTCATGACTTAACTGACGACAAAACTACATTGTATGTTCATAGTTTTTTATGTGCTTTATTTATGATGAAGCAATATCAAGCTTGCACCTCGTATTTGCGTAAAGTTGAAGAGTGTGCGCCATGACTCATGAGCACATGTGACGGCTGACAGAACAGGAAAATTAGTTTTACTGACAAATAGCCTAACAGCATCTCATCAGACTGCAGTTCACTGTTGTTCTCCTGAAGCTCATTTGGCACATGTTCCTTTCCGCGCTCGTTTGACTTGCACCTGGCGCTGAGGCGATGTTGAAGTGTACGTCTGAAAAGTCTCCCGTTTGATGCGGTCATAAAGAGATACGGCGGTTGTGCGTCTAATTAAATGCACTTCTTGTCAAGATAAAAAGGTACAAAAACTACAGTTGTGAGTGGGGTGGCCAAGCTTAAGTCAGTGGTGGCCACGGCCCCCCCTGGCTCCGCCCCTGGATTTAGCATTCTGTTCATTTACACACAAGTGTTTTCAGTGGCTCAGAGTGGCTTGGTTTGCAATACATGCTACTCACACAAACTCCATCTCTGTAACATCCACTTGGGAATGTCACGGGTGCCAGGATCACTTTTTCACATTTGTGACCCGTGCTGGCAAAACGAGTCGGAATGAGCATGGTTTGAGCTACAGACAACAATAAAAAAGGGAAAATTTTAGATTTTGATTTTGGTCGAATTTCAGGTTTTCACAAAAATTCATTAAAGGAATAGTTCACCCAAAAATGAAAATTCGGTCAATATTTACTCACCCTCGTATTATTCCAAACCCGTAAGACCTTCTTTCATCTTCAGAACACAATTGAAGATATTTTTGATGAAATCTGAGGGCTGTCTGACCCTCCCATAGACAGCAAGGGAACGTCCAAGGTCAAGGCACAGAAAAGTACCAAGATGATCGTCAAAGTAGTCCATGTGACATCAGTGGTTCAACCGCAATGTTACGAAGCTACGAGGATACTTTTTTGCGCAAAGAATACAATACAACTTTATTCCACATTTTCGCCTCTACTGCATCACTTGGGGATGCGTGTTCATGGCAGTGCCATGATGCTAGTGCAGGGTTCCTCAAATCTTACCCTGGAGGGCCAATCCACTGCAGAGTTTAGCTCCAACCCTGATCAAACTCACCTGTCTGTGACTTTCTAATGATCCTGAAGACATTGATTAGCATGCTCAGGTGTGTTTGATTAGGGTTACAGCTAAACTCTGCAGGAAAGTGGATCTCGTGGGCCAGATTTGAGGATCCCTGTGCTAGCGTGTGGAGGCGCATGTGTTCAACGTCATCACGCCAGATCTGGATCAGCGCATTTTTGGGTGAACTATCCCTTTCATTAAGCCCTCATCTAGCGATCCCAATGCTCCAAATAGTAATTAAACATCTAAAATCATCTTTATTTGTACATTTCCTGAGATGAGTACCTTTTTCTCTACTCTCTTCTTGCGCTGCCGCTGACTAATATGTGAATCACGCACATAACTGCGCTTCCGCCAATGTGCAATCCCGATACATGCTGTACACACAGAATTACAGTATTTAAGTAGGCTATTCACGCAAACATAATCTGTTATGTCTTAAGTGAATGTTGGGGAAAACATCTGATGTGTAACATTATATTAGGCCCAGTCCACACGAAGACGGGTTTCTCTATATACGCATACATTTTTTACCGTATAGGCGTTTCGTCCACACGAAACCGGCGTTTTCGAAGAGTGAAACCGATCATTTTTGAAACCGGGTCCCAGGGTGGATAAATTTGAAAACGCCATTTTCATGATTTCGTGCGGACGGCGAATCCGTATATTTTCTGAAACGATGACGTCATCAGACCACGTCTCGCCCCTAATCAGACACCGCTACGTCACATAACAGCGACAACAACAACAACAATGTCAGACTACGTGCCTGTGTTCGTGCTGCAGAACCTACTGAGCTCATTAGTTTTATTAAAGCAAAATCTTCTGCTTTACGTGTTAGTTTATATTCAGCGCGCAAGGTTTACGCACATGGTCCAAGTCTTCTTCTCTGTTTTTTTGTGTATCTCTGTGGCAGAATTACAGCGCCACATATTGGTCTGGCATGTGTACTACAGTGATTTCAGTGATTCCGTGTGGACGCAGATATTTCCTGAGACGACTCCGTGTTTACGGAATTTGAGGCAAAAAAAAAGTTCGGATACGGAGAAACCCGTCTTCTTGTGGACGTAGCCTTAGATCCATGCAATACAGTAGGTCTTAATATATACGCCGTCTGTCTCAATCTATCACTGCTCTTGATTGAACTGCTTTTGTAGTTTTAATAATCAATTTACTTGTAATGAATACACTTAAATGATTTTTACATTTGATTATTTGTTTTTCTTACTTGAATGCTTTTGTTTAGATGTAAAATGAAAAAAGTAATGCACGGTTCGTTTCTTTCTTATACTTGTTCTACTGTTGTTGGTTTTCTGCATCTGTTCTTATTTTTAACAATAAAGATAAAATAAAAATGGCTATATTGTGATTATTAATATAGTAATTAAAATTAAGAAAGGAAGTGGAAGAAACAATGCAACGTTGCTAACTGATTTTGCTTTGGAACCTTCAAAAAAAAAAAACTTTAACTCGTTTTTTCTTAGAACTGACTTTATTACAGATTCCAACAAATCATACATCATTTTGAAGGTATTTTAATGGGAGAATGTGAAAATAAAAATAACTCCTTTTTAAAAATTTGCTCATTGTGACTCATTTTGCCAGCACAGTTCACATTTGTATAATTTCCGAAACTTTAACGATTAAACAAGACTTAAAGGTCTCCCTGCAGTTTCCAGTCTAACGTTTGAAAGTGAAGAATTTGAGACATTTAGTATTGTACCTTGTACTGTAAAATATTACAATAATCATCTTTTATAGGACTGCATTATAATAGTAATACATTTCATTTTTCATCTTAATTTTTTATAATGTTACAAATAATATTATACAACAATTTATTATTATTATTTAAAAACATTATGGTTTGTTATTTTTAAATTACGTAAATATTAAGCCAAAAGGTGTCAGGTTCAAACTAAATGCTGGCAATTAAGTGACAATTTGACAAGCAGTTGGCCTCGGTTTCAGACTCAATCAAAGTGTGTCAAAGTTCACAAAATATCCTACCTGCTGGATCCTAAGTCATGATAAGTCATTTCATCAGAGCACCTTTCAGATGGGTTTGGGCTTGACATTCCTCTGGAGAACATCCACAGGAAAGAGTTGATCATACGTTCCATGCTGTAACTAGCCAAAACTTGTGAAGGGAAAGTGATCTATTTCATTTGGAGCCAATGACTTCAGTCATTCTCTTCCTGTTAAAAAAATATATTTTTGTAATTATACCTAGATCTGTTTTTCCACTTGAATGGATGTCAGGTAAGATCTCCAAATCAATGTTGAGCTTTTCTGAACTCTTGACATTAATTCTGAAAGATCACTGAACTTGAAGAGGCTCAGACTTCCAATGTCATCAGAGCAGATAAGAATATGAATGGCGCAAGATGTTAAAAAAAAAAAAAATTATGGTTCATTCTGTTAAAATACATAACTGCATGTGTATTACTGGAGTGGTGGTGCAAAAGATGACAGATTTTTTTTCATCATGAAATCTGCTAGTTATTATGTTAAAGATTCACTGACTAATAAGAAACAAACATGTAAAGTTACATTTTCCTCTATCTACATTCACGTCCCACACTGGGCAACACACATGGCTTACACTAAACATACTGACTGTAAAGTCCTGCTGGGTCCTACTCAATCATTCACACACACTGCTGAATCACACCAGGCTGATGCATCACGTCTGACTATACTATAGTATCATCAGGCAGGAACAATCGAAAGCGAAAGTCCAGATGGAAGAGATTTTGAGTGCAAGCAAATGATAATGAGAACCACAGGCTTGATTTTCTGTATTTTGCAGATTGTTATGCTAAATGTTATCAGATCTTCAAAGAGAGCCAATCAATACACAAGTAACTCTTTATCTTTCATGCATGGGTTAAAGAAAGTTATAAAACCCCTGGTGCCCTTGTAAAGTAAGCCAAGAACTAGTTGCACCTCAGCAGCAAAAACTGCAACCAAACACTTCCTGTAATGTTGGCCGAGTCCTCCTTGCAGAACTGCTTTGCAGTGACACCTGTAGGCTTTCAAGCATGAATTCTAAGTTTCAGGTCAAGTCTGGACTTTTGAAGGCTTTTCTAAAATGCTATTTTGTGTTACGGTTCAACTATTCTGAGATAGGCTTGCTTGCATGTTTCAGATCATTACTTTGCTGCATGTTTCACCCGACCCTCTGAGCACACACTGGCAACAGAATCACCATTTTTTAACTTGCTTGCCAGATTTTTGACACACAAACATATGTATGTCTAAGAAACATGTCAATCAAGATTTTTTATAAAATGTCTTTGAAGGTCATGGCAGGACATTTTTACTAGGGATGTCCCGATCAGGTTTTTTGTGCTCCAGATCAGAGTTATATCAACAGATGTGTCTGTGATTGGCTACATTACTCAAAGCTACGAAAACACATTGTAAGTAGAAACCATTTATCAGATATGAAAATCCCCACCCCACACGTTGACAGGGTTGGTTAAATGCTTGAGACGGGGAAAACGGGTGGTTTCAATATTAGGTGCTTTCTTACCAGAGGAACCTTTTCATAGTTCCTAGAGTAATTGGCAGAAGGTCCCGCTTTTTGGCATATTCGCACCACAGGAACTAGGAACATATTTATCTATAGGAACTCCATTTGGGGGAACTAATTTAGCTACTTCAGATAGAGTCTAAAACAGTTCTATAGGAACTACCAGTGACCTAGTGTACACTGATTTGCAAAATGCATATGAAACTCTGGCTAGCCGGCATTTTTAAAAAGCCATGTAAAAACATTTACTTCACTAACATGCACTGTAAACATGACCATGAATTTAATTGTAAAAGACTGTAAATGCTACAGTAAAAACCTGTTAAATGGTTAACAGTAGGGATGCGACGATAAATCGATGCAGAATTGATTCATGAATAGGGCTGGGTATCGTTCAAAAATTTTCGATACTGGTACCGATACCTTGAGTTCGATACCGGTTCCTGAACGATACTTTTTTCGATACCAGTTTTATGAAATCAGTTTTAATAAGATTACATTATCTCAAAAAACTATTTTTTAATGTTGATATTTATACAGACTCAAAGCCTCATCTCCTGAGCCACTGCACAAAGGAACAAAATATATCCAACACAATAAATAAATAATTTGAATAAAGTTCAAATTGTTTTCAGTTTGCACATCTGTTAGGCTACGTTTACATTAGTGCGTGTTCATTTTAAAACACATCATCACTTCTAGGTTGTTAAAGACTTCAAGAAATTTAAAATCTTCATCCACTTTCATAAGTGGGTGTTTTATTTTCTTTCACCACAAGTTTTATTGTTATTAAATTCTGGTGTAGTATGTCTAATTATTTGAATGCATAAAAACAACTTAGTTTATTTAAATTTATTCTTAAAATAGCCTAATGAAAGGTTTTATTTTTCCTCAGAAATTCTGTGTTCTGTATCTGGTTTTCAAATGAAGACATAAAACATTAATTTAATTTCTTTAAATTATTGAAAATCAAAGTTTATTTATTTTGGCAAACAAAGGGGGTTTACTATTAAAATAAAAAAAATGGAATAACTTGTGTGATCATTTAAAAAAAATTATAATAATAAAGTTTTAATAATTTTAATAGTAGCCTAGTAGTAGTAGCAGTATGTACTGTCTGCTGAACAATATTAATATATTTCTGCCGCAGTGTCTTCCAATTTAAACCGAACTTTTATTTTGACGGGTTTCCGGGAATACCTTTACAGTTCTGTGTGTATATGATATGACGTTAGTTTTACTCGAATCAAACGGTAAAATGCTCATTAATTGACTCTCACAGCAGTTCTGGAGATGTTGTTCATGTGTTTATGTCCTCATTTAGTTCTGAAATGACCGCGAGCGTCACGCGCGCTTCAGTCTGTGTGTAGTAACGTAAACAAACTGCGCGATATAGAGAGCGGACTGCTCCGTGTGCTTTCGAAACACTCTCGCCCGTGGATGTCAAACACTGATCTATCAGCGCCGCGCCGGTTCTAGTCAAACACACCTAGTGCTGCAGGATTATTGGCTCACTGACGGTGATGAGATTAACCCCTTAGGTATCGAAATTTGGTACCGAACGACAAGACGTTTTTCGATACTCGGTGGTATCGAGGCAATTCGGTCGGTGCCTAAAAAGTATCGAACTCGATACCCAGCCCTATTCATGAATCGATTCTGAGATCTTCCAAATGCATTGCGATTCTCTCTGGAATCGATTCTGAGCTTATATTTTAACAGTAGATGGCGCTCTAATCTACTTTTATCCGCACACTCAAATGCTCATGAAGAAGAGCGCTGAAGAGCACTTGTGTGTTCGAATACTCAGAATACTTTTGAAGCGAGATTAATGTAAACACCCTTGTAATTCGCTTCAAACTTTTCCAATTTTATGCATGATTATTTTAATCTGCTGTTCAAAACTAAGATCAAAATCAACTCGAGAAAGAATAGCGATGCATTCCGAAAATCTCAGAATCGATGCTGAATAATTTCTCAATTTTTTAAGGCTGGGTATCGATTCGATTCTCGATTTTTTTTATTACATTCAGTGAGTTCTAAAGTAATCATATGAGGCTGCATCGCAATTTTTCCATAAATAAACAGAATAAATGAATACGTTTGTTATAGGCTACTGTATAGACCCTTTTTGAGTCGACGTCACGATTACGTCACAGCACAAGCTGGAGGCAAAACAGAGGGAGAACTGGAGGCAGCCCATTCAAACCAGCGCAGATTCAGCAACATAAGGAGCTTTAAATATAGTCTTGTTGTGATGTTGGGTGCCAGAATCGACATAGTAAAGGCTCTGATTTGAAATTTTATCGCTTACCTGCTGCCACTGCCAGACAAAAACGGACGACTGTGATTAAAACGCGATAAAACCAGAGGACTGGACAGAAACGACCGTCAAAATGCTCGCGTTTGCAACGCACACTTCTTGTCAGAAAAGGTTCAATAAAGTATTGTCTTTTGTTGTTATGAGTGCGTCTATAGATTTCTTATGCATCTCGCGATTATGTTGTGTATGAAATAATGTCTGTGCGCATGTGTGTAAAACAACAAACTTATAAGCTTAATCATTTGTAATTGTATTGTTATGAGTAATTGTGGCTTGGAATAATAATGTTTCTGTAAAAATAGTTGCCTGCTGAAATTGAAAATACATCTTCATGACTAGATAGACACTGTGAGTCTGTCTTAACTACACAGGTTAGATGTGAGTCAGTCAACCGGAGGGAATCCTGTCAGATCGTCCATGCTTCGAGGAAAAGCGTGCGCGGGTCGGCCGATCTGGTTTCGTCCATTAAAGTTAACCTTTTCAAATAACAATCGCGGTCCTGGACAGTGCGTGACCTTACATATGTGGGTGAAATCGGATTTTCTCCAGTTATTGTTAAAAAACAAGCTAACAAACTTAATAGCTAGCGTTAGTGAAGCGGTCAGTGGAATCTTTCTGCCTCCAGCTAAGCTCCGCCCACAGAAAAACGTCACAATGTTTACTAACAGAAAAAGGGTCTATAAGTTAGGCTGTTTTGTATTCGCACTTGTGCTCCTAAATACATTTTCCAGTTCGCACACATCTATTTTTAGTCGCAAATGCGAGTGAAATGCTCGCACTGTTGAGCCCTGCATTAGTGTATGTTACATCGGATGTTGTTAAATTATTTCATTTTCATGTGTGTTACCATGATGGTGTCTAGTGTTTGTGTGAATGACACTGTGCACCTTCTCTATGTGTTAAAAGCTGCTTGTCATGGGCTTTGGTTCATCATGTGACTTTCTCATCACCACCTGCTTTTGGTAGTTATCAGTGCATTACAAAGGTACAAAACAGATTTCAGTAATTCAATAGGTTGGTACATTCAAATTATATCCGTTATTAAAATTCCGGTATTTAAATGTAAATTTAAGTTAACACTAGTGCTGTCAATGGATTAAAAAAATGTAATCGCGTTAATCAGTCATGGACTGAGACATGTACTGTCATGAGACATGCGACTGTACTTTCAAAATAGCCCAATTGTGCGGTAAAACAGCGACCCTGGCAACACTGGTTGGCTGTACCCTTATCACATGAGTATACATATCTCTTGCTCACTTAATTTAAGTTAAAAAAAAATTATTAACCCGTTAAATTTTTTTATCTTAAATCGCATGCATTAACGTTGCCAGCCCTAGTTAAAACCATATAACCTAACATGTTGCTACTGTATTTTTTACGGTAAAATTCTGGCAACCACAGCTGTCATTTTTTTAGCATAAGTTTTACGCATTGTTTTTTACAATGTGGAAAAAAGCGATAATGGAATTTCCGTTGTCTGCAGTGTTCTTTTCTTTTCTATAGTGATAACACTACAAGTTGTCATAGGCGATTTAATCAGATTTTCATGCTCTTTCAATCGCGTAAATTGTGTTTACATTCCATCTCCATTATCATGAAACCCACAACACACATCAAAAACAGCTCCGAACACTGTGTCCTCCATTCATCGGTTATTGACATTTGTAAATAGTGTGAATAAAAATGTCGCTGTTGGCCACTTCCTGCTGCTGAGTTCCTGATGCCGGTGAGAATGCAACCAGAAAAATGGCCCGAGGGAGAAATTGGTTCTCTAGAAACGACCCTGCTGGCTCGTTCCTAGAATTAATTCCTAGAACTACGTGGTGCGAAAGCGTCTTTTAAGACTTGTCAATAAATGGCCACTGTTGTGATAACCCAGTCAATCACTGGTGAGTGAAATTTAACAATTTATTAACGAATGGCTAACAACAGAAATTATTTAGTCGCCGAGCATGAAATGTAGTCGCATATGCAAGTGATTTACTTCCAATGTTGGCACCTGTGCCTCAGCTTCGGTTCAAAGAAGATGAGTAAACATTTTCATGAGAATTATTGGATTCATAGCATAATTCATAGTTCATTCAACAGGCACATTCACACACAAACATTTTTTTCTTACAGAGTAAATCAGCCCCGTTTATTTATAAAAAATAAAAAAGATATTGGTCTAGCATACAATGCATGATTCTGAACAGCTGAAATGAAATCATCAGTGATGCCCGTCTTCCTGCACAAACCTTTTGGTTTACATCTGATTTATTAAAGTTTAGAAGATGCTACTTTCTTCACTGTTAAAGCAAAACCACTTTGCATGTACTCCTAAAGGATGATGATGTGAAGAGTCAGTGGTTAAAATCCATTTTTACAGTGACGCCACAGCAGTATAACTCCTACAACCTTTAGCTATTCAACATTTCCTAACCCTAAATCCTGTCATTTACTGGTGCTTCTTAGTTTAACATAGGATTGGCAAAGTGCTTATTCATTAAAGATGGGGCTGTACCCCGTTTATTTTATTATGATTAATTATTTATGAATATAAATTCTACCATGTGTTCAAAACGTGTAGCTTTGTATCGTTTAGTGTGTACACCCAGTGCACAGCTGTGACCCTCTGCTAACTGGCTATCTCACATTATGGTCTTGGAATGCTGCTTTAATGTCTTACCTCAAATTATGTTGATTAATGCAGATTTTCTTTAATCTTACTACCTTGAATAATGAGAAAGTGTGGAGCACGATTTTGCTTTACAAACCAATGTTATGTTACATCACTAGTGTTCAGTTAACGTATGTACTGTTATTGTTTAGTTAAGTGTTTACTCTTTAGCTGTTATTATATCAATTGTGTACACTATTTTATGAAGAGAAACGATTGGTCAGTTCAAGAAACTGAACATTAGTTACTGTCACGAACTCAGCCTCTGTGGCTCCCTCCGATCACCACCAGAGGGAACCCTCACATGAGTATTAACTCTGTCATTCGGACTTCATTTCCCATCACACCCCGTACCTGAGACTGATTACATGCACAGGTGTTCCCTATTGACTGGTCTATTTAATCTGCTCAACCCTTGCTCTCATTGCAAAGTCTTGTTCTTGCCATACAGACATTTCTGAGCGTTTATCCCGTGTTTGAGTTCCTGTTGCCGACCTGGACTCTTTACCCGTTTATGAAAGAACTCTGCCTGCCTAATCTGATTCTGCCTGCCTTGCTGATCTGTTTTGTTATCTGTCTGCCGCCTGCCCAGACCTCTAGCCTGAACTCTGTTTATGATTCTGCTCTGCCTACATGGTACCTGACGCCTTTGATTGACTTATGCTTGTATGACCATTCTTGTGTGATCATAGAGCTGTACATGGATCTTAAAGACACTGCCTCCTCATTGCCAGAAATCGATCCAGCAGCGTTTTATCATTTCACCACTGAGGTAACGGCTCAAGCTACGATCTTAACCATCAGCAACAACTTAATCACCTTACCCTGTTGACCAAAGAAATGTTACAGGCATTGCGGGATCTTCGCCAGCAGACACCCGCAGTCCAAACACCTCCCTCAAGCTCACCTCTCCAAGCCCTTACCCCATCTACATCCACCGCCAGTCCTCGACTGATAAGTTTGATGGCTCACCCACGAAGTGTAAGGGCTTCCTATTGCAATGCTCGATGTTTGTTAGTCAACAACCCATGCTATGTCCCACCGATGATAGCCGCATCGCATTTGTTTGCTCGCTGCTCACAGGCGGAGCACTGGAGTGGGCCACTGCTGTATGGAGTGATGATCATCCTGTCTTTCCCACTTTCACTGCCTTTATCCAGCGGTTTAAGGAGGTGTTTGAAAATCCCGCTGGTGGGAAGGGGGCGGGTGAGCAACTGATTTCACTAAAGCAGGGAGAAGTTCGGCAGTGGATTATACTCTCTCCTTTCGCACACTCGCAGCTGAAACGGGATGGCCAGACGATCCGTTGAAAATTCACTTTCGCAAAGGTCTGAGTACAGAACTACAGTCTGAGTTAGCATGTCGGGATGATTGCAAAACCTTGGATCAGTTCATTGACCTGGCCATTCGGATTGACAATCTTATTCGTTCCCGACGTCAACCTAGTTTTTCCTCGGCTCCAGTCGGCACTCCAGTTCCATTCTCTAACTCTGAACCCATGCAGATCGGATTCACTCACCTCAGTGAGGAGGAGAGAGACGCATGCGCAGGAATCTATGTCTGTATTGCGGACTCTCAGGACATATGAGGGCTGCCTGTCCCACACGGCCATCTCGCAACCCCCCGGCGGTGAGTTCTAATTTGAATCCATCCACTATTCTAGAAATACCAGTCACTCTAACATTCGACGGGTAGATTACGGAGGCTAAGGCTTTAATAGATTCTGGAGCTGTGGGAAATTTCATGATGCTAGTTTTGCCAAAGCTCACAACATTCCTCTTGTCCCCTGTGTATCTCATCTGGCAGTGGCAGCGCTAGACTGTCGCCCGCTGGGTTCTGGCCAAGTTCAATTCAGCACCGAGGACATCCAATTAAGCGTTGGAGTTCTTCACACCGAATCCATCAGACTATTTGTTTTCTCATCACCGCAGACTCCAATCATCCTGGGATTACCCTGGCTAGAGAAACACAATCCTTCAATCTCCTGGTCCGAAAGGCAAATTATTCCGTGGTCAGAATCCTGCAGACAGAATTGCCTTCCTTCTACCTCAGCCAAAAAAGTGAGATGCACGCATGAATTACCACTCCCTGCCGAATACCACTATCTCGCAGAGGCATTCAGTAAAACCAAAGCCACCCAGCTTCCACCGCACAGAACAGGAGATTGTGCCATTAACCTTCAAACAGGTTCACAAAATACCAAGGCAGACGCACTCTCCCGACTCTACGAGTCCGCCCCCTCAATTCCCAATCAAGAACTCACCATTCCATCCTCGCACCCATTCTATGGGATATTATGACAGAAATCACTAACGCCCACAACACTGAACCTCCACCAGCCGAGACTCCACCTAACCTCACATATGTGCCCCAAACTCTACGACCACGAGTCCTTAGTTTGGTCCATTCAACCCCCAGTTCAGGACATCCAGGTATAACAGCCACACTTCAACTAATGAATAACCGGTTTTGGTGGCCTTCCATTCAGCCTGAAACGATCGCCTTCGTCAAGAACTGTTACATGCAACATCTCCAAATCACCTCATCAAATGCCTGCTGGTCTGCTCCAACCATTACCCATACCACAACGTGCATGGTCACACATAGCCATCGATTTCATAACGGGCCTCACAGGGCCATACCACTATCCTCACAGTTATTGATCGCTTTTCCAAAGCCTGCCGTCTGATCCCTTTACCCAAACTTCCCACAGCCTTCAAGACCGTCGAGTCTCTGTGCAATTACGTCTTCAGGTTTTACGGTCTTCCCGAGGATGTGGTCTCTGATCGAGGTCCCCAATTCACCTCACGAGTATGGACCGCATTCTGCCAAAAAACTCAATATCAATGTAAGTCTCACTTCCGGTTATCATCCCCAATCCAATGGCCAGGTGGAACGTCTCAATCAGGAACTTACTCTATTCCTTCGCTCATACTGCCATAGAAACCAGTCCGACTGGAGCCGCTACCTATTCTGGGCCGAATATGCACAAAACTCTCTCTGCAAACATGCTACTGGAATCACTCCCTTCCAATGCACTCTGGGATTCCAACCTCCTCTCTTCCCCTGGTCGGGGGAACCCTCAGAACTCCCTGCAGTCAACTCATGGTTACAGCGACATGAGGAGACCTGGAATGAGGCTCATACCCATCTCCAGAACAGTTTGTCGTTCCACTGAACAAGCCAATCGTCGCCGACGCATCAATCCCAATTATCAACCTGGTCAGTGGGTCTGGCTGTCTACTCGGGACCTTAGTCTCCGACTACCCTGCAAGAAGCTCAGTCCCAGGTACGTGGGTCCATTCAAAATCCTCAGACAAATAACTCCTGTGGTTATCTCACCCACTTCTCATGTCTCCCTGCTCAAGCCCGCTGGTGGTCCGAGAGGAGCGGAGGTCCAGGAGGAGGCTGGTGACCAGAGGGCTCCTCCCATGATCATAGATGGCGAGGAGGCATATCAAGTCCGAGAGATTCTGGACTCTCGTCGCCAGGGCAGGATACTTCAGTATCTGGTGGACTGGGAGGGGTACGGCCCAGAGGAACAATCATGGGTCAGTGCGGAGGACATCTTGGACCCTTCTCTTACCGCAGACTTTCATCGAGACCATCCAGATAGGCCGGCCCCGAGACCCCGTGGAAGACCCCAGCATCGTTTGCCTCTTCGCGTCAGGAGCCGCTCACAGGGGAGGGGCTCTGTCACGAACTCTATCAATACTCTGTCATTCGGACTTCATTTCCCATCACACCCCGTATCTGAGACTGATTACCGGCACAGGTGTTCCCCATTGACTGGTCTATTTAATCTGCTCCACCCTTGCTCTCATTGCGAAGTCTTGTTCTTGCCATACAGACATTTCTGAGCGTTTATCCCGTGTTTGATTCCCTGTTGCCGACCTGGAATGTTTACCCGTTTATGAAAGAACTCTGCCTGCCTTGCTGATCTGTTTTGTTATGTCTGCCGCCTGCCCAGACCTCTAGCCCGAACTCTGTTTATGATTCTGCTCTGCCTACGTGGTACCTGACGCCTGTAAATGACTTATGCTTGTATGACCATTCTTGTGTGATGATAAAGCTGCACATGGATCTTAAAGACACTGCCTCCTCGTTACAGTTACAACATTATTACCTAAGCCGCAGGAAAACAGTCTGGAGTGATGTCTGATTCACAACTTAATCATTCTTTTGAACTGGTTCACCAAATCGGCTTGAATCTCGGCTTGAAAAACAGATCTACAAGTTACTCAATCAAAACTCACTTTTAGACATGCCTGACATCCACTCCGGCTCAAAATGAGCCAAAATACTGAGGAAACTGTTCAGACTCAGACTGAAGACTGAGTCGGTGATCAGAGTATGGATGAATTGAGTACTTAACACTTTAACCTTCAACCCCATTTAGGGCCTCGCAGGTGAAAATAACCTACCTGAATTAAAATGGTAACAGTTTGTGACAAAGTGTGCTTACACAAACAAATTAGGTATCTTTGGAAAGAAGAGACTCTGGGCTTTTCTATCTATCATCCAGAGTTGATAATGCTCAAAAAGATAAAAAGTTATAGACACTGACGTGCCTTGAAAAATATTTTTCCACACTGAATGTTTTTTTATTTCATATACAAATACATGAAATAAGTCCTGGAGCAATCCAGAAAAGTAATGGATCGAAAGCCATGTGTCTCATCAGTTCATATTTCAAATTTGAAGAAGATACCATGAAAAATGAGATTCCTGCAATATTTTTTCTGAAACTATTTATAGTCCCCCCACCCCCCTGTTTGAGGAAAAATAACCACCAAATGGATTGCAGAATTATACAAGCTATTTTAGTCATTATACATGTTCCTGCATAGTTTTTCAATTATAAAATAATAGACAGATTTATTTGAGCACTAAAAAATACAAAAATAATTATTTGAGTAATAAAAAAGGAAAAAAAATAGAAAAAAATGCTTTGTATATAGTATGTATACTGAAGTATTCTTCGTTATTCGTTATTACAATGATAAATATCACTGCCAGACGTGAAGTGATATTGCCAGACATGGTCATAGAGTCAGTAAACACACGCTGATGTGCTTCCATTCAGATTATAATCAAACAGATGGGCCATATAATCAATAATAGCTGATCAATGAATCACAATGATAGCCGTCATAGAGTCGCTAATAAACACGCTGATGTGCGTCCATACAGATTATAATCATGCAGACACGGCCACATTCCCCACACAATACACACACACACATATAAAAAATGTAGAAGAAAAAAAAAACAGTTTTTTATGGATAAAGCAGATCGCTAAGTTATGCCCCGCTCAGATGACAGCGTGCGTCACAGAAGCGTCACTGCCGGCAGGAGGGAGCGCCAAATTCAAATAATCTATATTCCGCTTTTCTGAGACTTTTTTTTCCGTAGACGGTCTCATTATGTTTGTAAGACCGTATTCTACAAAATCGTTTTGTTTTTTTACCACCAAGACGCTGTTTTTGAGCGTAATTTATTCCATAACGGACGCGAACAATAACTCTCTGAAGAAATGAAACGTAAACAAAGGAATATTCATCCTTATTACAACGTTATTGTTTCGCTGGACTAAAAGTGCTCGCTGGGATGTTTTTCTGTGGACCCTTACCTCTCTAACTAAACTGGGATTTCAGCAGTGGACGCGTTTGTGGCTCGTTATTACAATGATAAAGGTACGTACGGCTTTTTTACTCTGCGTGTTTGGATGTGTACTGCTTACACAAATGTAGCAAATTTGTGCCACTCATTCCTTATAAGCTTTCCATCGAAAAACAGCGATCTGTCGTCGATGCTTGAGGCTTAGACCCTCAGAATGATATAGAGTTTGACAAGATTAACTTTGTCCCGTTTCATTTATTCTATTAGAAAACAATGACACATGCAAACAAAGAGCGTTCAGTGCGAGGTCGCTCTGGTGCAGGCTAACAGGTTAAATGAATGTGCGAAATTATAGTTTATGTAACTAATATATATATATATATGTATATATAACGTTTTAAAAAAATTTAAAGTTTTATTTTTATGTCCCTGTTATGCTTTATTCTTTTACTGTCAATGTGTCAGTAGCTGCTGATTTGCATTGTATGAATCTCCAATGGCCATGGTTTCAGCTAAAAATCTTTACTGCTCTACTGGATGAGTTGTATCTTGGATGGCCTGAAGACAAGTAAATTAATAGCAAATTTTAATTTGTGGGTGAACTCTCTCTTTAATCTGCCTATTCCTACACCGATTACTGGCAATAATCAGACTATCAGTGTGCATGTGAATGGAACCATTTAAATGCCTTAATTACAAAGGAAGCTCAAAAGATCAGCCTTTCTTAATTCCACTGAAGTACACAAATGCCCTTTGGAACATTCTCACAATATGCTGGCATAGCATGAAATATCAGCTTTTGTAACTTGTGCCAGCTTGAGTGAATGCTGTCATTAAAGCAAAAAGTGGACTTGCCCAATACTAAGAAATACTGAAATCCATTAACCATTTTTGTGTGGATGTTTCCAGGAACTGTATAACAATCTGACCACTAGATGAAATATGGTTTCTTCCATAGGAAGGAGCAGATGTGTGCTTGCTATATGGGCCACTGGGGTTGGGCTGGGGGAAATGTATTTCCTGACCATTTTGCAGTTAGTTTTGGCCAGTGGGATCACGGCACACTCCAATTTCCAAGTGCACCCTCTATTTAACAATTTTTCTCCATTTCTCTTACTCCCTATTTGAGTTCTTTTGCAGTCCATGTCCAGGTTTTTGTTACTGTGGTAACGGTGTAATGTTGTCAACTATCTTGCAATGAACTTGTTAGAGTATAATGATTAAGTTACTCTCAAAAAACACAAAGCAGATTTTCCCCCTTTTCCTGTCAGCTGCTGGTGTAATATATCTGCAAGAATTTTCCATGGAAATTAAAACAATTAGACAAAGAGCCACTTAAACACCCTGCACTAGTTTAGTAAAAATCTGCAAAGTCAATATGACACAACTACCAATTTGTTTCTGTAATGTGATGCATTTAAGAGTGAAACTAAATCTAACAGTCAGCTGAAAAAAATAAAATAAAAAATGTGGGAATATAATGGATCACAAAAATGGACCTATCCCTCCAGAAACATAGCCGGAAGCCACTTTTGATGAGGCTTTTTGCCTAGGACACCGATCTAACACCAAATATATCATCAGTGATTCCCATACATTGATTCACTTTAATGCTGTCAAACAATTAATTGAGATTAATAATAAAAAAATAAAAAATAAATGTTTTTGTTTACATAATGCGTGTATACGGTGTATATTTAAAGACAAACTTGTGTTTCATGTATATATTTAAGAAAAATGTTATGTTTATATTAAATATATTTATAGATAATATAAAATTTTATAATATAAATGTACATTTTCAAAAATATATACTGTATGTGTGTGTATTTATATATATATACATAAATATACACAGTACACATACATATATTATGCAAATAAAAAACCTCCACAATATAAACACTGACTGCCACAAATAGATTTTCCTTTTCCGGTTAAATTTTTATTTTACCATTTAAAATGGGTAAAATCTTACTGAACATGATGCATTGATTGCCTCAGCATGTCTCTCTCACGTGTTTCTATCTTCTTTTTATTGAGCTACAGCGATAGCTGAATCCCTTTGTCCATATTAGGGATTTGTAGGAATGTTCTATTACATTTGTGGTGTATATTTGGAGTTTCCTTGCAAGGGCTCCCTCCAGCTTCCAGTAGGATTGAAACATACATGCTCACACCACCCTATTTTGGGTAAAAATAGGCAAAATAGTACTTATGACCATATGCAAGTTTTTCTCCAGTGTTTTACCACCTCAATAAGTTTTTACTAATGTACAAATATACCTCATTGTCATGTTATAACCATCTTTCAATAAAAATAAAAAATATGCCCTTAAATTTGTGGCAGTTGTATCAAAAATACCGTCCCATCAAAAATGGTATTGAATATCACTATTATTATCGTATTGAAGTTATAAATTCCAGTAAATTCCCCCAGGATAAGTGCCACCACAAATAGACTTTAAGTCTGTGATCATAGACTTTAAACACTGATCTTTATTTCTAGGGGTGGGACAAAAAATTCTGAGTATTCTGGTAGCATAACGAGCTTATTTCCTGAAAAAAAACAACTATAAGTCTGTCATCACTCATCTACCAGTGAACAAGCAAATGGATATTTCTGACCGACATCAAACTACACACAGACCCACTAACCTGCTTTCATGGAAGACATCCACATAAGCAAATCCTGTTTCCAGATGTCTCCATATTGCAAAGCCAGGTTGCATTGCCTTTTGAGCGATATTGAGGTGAATTTTCAATTTTTTTGCAATGACTTTGCCAAAAATCTGCACATTTTCTTCTATGGAGCTTTATCATTCTCTGATAGAAGATGGGCTGTCAGTTCTGGGCCAAAGTACACTGCAAACTCACTATTTTACATTGTGAAGCAGAGCAGAGAACGCCACCAACTGTCCAACAGTCCTGCATTTGCAATGCAGTTCAAATCAAACTGTCCTTGAAACGAGAGCAGCAGTTGAAAGAAGTGCCCTGATTCACATTAGGTCAGTTTGAGATGTTTGATTTGACATCAGCACTCAGGAATGTGAGGAACGCTGATTGCATGCCGGTGTTAGTGCGATGAACTCTTGTTTTACGATGCCTCCCTCTGTGGCTGCAGACGAGAGCCTGGGTGACACCAAAACAGGAAGTGCCTTGCAGATGTTTATTGCTCAAGTCATTCTGAATTGCAAATGTCCATCAGAGTTCAGGAACAAAACGCCCATGTGGACAGAGGGCCACAGAAACACGAACAGCAACTTTTCTCTGGAATTAGTCGAAGTCACAATGATTCCGCTGATTAGTAATGAGAGGATAGAGTGACAGTGAAGCTGAACACAGATCGCTGTGTACCTGTATACATAATTCATAAGTGATCCTATTGCTCATCCCACTCCATAGAAAGCCAAGTGCTGTGGTTTTTGCATTAAGGGGCAGAATGCAGTCTGCAAAGTGATCTGAAAGATCAAAAATAATACCCATGCAATAAATACAAGCAATTTCTTAATAATTAGCGATTTGCACTAAAACGCAACTTATCTTTGGGTATGGTATCGGGCACAAATGTCCTGATCAGACTTGAATGTAGTTGGGATGGAGAGCACATCTGCTGTAGTGCATTTGTGAATAAATGTATGCTGGCGAATCACTTCCCTGAGTGTCTTTGTCGCATAAATAATAGCCACCAGAGACAGAGTTCATCCAAAAGCATATCTAATGAGGCCATCAGCATATAAAACACTTTCCTGTCTGCTCCAGGTTGACTGTGGTAGCGCTGCGTTCTGCTGAGTGCTAGAATTCATGCTTTCCCAAGTCAGGTCAAATTCCTCCAGCAGAGCACTGGGGAGGCTGAGTGACTGTATTAGTAACAGCGTACAGTGTGTGTGTGCGCGAGTAAAGATGGCCAGGATGATGGGAGAAACCAGAGTCATATTTTCCACCGATATCAAAGCCATATGATCCTGCACAACTGGATCTCAGCAGATGGCGTTTGCTGTTCATCCCCTGGGATTGGAGAGAGTGATGCAGAACAGCTCTGAAAATCGTTCCTGGCCTGCATTCACTTCAGCGTTTCCAAGATTGCATCAGAAAATGGATTTATTGTTGTAGGGACCAAGGTGCAAATTGTCAGAAATCTACACCTAGGGACAACATAACAACAACCTTCTCTTTTGTTTCATTTATCGTTCTGCTTACTGAAACACTGACACATACTTTGAATATGAAGTCAACGTTTCAGAGCCCTTACTCTGCTGACAAAAGCTAATGCTGCCATCACACAATGTCTGAATGACTACTTTAAAAAAAAACAGCATTTCAATGAAAATTTGTACTTTTATTGTTTTTTTGAAAACTACATAAGACTCTTTAGCAGAGATGGGCACTCGAGTTAGTGACTCGGACTAGACTTGACTCAGATTCGACCTGAAATGATTCCAAACTTGACTCGACGAAAAGGGCTCGTGAATATTTTAAAAGCAACTCGAGTCTTTTATCCTTAAATACTTTTATAACTGATATCTAAAAGGCGGACTGCATCCATCCGGACCGCGAGATGTAACAGCAGCACCATTTTAAGTGAGCAGCGTGTCAAAACAGCAGAGCAGATCACATAACAAGCGTTGTTTATGGCAAATATTTGCAGCGCTATATACTCTAGTATTTTTATCTAAAGCCAAACGCACTTAATTCAAGCCCTTTCAGCTCTGTGTGCCTTCTCTCTCTCTCTCCAGGCGCGCATCAAATTTAAGAGCTGCGGATGACGCGGTTATTTGAACAACAACAGAAACAATGATGCAAATCTAGTTATTTTTCTTACTACTATCTATTTATCTCTCAATAACTTATGACTCTGACTGTTCAAACCAGATGTGACAAGACGTTTCTGATCTACATTTAGCATTATTAATCTGTAATAATCTGGAAATAATTAAAGCGCCTATACTGTGCAAGAACTGCATCGCATATAATTTAATTAAATCATAGCATTTGTGAATTCACAATTACGCTTAGTTATGATTTTTAAATGGGTTTAATATATCATGCAGCCTTGGAAAATAGACTAATAATGTGTTTTATGGATTCTCATCCGTGAAATGCGCCACTTCCGGTATTTTGCCAGTTAATCGACGTGAGCAAAATGAAGTCGACGATTTTTTAAAATCGACTAGTGGACTAAAATCGATTAATCGCGACAGCCCTAGACTCCGGCGACAAAGACTTCAGACTTGACTCGGACTTCAGGTTAAAGACTTCAGACTTGACTCGGACTCCAAGTTAAAGACTCGTGAACATCACTAGCCCTTTAGCAGTGACATAAATATTTATTGTGTGTGTGTGTGTATATATATATATACAGTCACCTAAAGGATTATTAGGAACACCATACTAATACTGTGTTTGACCCCCTTTCGCCTTCAGAACTGCCTTAATTCTACGTGGCATTGATTCAACAAGGTGCTGAAAGCATTCTTTAGAAATGTTGGCCCATATTGATAGGATAGCATCTTGCAGTTGATGGAGATTTGTGGGATGCACATCCAGGGCACGAAGCTCCCGTTCCACCACATCCCAAAGATGCTCTATTGGGTTGAGATCTGGTGACTGTGGGGGCCATTTTAGTACAGTGAACTCATTGTCATGTTCAAGAAACCAATTTGAAATTATTCGAGCTTTGTGACATGGTGCATTATCCTGCTGGAAGTAGCCATCAGAGGATGGGTACATGGTGGTCATAAAGGGATGGACATGGTCAGAAACAATGCTCAGGTAGGCCGTGGCATTTAAACGATGCCCAATTGGCACTAAGGGGCCTAAAGTGTGCCAAGAAAACATCCCCCACACCATTACACCACCACCACCAGCCTGCACAGTGGTAACAAGGCATGATG
This sequence comes from Barbus barbus, assembly GCF_936440315.1. Taxonomy (NCBI): domain Eukaryota; kingdom Metazoa; phylum Chordata; class Actinopteri; order Cypriniformes; family Cyprinidae; genus Barbus; species Barbus barbus. Next base: position 4,566,549 of record NC_136758.1, read on the forward strand.
GATCCATGTTCTCATTCTGTTTACGCCAAATTCTGACTCTACCTTCTGAATGTCTCAACAGAAATCGAGACTCATCAGACCAGGCAACATTTTTCCAGTCTTCAACCGTCCAATTTTGGTGAGCTCGTGCAAATTGTAGCCTCTTTTTCCTATTTGTAGTGGAGATGAGTGGTACCCGGTGGGGTCTTCTGCTGTTGTAGCCCATCCGCCTCAAGGTTGTGCGTGTTGTGGCTTCACAAATGCTTTGCTGCATACCTCGGTTGTAACGAGTGGTTATTTCAGTCAAAGTTGCTCTTCTATCAGCTTGAATCAGTCGGCCCATTCTCCTCTGACCTCTAGCATCAACAAGGCATTTTCGCCCACAGGACTGCCGCATACTGGATGTTTTTCCCTTTTCACACCATTCTTTGTAAACCCTAGAAATGGTTGTGCGTGAAAATCCCAGTAACTGAGCAGATTGTGAAATACTCAGACCGGCCCGTCTGGCACCAACAACCATGCCACGCTCAAAATTGCTTAAATCACCTTTCTTTCCCATTCTGACATTCAGTTTGGAGTTCAGGAGATTGTCTTGACCAGGACCACACCCTTAAATGCATTGAAGCAACTGCCATGTGATTGGTTGATTAGATAATTGCATTAATGAGAAATTGAACAGGTGTTCCTAATAATCCTTTAGGTGAGTGTATATATATATATATATATATATATATATATATATATATATATATATATATATATATATATATATATATATATATATACACACACATACACACACACTGAAAAAAATTATAAACGCAACATTTTTGTTTTTACCCCCATTTTTCATGAGCTGAACTAAAAGATCTAAGACTTTTTCTATGTACACAAAAGGCCTATTTCTCTCAAATATTGTCCACAAATCTGTCTAAATCTGTGTTAGTGAGCACTTCTCCTTTGCCGAGATAATCCATCCACCTCACAGGAGTGGCATATCAAGATGCTGAGTAGACAGCATGATTATTGCACAGGTGTGCCTTAGGCTGGCCACAATAAAAGGCCACTCTAAAATGTGCAGTTTTACTGTATTGGGGGGGGGGGGGGGGTCCGAAACGCTGACATCAGCAAACCGCTCATCCACACGACGCCATACACACTGTCTGCCATCTGTCCTGTACAGTGAACACCAGGATCCATGAATAGAACACCTCTCCAAAGTGCTAGACGCCATCGAATGTGAGCATTTGCCCATTCAAGTCGGTTACGACAACGAACTGTAGTCAGGTCGAGACCCCGATGAGGACGACGAGCATGCAGATGAGCTTCCCTGAGACGGTTTCTGACAGTTTCCTCCTTTTTCAAGACAAAAAGCTTTAACAAAATTACAAGGGGATTTTATGGATATATTTTAGGTAGTAGAAAAAATATCTAGAGCTTGTATTAACCACAAACATTATTTAAAGCATTCAAAAAAAACTCATTCAAAAAAATAAAAAATCCCATTGACTTCAAGATGATGGAACTGGAAGTGATAAAATGCAACTAGTTTCCTGATTTTGGCCAACAAAAATGCATCATGTAATCCTAAAATATATTTAAAAAAGAAAAGAAATAAGAATAATTTGTTAAAAAAAAGTTATTCTAAGTTTTTGCCCAATATGTGTACTGTGTATATTTATTATGTATACATAAATACACATACATGGAGTATATATTTTGAAAATATTTACATGTATACATTTCTATTCATATAATTTAGATTATAAATATATTTAATATATAAAGACAACATATTTTTCTTAAATATATAGATGCACGTGCATGTATTTATATATACATAATACATATACACAGTACACTTATTTTGGATGCGATTAATCGTTTGACAGCACTAATCTATACATATTCTATACTTGCTTTATCCTCTGTAAGCTTGCTTGTAATTTGAAAAAATTACTTGGAGGTGAAAATTATTTCAAAAATCCTAAACCATTTTTATTTTTTAATTATTAATTATTTTTATTTATTTATTTTTTCCCCAGGGTAACAGTAAAGGAGCACCAGGAGGAAACCCACACCAACATGGGGAAAACATGCAAACTCCACACTGAAAGAAACCGGACTCAAATAATGACTGTAATTGAATATGATAATTATTTTGAATAATTATGAGTAATATTTTGAATTTGAATGCAATTAAAATAATTACACATTTAATGTACACTAGTGCTAAAAAAAATATTATCCTATCTTTGGAAGTGGAAAAAGAGAGAAATAATGTAATTTTTTTTTACTTCAACATAACGTACATCACATCATAATTTCGAACTCTTCTGCACCTTCAGGACCAGGACTGTTTTCAGGTCAGCTGGAGGGTGTGACTCATCAACAAAATGCTAGCTCCAAATGCCTGGACTGGGTCTTTGTCCAACATTCCTGCCTTAATGCTCACATCTTACAAGATTCCGTGAAATATCAATAGAGTATTTTCCCCTCTGAATAACTAGACCCAATAAACGTCATAAACAACAGCAGCAGCAGCAGCATACTGGCCTGAAGGAATGTGAACTTGACCCGGACTGCACTGGACAGACTGTACAAAGCCAGATGCAGCATGTCATTAACTCACTGTGCTGCTCTTATGTGGCATATTGACCTGATATTCGGCTTCTTTTACCAGACAGTAATGGCACAGCCGCTGTCATTCACAGGTCACCTGACCACATAGCTGCTCTCAGAACAAGGCCATGATTTGAAGCCACTGCTTACAGGTTTTAAAAGGCAGGGATTTATTTACACAGTTTTGAAAAACTAACGCCTGAGATTTAGATTTACCAAACAAGCCAATACAACAAACATGTAATGAGAATTCAAAATCCTTTAAGCCTTTTACAGTGCATACTCCAAATTTGGCACAGTCCTACAGCCTGTTCTGACAAAGTGTGCTGATCAGTCCTTTTTTTGTTTTGTTTAATTTTTTTTCTAGAACTGACAAATTCAAATTTCCCCATAATATAAATCTTCTGACTGTGTGCTACATACTGCAAAATTTATTTAAAATATGAAGGTGTTCAGCAAAATAAATAAATCTATTTACAGTTCCAAAACAGAAAAAACTTGAGAGTTGTCAATGAAAGTGGTTCTAAATGCAGAGCAACAACTCGATTAATCAATAATTTGTTTATTTTCACTATCGATTTATTCTAAATTTCAATTAATTTTTGAAGCTCTACTAGGAATGCACCTAAATTTTGGATACTAAAATGAGAAAGATGAACAGAAACTGCAACTTTAACAGATCCAATAACTGAAACTTTGACATGGAGTAGCTGATTAAAGCAGACTTAGTTAAAACACATGGTGATGATATCTTCTCAGAAAAACCATGTGTTTACTGTATGTACAATGTGTGACAATTCAAACTAATTAAAAATATACACCTCGTTTAGTGTCTGATTGATAAAGATTGTTTCCTGTTTTCTAATTGATTGTATGGACACGCTTATCTGTCCCATGCATTACTCAGACAGGTAAAAATGTGCTTGTATTATCCAAAGAAAACCCTCAAACTGATTCTCCAATGTTATTGTGTTCTGTCATAACAGTGCATGTGTAAAAAAATAAATAAATCCAAAAAAATAAATCAATATTACATTGATTAACAATGACACATGCATAACTACATGCATTTACTGCATATACATACTTATAATGTATTTTTGTATTACAACTTTTCTTGTAAAGTTTCAATATAATGACTTTTAGGGCCAGATTTACTATCAGCTTGCTCCAGCGCAAACCCTCATTTGGCGTTAAAAAACTATTGTCAGGGTTTACTAAAGACACGAAGTGGGGAATTAACGTTGAAAAGGTGTGGATTGGTAAATTTATTGGAGAAGAGTGTTTAAATGTATCATGCAACACAATTTACTAAGATTTGCTGCATCATTTAATGGCCAAAAAAGCATGTCGTAAAGCAGGTGGTAATGTGCACCGCTCTTGATAAATTGCGCTTGTCATCATTATAGAAATGAGATGTTGCATTTGTGTTCTTTAATGTGCACCTTGTCAGTACATCACCCGCAGAATTTCCCCTCCCATCTGCGCTTTCTGGCCCATAATGTCATGTGGTGTAACCATCAAGTCAAATGTAACAACATGTTTCGGTAGCACTTTATTTTAAGGACCTATTCTCACGATTAACTAGCACGCATAATACCAGAATATTGCCTATTTATTAGGACTTATAAAACATATTAATGCCTTATTTTGCATGACCATATTTTAGATCCCGTAATCCTACTGCATACCTAAACTTATCTAACAATACGAATGTTACACAAAAAAAAATAATAATAATAACAACTTTATAGTGGTTTAAATGTTGATGGAGATCCACAAAGATGCATTTTTACTTCATCACACATATATCAACCAAGAGGAAAATGTTTAGACTAGTTGTGCCCTGTTTTCAGACAGTTTTTTTTTTTAATAAAGCAAAGTCTAGATGATACTGGATCATTGATGCTCGTCAATGGCAGCTGTCACAGCTGCTAGGTGTCATCAGCAATCCTCTGTAGACTAGGCATCTCATTTAACGTTTAGTTCAAACCTTGCAGCCTTTGACGAGAACTGGGACACAGCTACAGAGTTAAGTCGACCAAAAAATAGGCATTTCAGTACCCAGTGCTTCAGGCTATTCTGATTTAGGCTTTAGGGTTTTTTCTAACTGATTGGATTGATTTCCTGTTTTACTCTAATGAACAATCAGACATCTTTTTGTGTAACACCAATATCTATCTATCGTACCTAGATTTGTCCTAGCAACCTCCCAGACTAGACAGAAAAGGCCTAACAACACTTTAGCAGCCACATAGCCTTCAGCACCACTTTCTCTCTCTTTAGACTACCCAAGCATTCGAATTACATTAATTCAAATCATACATTTACTGTAATAGTAAGTTATGACTGAGATCAGAAATCCACAGCCATTGCCTTCACCATCTGACCAGTGCAAATGTGCTGCTAGCATCATGCATCCCACCTCATCTGCCGTGTTTGTGGAAATGCATGTGGATCAAAGCAGATTTAGATGAGATTGAATGAAAATGTGTTCTTTAATCAGTCACTAATGCTCCTAATGCTCATCCACCTAAATCAACTTCCTGAAGATTACAGGAAACAACTCGCATCAGTCAATTAGTCTTACCCTTTTACAGAAATGACCAGAACTCAATTTCAAACATAATCATGTGGTCTGAAAACATATATAGTTTTTGAAGCAAAAACGTGTAGAGATTTGACAGATGCACAGTCAAATGATGTTATAAAGTGTGACCAAGCACCTAGATTCGGTGAGTGGAATCATGCAAATAAGAAATATCCTTAAAGCGTTATTACCTTTTGATCGACTATGGAGCAGACCAAATCCTTCACAGAACTGAGGGACAGATCGTGTGGCTCCAGGGTGACCATCTCCCTAGTAAGTCCGATCTGAAGGAGGAAGGACACTCCGTGGAGGGAGCTGGTGGGGCTCGGAACGCTGTGATTCCCATTGGAGAGACGGACACAGAGTGGCACCGGAGGGCTGGGTGATGGAGAGGGGGTTGGGGGTGCAGTCTGATGCTGAGAGTGGACGAAGGGTTTAGGTAAGGTCAGAGGAGAGGTGCTACTACTGGCAGACATTAGTTTCCTCAGCAAATTGAAAGTAAACCATGTAAAACTGACAAGCTTGGAAACCGTGGCTGATATCCAATGAGAGAGCGGGTTGTGTTTTTAATTAAACACAATATTCTTCTGTCCTAACTAAGACAGTCATGTGCAATCCGTGCCGTACGAGGTAGTGAAATCACACCACAGAATAAGGTGCCTATTTTTCGCTACGTTTCCCTCTAAGAACATGCAATCCGGAGAGCATGCTTCATGGCTGGCCGTGTGATTTCCAGCACATGTTGCACTCGTTGGATTGATAAGACTGTCAGGATGCCAGCGTGATGTTTGACAAAGTGGCCTCCATTCTCATCCAGCTCCGGATTCAACTCTCATTCCTGTTTGAAACAAAACAGATTCAAGTCTTTACTCCACAGTGTCCATCATCTACACGCATAATAAGTGTAACTTCACACTCCTTGGCTTGTATTCTGGAAGAGTTTTGAACATTTTTGCCATGAAGAGCTCCAGCTCACATCTGGAAGCACATCTGGAGACCCTCCCACTCTAGATCGCATAACTGGCACAAGACCACAAATACCAGCAAAACAAGTTATACAATGTCTTTTGTTCAGGTTTTATCATCATGCATCATGAGCAGCTGGATCTCAAGACGAGAGTCAATCTAAAAGACACGCAGGAAAAGCGAGGAAACGTACCTTTAAGGCTGGAAAGGCGTTTCCCTAACAAGTGAAGAGATGAAAGAAAAGAGAAAAAACTTACTATCAATGGAAGACGAGGACTTGAGCGCCTCGAGGTTTGTTTTAGGAGGCTTCTGAGGCTCAGCTTCGTCAGTAAAGCATCGATTGGTTGTAGAGTCCCTCACATGAGCTCGATTTGAAACTTCCTATCCTCTTTTCATGTTACAGTCTACTACTTTACTCGCGCCTCAGGATCTGCTCTCCGTTTCCGAAACGCCGCATTGACCGAGAAAGTAAAACCTGAAGGAAATGTCGAGCTGAAGAAGTGAAGTTGAGCTTTATAAATGCAGAAATGTTTTTCTCTTTCTCTCACGCGCATGTCTCTCACGCGCAGTTTCCGTTATATGAGCTCTGAGCGCGTGCTCGCGCCCTCTACCGGCCACTGTGACGCTATGACGCTTTAGAGCGTCCCGAATATTAGTTACATTGTAGCGATATTTCTGCGACGGTCCACAAAGCTGTTATACGATGTATCATATAGTTTATATCTAGTATTATACAAATGGAATGGTTCAGTTTTTCTTTGAAATATAATTATGCAAAAGCTTCATACCTGTATTATAATATTTCTAATTATTGCAATATGCATTAACTATTAATCGGTGGAGCTATGGTTAATAATATTTGCTAATGACCTTTTATAGTTAAAATTAAGTAGGCTACAGCCGTTATAGCTGCAGTTTAGGCACTCTAATCATTTTATCAAAATATGAGGATCACAAAAATGCATGTGTTTTATTGCCCTAATCTATTTAATATAACTCATATCACAGAAGACAAACGACCCCATTCAAATAATTACACAGGCCTATGTGGTTGACTCTTTCTCTTTTGTTATCTGGATGAACAATGAATGTTTTGTGATAGTTGTTTACGAGTCTATTAATTACTTTTCTAGCATCTTCTGCCAATCTGTGGACACACCGCATTACGAATCATTTTAAACTTTTCAATCTTTTAAAATCCATGTATTATTTTGTCTTGTGGATGATTTGTAAACATTTGTGATGGGAAATGACTTGATCTAAAAATCAATCAATCAATAAAAATAAAATGTTGTTAATATTATACATGTTTTGCATATTCCACAATATCATTTGTTTTTGAAAAAAGATATTACTACAGACATGTGCTGTAAAAAATGTATCAAGCGATAATAACTTCACTGTATATTAATTCAAGAATCATAGAATCAAATTAAAGGTACAGAGTAAGAATAACTATAACTAGAATTAGTATCAATAAAGAAATCAGATTGATTATATTACACACATTAAGATATACTTTGAACAACAAAAAGGCATAAATATTCACACCAATAATAAAATAAATGAAATAAACGTACATCGATTGTGTAAAATCATTTAAACTTTATTGCTTTAATACAGATGATTAATGACAGTCAATATTGAGGAAAAGAGGGGTCTATCTTGTTAGCCCAGGCCATCAATCCTCCAATGATATCCAGACATTTTCTCCAGCAGCTGAACAGCCTTCTGGGAGTCATTGCCAAGTTTGCAAACCACAAACACTACAAGACAATAAAGGTAAACATACAGACTAAGTTAAGGTTATTCACTCCAATCATACTGCATACAAAGAAGATTAATTTCCCAAACAAAACACACGTACACATATAAAGGTTTGAAATAATTAAGACTTTTTAATATTTCTAAAAGAAATGTTCTTTTTTTTTAATAATTTGATTTTATTTGATTAAAACTGCAGAAAAAAACCCAGTAATATTAGTACAATTTAAAAGACCAGGGGTATATATATATATATATATATATATACTATTATGGTTACTGTATTTATTTTATTGGCGTATATATAATAATAATAATTGTATGTATAAATTATAAATTATAAAACTATTATGACAATGTAATTGTCATTTTATATTATCATCTCGCATCATGGATTGGCATTTCCTATAATGTATTTCCATAATAAAATACAAATCTGATATGACTTACTATATAATTATTATCAAACAAACAATATAATTCTTATTCTCAATTAAAGATTAAACAAAAAATGATTGCACAACCACCAGTTTGGTGGCGATATGATCCAAGTATGCAAATGGCCTTTAAACAGAAGAAGAAAGAAGTAGTATGGCGCTTTTTGATGGTAAATTAACCTTGCTTTCTGGAATACACCACTGTTATGTATTTGAATATATTTTAAAATTTAATTTATTCCTGTGATCAAAGCTGAATTTTCAGCAACTATGAAAACATTTAATATTTGTGTGGACAATTTGACACACTACCATCCAAAAGTTGTGGGTAAGATTTAAGAAAATAATAATAATAATAATAATAACACTTATATTTAGTAAGGATGGATTAATTTGATCAAAAGTGACACTGAATGCATCTCACAATTTCTATTACACATTAATGCTGTCATCAAAGAATGTATCATGGTTTACAAAAAAGTTAAATGGCACAAAAAAAAAATGTCAACATTGAACCAGCATATTAGAATGATTTCTGACACTGAAGACTGGAGTAATGATGCTGAAAATTCAGCTTTGATCACAGGAATAAATTACATTTGAACATATTCACATTTATTTCAAAAGGTAATATTTCATAATATTACCTGTCAAGTAAAAGCTTATTAAATCACATGGACATATTCAATTAGCTCAAATAGACTATAAAATCTAAAAACTACAAGACTCAAAAAGACTTGATTATTCCAGCTGTTTCTGATGACTAAACCATTTCTGTGTTGGAAAATAATTGCTTAGCAACTCCATCATCACCACCTCATCGCCATCCAAGAAAAGCGAGGTAGCTGGCAACACTGAGCTCCGAATGCTTAATTAGCTTGAGAAAACTCAGATTACGCCTCCTCTGTGCTCAGAATACTCAAAAGGTCTAATGAGGGCTGGCTGTGGGCATCTGGCATACATACAAGCGCTTACGGTGTATAAAGATAGGATCACTTAAGAAGCACAGCTCGGCACAGTCAGTTTCCAGGCCTGCTCAGTGGATTTAGTACATGCACTTATTAATGTCAGCATCACGTGTGAGCAAAAAGAACTCAGATGCAGGAGCATGGATTGTTCAACACTGATCACAAAAAATGGCATGCTAGTTCTTACCTGGGACTTGAGATTTGCTGTTTAAGGTCACTAACTGTATCGTTTAAAAGTGTGAGGTGCTCAGCCTTCATATTCTCTAAACTAGAAAGTGGGATGTCTGTCATGCAATGTTAGAAAATGAACAGAATGAATTAACTTGATTCTTACATTTTCTTAAGACAGGGTTGTCGGAAGTGCTTTCAGACAGTTTCTCTCACACTCTCACACCACCCAACTAAAAGTCATATCAAATAATAAGACAATATGAAGTTAACCACTAAATCTGCTCATTTTCTCAGCCGCACAGGACTTGATTAGAGCAGTCTGAAGCAGAAAAATTCTGCACAAATCAAATTTCTCCCCACACTTCATAAGGCAAGTATAGAAACTATTACTACTGTACACAACAGGGTTTTTACTTAGAGGGTGGGCAGGTTAGATTAAACAATAGTAATCAAAAAACATGTTCATTAACCTAATTGGATATCATAAAACACGTACAACAAGTAATTACTTTGATTTTTATTTATATTTCAAATTAAATTACATTTTAGGGTCATATGAAATCTATTTTATTTTTTATTCCATTTTAATAGTTTAAATTAATTAATAATAAAAAAAAAAAACATGTCTAATGAAATTATGTTCATAAACCTTTAATAACTTAATTCATGGGGGGAAAATACAATAATAGAGAATATATATATATATATTATATTACTTTTTTTGTTTTAGAAATGATGTGTTGTCTGCTTTCTGGATTCAGTAACGGTTTAATATTTTAAAATGTAAAATCTTTCTGGATTCAGTAACGGTTTAATATTTTCAAATGTAAAATCTTTCTGGATTCAGTAACGGTTTAATATTTTCAAATGTAAAATCTTTCTGGATTCAGTAACGGTTTAATATTTTAAAATGTAAAATCTATTTATTTAAAATGTATTTGTCATGGTCAAGCAAGGAGAGGAAGCAATAGCAGGTAAGTGTTCAGTGTTTATTAAGAGTAGGATGGCTACACAGACAGAGATGTAACCGGGCTGGGTGACACAGGAACCAGATGGGCCAAGTGGAACGGAGGTGAAGTGAAGAGACGGGTCCGTGATGAGATGAATAATCCAGAGCGTGACGAACACCGAACACACAACGTAGAGCACGACAGGGACACAGGAACACGATAAACGGCGAAGATCTCGAGAGCTGGAAACAGAGTGACACACCACGGGAAACATCCACAACGATCTGACAAAGGACAGGAAAAACAGATGAGTATTTAAGCGGTGTGGTGACGAGCTGCAGCTGGCCTCGAAACGAGGCACAGCTGCGTCGCTGATGATCGGTGACAGCTCGACCACACCCACACACACACACACACAACAAACGCACATGGTACAGGACGAGAAGGAAACAGTGAATGAGCGAACCGTGACAGTATTAGTATATGCAGAAAATGACATGAACTTCTATTCATAAATAATAAAATTAACATTGCTAATTGTTAGTTATTTTTGTACAATGATTAATTTAATTAATTAATTTGGCTAATGTTTTTTGCTTTGAGGGTAATGACTGAGAAGTAGTTTGACCAATAGAGGCATTGTACATAATCGACCAATCATGGTGCGGGATCTACAGAGAACAGCAAAGCAATACAACATAACGTGTGAGGACTGTAGAGAACATATCAATATCACAGCAAAGCCAAATCCTGCACATTTTAGAAAATTTACAGATGCTTTTTTAAGAGGATGTATGGTCACCAGGTCACTACAATGGGTGATAATTTCACTGTCAATTAGTTAAGTTAGTGGGCTGTAGCACAAAGAGCCTTTGGAGGAAAACGCATTTGTATAGCAACAGAGAAAAGAGTGCAAAATTCCATAGTGCACTGGTGATTCGCAAGTAGAGTTCATCTTATGTATATTGTAATATCGCAAATATCTAATACTTAACTGTTAAAGGGAGATCATGGGAAAGGATACTGATTGAGATGGGCAGATGGCAAATGTCCACCTCTACTTTGGGTCGAACGTCAAGGAGGAGATGAGGGGTTGAGCTGTCTAAAATGGCTTTATACTCCTGCAATGAAAGACAAATATATATGTAACATTTGAGGAAGGAAACTACACGGAAGTGCAAGGTGACAGATCAGATCTGCTTTATATAATGAGCAGCTGCACATTTCCACAATGCTCAGTAATTAACTGGCTAACATTGAGCGGTTCTGCTAAAGATATAATCTAAACTACCAAATGGAAATTTAAACAGCCCATATTACATTCCCCTGCCTGCCCAGAATTATGACAGATTACTGTAGTACCTGCACAGAGACTCTCTGTTCTTTGGTTAGAAGATTCAGTCTTCGACACTGGAAATGAAACGAAGCAGAAACAAGACAGAATAAATCAGCACTGTTTTTCATTACACAACGTTTAAACCAAAACCACAACACATAAATGCTGATGTAGCACTTTTGGAAGGACTTTGTGTGATTAGGTGCACATCTTAGACTGTGCTTCAAACTCTTTTTTGGTTTTTGAGTTGATTTTTGACTTAATTGTGTTTGCCGTGGCTGCTGCGCGAACGCAAGAAGTTTAAGAATATTTACACCACCATTCAAAATTTAAAAGGTTTTTTTTTTTATGTTTTTGAAAGCAGTCACACCAAGGCTGCACTGATTTGATCAAAAATAATCTAAATCAATAATATTGAGAAATATTGTGAATTTAAAATATCTAAAATATTTTATTTTATTTTGTATTATTTATTCTATAAATGTATGTAATTTAAGCATTTACTTAAAAAAAATACTTAATAAAATCAGATTTATAATACTCACACAGTACCATTCAAAGCAGTTTGGGATCATTAATATTTCAGAATAAGATTCACCAAGAATGTTTACCAAGGCTATATTTCTTGATCAAAAATACATTGTGAAATATTTTTACAATTTTAAAATAACTTTTCTACTGTAATATATTTGAAATAATATTATATGTTGCAATATAAAATGTATTATTGTTATTTATTAAAATTATTAAAAATAGAAAGTTTAAGGAATAAATTAAATGAAACACGACATGCCAATAGGTTCAAGTGTAAATCTCAAACGATAACACCATGAGTTGCATTTGTTTATTAATTTTACAAAAAATAGCTCAACTAGAATATGGAAATCATTTTTACTGTATATTCTGATTACACTGCAAAAAAAGTTACATTCTTCCTCAGTATTTTTGTCTTGTCGCCAAAAATGGCAAACAAGTCTCGTTTTTTTAAATATCAAAATAAAGTGAATTTTTTATTTAAAAATTATATCAGTCAATGTGCTCTTATAAATTTGTTTTTACTGGCAGATATTTATTCTTGCTTTAAGCATAAACTCGCTTAATTTTGTTCAAAAACAAGAATTCCTTTTTTCCATTTTTCCATCACAAGCAAATATATATAATAATATATAATGGACTATATATATATAATAGAGATAGAGAATTTTTTTTTTTTTTTTTTTTTTTTTTTGCAGTACATGCAACATTTAATGTAACTATAAATGTAAGTCTTTCAGCTCCAATGTAATACTTTTAAGTCCTGTTTATTTCATTTATTTGAAATAGAATCCTTCCATATAGCATTAGAATTTTTTTGGTCATTTTGATCTATTTAATGCACCCTTGGTTAATAAAAATATCAATAAAAAAAAAAATCAACTCATCCCAAACCTTTGATCAGTACAGAAGGCTAGAGGTTTGTTCCAGTCCAGTAAGATCAATTGTAATGGCAATGTTTGCTTTAACAAACACCACAAAAACTCATAGCTGGAAATTTCAACATAGTTCTAAAAAGCTCAATGATGTGAGATTAATTGAATAAATGCATGTTTTTCAAAACTTAAGAGTAGCATGTAGTCACAATAAAAGTAATGATCTCTACTCAACACGCACTCTTCATAATAACTGTCTCACAGTGACGCCTTCTGGACATTTGACCACAGCTGATTATTTTGCATCATCGACACACACAGGCATGAATATAGGAAGGAAAGTGGGAGTTTTCCTCATCCTCAGACCTTATCCGTTGCAGCGGAGCCACAGAACTGCTCATAGTCCTGGAGCTCAGTCACCGTGGGCGTCTCTCCACACACCGCACACTCACGCCGCAGCCGTATGCTTCTCAAATGAAGCTGAACTGACCAGTTAAGGAGTTATTTCATTATGTTATGCCTACAGCAATAGATGTGTTTAAATAACAGCCATAATTGTTCCAGTGCAGGGTGTCATTAAGAGCAGAAAGGATACATCCTTGACCGGACGCAATTTTCAGAACTTCCAATGCTTGAAGGCAACCCATTATTCCAGGCACTGCACAATATCAAAACAAGGCACACTAAAGAACCCTGCGACATTAGCTTAGAATTACTGAATCATTACAGAAGAAGAATTCATAGTCACTTTTTTAAAGTCAGAAATAACTTCTTCAAGGTAAGATCTGAAGCAAAAATGGAAAGATCAGCGCTTTCAATATAGAAACAGTATTGAAACTGTAGTTAAGCAAAGGTTTCAGGCTTCAGCTTTGTGTAAATGAAACGCCTTTAGCAAGGCACTCGGGATACACCATACAACATTTTGTGTGGAATTAAATGCAAGAAAGAAGACCAAGTGCTATTCAGTGCACAAATGTTATAATGACATCTTCCGTTTCTGTTGTCTAGCAAACATTCTAATAATGCACGTCAATTTCAAACTTCATTCCTAAACTTCCTTAATTTAACAAAAGTTGAATGGATTCTGTCTGAACCTAAGTACAATTGTGGAGACGAAAATGAAGAGGAAGAAGCAGCGAGCTCTGATAGTACTGAGTGTAATCGCATCAAACAGAGGACTGACCCACTCCCAGAACTCCTCCATCAGAGCAGTTAGTGACGGTCTCAGGAGGAGGTGGTGTTGGGTACAAACACCTGTAACACGGCCCTCCTCTATAGTTGTACACTGTGAGCTACATGCCAAAGAGAGAAAGAGAGAGAGAGAGATTAAATAAGCTAAATTTCCCCTTCACTGAAAAGTCAAACTGTACTGTATAGATTCTTAAAAGTCTAGGGTCAGTAAGGCTTTTTTTCCTCTCTCTCATGTCTGAAGCAACGTGGCTAAGCAAGCATGGCAGAATATGGTCATAATCTGACAGTTTCAGTGCAATAGGCAGTAGCTTTGACAAGTTACTGCATGAAATACCAGTGATACCAATTATATCAAATTTGACAGTTAGTTGTACAGAAATGGTTTGAGGTATTAAGGCAAATCTTACCAGCTTCAGAGTAATAACGAATTGTTTAACATAGGATCATGCTTTTCTGTTATTATCACATATCGTACAGGCCTATGGATTAGCTATTTGGTCTCAGAAAAATCAATCTATAATTAATCAGATCGAATGTCTTTACAATAGAGCTTTGAAAATTTTAGATAGAAAGCAAATAAGATATCATTGTAAGATCTTAAGTAAATATAAGATTTGGAGTTTTGCTCACTTTGTCTTTTTTCACTATGTAAAGTTTAAGATTAAATGGTCTTGCCCTATAGACTTGGAAAATTGTAAAGTTTTATTTTGTAAAACATCTTTTGTTCAGACTGTTCTCTCAGTGAAAGGTGTACAATTTTGGAATTCATTGCCTGATTATTTAAAATCTGCTGCAAATTATAATATTTTTTTTTTAAAAAGCTACGAAATCTTGGTTGATTCAGCAACCAAGCAATTTTTTTCTATGTACTTGTTATTTTTGTAAATGTAATTTATAAAAGCCCTCCAAGGGACAAGTGTTGCAAATGAGCTTCAGCTACAAGCACTATGATACATGCATGGGACGACTGTCATTTCCACTTTATCTATGTTTACTGTATCTGTCCCCAAACAAATAAAATATTAAATAAATATAAAAAACAGTAGGACCCAAGGAATTGAGAAAGGTTAGCCAAAACGTTGCGGAATTACAGTGTTACACCTGATGACCAATTTGGCGCGTTCTTTGTTGTATTCTTTGATGCACTATTAAAAAATAGTTATAAAGCAGGTATTCCAGAAAATTCGAAATGATGGGAAATTTTTCCTGACAGAAAATGATGTCATAGGGTACAATCAAAATAGACAAGTTATTTTAAATTGTAATACTACTTTACAATATTAGTGATTTTTACTGTATTTTTGATTAAATAAATGCAGCCTTTGCATAAGAGACTCCCTTCGAAAAAATAAAAAAACCTTACAGACCCCAAACTTGAAAAGTAGAGTATTTATGTAAATGTCCCAAAGTATTTAAACACTTAAAGTGAATTTAATCAATTATATAATCAAATATCAAAGGAAGTGTCATTTATTGTAATACAGATAGCACAAGAACACTTGTTTATCCAAAACAATTCACAAAAAAAAGTTCAAATTATGTTAAAAAAATAACCTGTTCCAGGAAAAAATAAATAAAAATTCTACTTAATGCTTGTGAAAAATCAGTAATCAGTAGATCACGTGAGGTTAATCTGCAAAAACATCTGAAAACTTTAACTGACTTTCCTCTGCAGAACACACGTAACAATATTTTGAAGGATGTTTGGATGTTATGTTTCACAGAAAAAAAAGGTTTTTAACACCCTGAGCGTGAGTAAATGATGACAGAATTTAATTTTTTTTAAAGTATGTTAAAAGTATGTCTAAGACTATCCAAATATTTGGAGCCACTGTAAATTAAAACTTCAAATATCAACGTAGAGCATGCTGGCTTTGATTCAAAAACCTCACCTGTCCTTCCATTCGTAAAGCACTGGCTGACACTAAAGGCTTGCCGGTGAGAACACAGGCATCATTCACAAGGTAGCGTCTAGGAACATTGTCTGAACAGTCTGCCACAATGTCATACATGAGGATGTAAAGTCAAGGTGACAAATAGGTTTTGCACTGTAGAGGACTTTAGGAAGTTCAAGATTAACTTATGAGTAGCAATTAGTGAGAGTGGATACTGTTGAATGAGTTGTATGGCATTCTCTCTGGAGAGCTGGAGGTGATATGGCACACAATGAACTGAGGAGTTCAACCATGGAAGAGATCACAATCAGTCAACTCTCATTTGTTTACCTCTCCTTTATTGGGATTTTGTGAGCGAGTAGGATGGTACCTGCTGATGGCCTGGGCGGCAGACAGGGCTTTAGGCTGACCTTGAGTCAGTTCTGTATGAAGCACCTGTCTGTGCAGGTTACTCAGCTCCACCAAATCATAATCCAACAGACCCAATCGTCCTGAAAACACACACTATATTAATATTTACACAGTTACAGCTGTGGCATGCATCTGCATGAGGTCCAGAGACTGGAATGAGATATTAGTTTTCACGGCACCCATTATGAATAGCAGATTCAGCCTCTTCTACTTTAGCATTTATACTGGTAACTATGGTTTTGAATGTATTTCTTTTCATTTAATATGTAAATGCAAATTAAAATAAGAAATTAATAAATCATTACTACTCTTTTTTTCAGGATTCCTTGATGAATAGAAAGATAAAAAGAACAGCATTTAGTTGAAATAGTATTTCCTGTCCCTTCTGAATTAATTTAATTCTTTGGTGAATATATATATATATACACTTACACTTACAGATAAACTCATATATTGAACAGCACTTTGTGCCAGTGGCGGACAAAGTACACAACTCCATTGCTTGAGTGAAAGTACAGATACTGCTGGTCAAATATTACTCCATTACAAGTAAAAAAAAAATTTTGTTTCAGATTTTTACTTAAGTAAAAGTATAGAAGTACTTGCTTTTAAAAGTACTTAAGTACCAAAAGTAAATTTCCTTTATGTCAATGCACTGTTTTATTATTGTTGTATGTAATACTTGCAATACCTCTGAAGCAACTTACAATACATTACACCCACTGAACACACTGACTAGCTTGTAGTATCTTTGGAATAAATAGCTTTTACAGGTGCATCCCAAAAAATTTGAATATCGTGGAAAACGTTCTTGTAAGTTATTTCAAAAAGTGAAACTTTCATATATTTTAGAATCATTACATGTAAAGTAAAGCGTTTCAAAAGTTTTTTGTTTTAATTTTGTTGATTAGAGTATACAGCTCATGAAAGTCAAAATTCCAGTATCTCAAAATATTAGAATATTTCCTAAGATCAATCAAAAAAAGAATTTGCGAAACAGAAAAGTTCAAGTTCTTTGAAGTATGTTGATTTATGCACTCAATACTTGGTCGGGGCTCCTTTAGCACAAAAGCGTGGAGACTCTTGATGCACTGACTCCATCATCAGTCCACTCCTTGTGAAGCTCTCCCAAGTGTTTGAATCAGCTTTACTTTACAGTATTCTCAAGCTTGCGGTCATCCCTGTTGCTTGTGCACCTTTTTCTACCCAAATTCTTCCTTCCAGTCAACTTCGCATTTAATATGCTTTAATACAGCACTCCTTGAACAGCCATATCTTTCAGTAATGACCCTCTGTGACTTACACTCTTTGTGGAGGGTGTCAGTGTTCGTCTTCTGGATCATTGCCAAGTCAGCAGTCTTCCCCATTATTGTGGTTTCAAAGAACAAGAGATATCCAGAATTTATACTGTAGAGATGATCATTAATTGAAACTCAAATATAAATATTCTAATATTTTGAGATACTGATTTTTGACTTTCATCAGCTGTAAGCTCTAATAATCAAAATTAAAACAAAAAAACTTTTGAAGTGCTTTACTTTACATGTAATGAATCTAAAATATATGAAAGTTTCACTTTTTGAAATAAGTTACAAGAAAAAAAATAAACTTTTTCACAATATTCAAATTTTCTGAGATGCACCTGTAGAATGTTAAAAACATTTGAGAAAAAAAAAATATATATTTAACACCCCTACCCACCCCCACACAAGCAGGATGGTAGTGATTTCACACAGCTCTGACAGTGAGTGCACACATCTGTGTAGCCATTCATTCACATTTGAACAGAGTGGACATTGAAATTGCTGTAAATACAGAGTGAAAAATCAAACCTGCTTTAAAACCTAGCAACACAACTGTAGCTGTATAACGTTACAAAAGCAACACTGCTTTAACAAAAGCGCAAAACAGCAAGACTTATTTGATATCAAAACAAAAATTGAAATGCTGTCTAATTGCTCTCGTGGTACGTTGATGTCACAAACAGAGCGGTCTGTGCAATGCTGCTTCAAGTCCAAAACCTATATTTGTGTTTTATTAGGAGACACACAACAGTTCTTCTGTGGCTTTATAGGGAATATTTTCACTTACGCAATTGAGCAAAATCAGACAATATTGTGTCTAATATATAACACAATATTAATTTTATTGAATTGTTGTAAATAAATATCACATTTGCTACTGGTCAGTGTTCAAAAAAATGCTGGGAAATCACTTCATGTAGCCCTACAAGAGGCATTACTGATAAACTGTCTGAAAAAAAGAAAGTCACATTTTAGAGAAGAAAAAAATCACCCACTGACCCACTTTCAAAGCTGCTAGTAATGACTTTCTACTTCAGGACCTTGATAGAAATGTAGTGGAGTGAAAATTACAATATTTGTCTTTCAAATGTAGTGAATTAAAAATAAATTTGTCTTTACAATGCATTTAGAAAAGAAAAAAAAAAAATCATAACTACTGTTGTAGCCAATTTTTTTTTTTTTTTTTACCTCTAACACCCAGTTCTGGAAGGAGAAGCTGTCTGCTATATCTCATGATGTCTTCATTGTTCAGCGTTGTGTTTGATTTCAGCAGTGAAAGATTGATAACTTTCTCCTGTAACTCTGTTATTACTGAGTTTTCCTGGAGGAAAAGGGCACTTTATCAGTTTTCAAACAAGAAATGCTCTGTTCTGTCGAGGGATCCTATATAACCATAATCATCCACTGTATATCATTCCATGACACAGATACCCTTCCATTATGAAAAGATGATTCTGTCAGATAAATAAGGCATGTTGCCAATGCCATTCTATTAATATTTGTTTTAAATGTAATATATTCCAATATATGGTATGGATTCAGGAAGGTAACTGTAACAGGGCTAGAGTCCACAATCCTTACGATTAAGGTCAAGAAACTACAGTGTATAGGATTTATTTCAGATATTTCTACAAACATCTACTTTTTATTATAAATTGTTTACTATATAATCATTATAACAGGTTCGACATTTTAAAAACATTCCCTCGGTCTTTTAAAAAATATATACTAATTAGCCTAAACCTAAAAGAGAGAGAGCTAGAATAAAGACATTTATATATTCATCCATTCATTTATCCTTTAGATGTGTTTTTATAAACTAGCGTTAAATGCATTTGCTAAAAAATAAGAAGTTAGAAACTCAGAGCTGGGGACAGACCAAAAACCATCCATATATGGCCTTCATCAACAGCCAGCTGGAGATCATGCATCGTGCTCTACTGCTATTCCTGCGGGTTCTGGATGTGGGACGCTCAATTGTATACCCAATTTTAACCCCTGAATTTGTGGCAGCGAATTTGGAAAGTTAAATAAAATGACCGAAATTTGTACATACATCGTATTTTTAAACAGACTGAATATTTTGGAAGTGAATTCTGGAAGGTGAATATGAATTATTGATTTTTTAATTATGTAAATGTGTGTGAAATATTTTGAATTGAAATAGTCACAGCTTAAATAAACAACTATGTTAAATTTCAGGACCTAAAAATGCAAGTCCTGGAAATACAAGGCATTAAAATGCAAGCACTGTTAACTGCAATGCATCTTTGTTTTCGATTTGTGGAATTCAGCATGCTTTATGTTTCAAAAACTATTGTCATTATTCTGCTTCCATAGACTTTTGAATATTAAAACATGCAACATTGTGAAACGTTAACAATCTCGGTTTGTAACGCGAGGATTGCAGTTGAATAATAGAGTTACTGTAATAACAATCAACCGTCCGTGTTTTATACATCGATTATGGGTAAAAAAAAAAAAACAAGGTGGTTGGGGGGGTTAACCAGCAACAATGTCACCACATTCTTCAACATACTAACATTCTTTAAAAAAAAAATGCAGTTAATGAATATAAATTAATATGTTAAAATAATAAAACAATAAATAGTAGCCTACCGTAACTTAATGTTTATCACTAAAATAAACAGATTCGAGTTTCATTTGTACTTTTACTGGCACTTTAAGACGTATCTAGAAATCTACCAGTTATAGTCTTCTAAATGTTTATGTATTTTTCTTTTTAATTATTTTTTATTATTATTTTTGCTTTTTACTTTAAATATTAATGGTATCCATTAGTACACAGAAAGCAACTCAGTATTGTGAACATTATTATTTTTTTAATTTAAGGATAGGAAAGTGAGGCGAAGAAATAACTCTCTTGCTGGTAAACAGCTGGCTCTTTGTGCAGAGTTGAATATTATGGTCATGAATATTAATAAAGCCTCGCTGACGTTGCTTGATAACTTTCCTTGAGCGCCCAGTCTTGTTATCTGGTTAATATTCATGATCCAAGCCCTCAACTTAGCAATGCCCGTCTTTCAGCCAATCATTTTTCAGAGCGTCACGGAATGTTATTAATATTCATGAGTCAGGCCGTCTTGTACATTGCTCTCTCTCGTGATTAGAGTCGGCTGGAGAACGGAGGAGATGGCCGAGCGACGCTGGACCACGAGTCTGCTGGCTTTGATTGGCATCCTAGCGGCACTGACGAGCTGCGACACGCTTCCGTGGCAGGAGGAAAAGGTATCAACAGCTCATGCTTTGTTTTGCATCATTTAAAGCCCTTGCCTTTTAAGAGAATTGGCAAAGACGTCCAGTTTCTGAGCAGTGTTGTGTTTATTCAACATATTTCATTATGCTTCTCATGAAAGAGAGTGCGTCTGCCTTACAATGTCTTGTCTATTTTTAATGCATAACCTAATACAAATTTAATCATTTATTTATTCATGCATTCATTCATTCATTACTTATTGTATGTCCTCATTTTTTGTTGAAATTTTGCAATCGTGACAGTGACTGAGGAAAGTATGCTTCCTTCATGATGCTCAGTCTGTCTCCCATTGTCTAGTTGCTATGGGAGCAGGATCCCTGTCATTGATCCACCAGTAGGAGATCTTAATATTTATAGATTTTCTCTCTTTAGAATTAAATCCCTTTGTTCTGTTCTTAAGATCTGCATTTTGGGGAAATGTCTTATCCATATTTGTATGATGCTACTGTTGTAGCCTACTAAAACAGATTTTAAGCATGTGATCAGAAAACTGAAAATGACAAGTTATATTTCCAACAGACTGTAGATTATTAAATGTATACAGCAATCTTACAAGTCACATTGCGGAATATAATCTTTTATCGTTTTATTTTTCACCACCATGTTTAATTTTGACTGTTGTCTTCATGACATGAATATAAAAACAAACAAACAAAAAAGGATTTTTTTTTCAAATCATATTATTACAAATTATAAAATATATCAGAGGGTTTCTCTTCCGTGTTGTTCATATCAAGCCACAGTCATTAAGTGGCTTAAACAACACAAGCAGAATCAATAATCACAGCACAAGAAGAATTGGACTTTGAGATCAAACATACAAAAAAACAGAAGATCAATGTCATGTTTAAAGCAGAAGCAGTTTGATTAGCTGTCTTCTATCCATCTTAAAATTGTTATTCATGAAAGAAAATATAATTAAAGCTTTTCAGACTTTTCAGATATCGTCTCTGAATATCCTCCAGCTGTGTTTCCTTCTCTTTAATGTCATTTCAGAACTTTCTGTTGCCGTGTAGTTCGAACACATAATTATCCTCTAGACATATGCAGTGTATAATTTCTCATTCAAACAAGACTGTACTAGTTTGGTTGCAACATTACCATTAAGCAAGTATATAATCATCATGTTTATCTGACTGTAATAGGGGTCACTGAGTTAGAATTGCATGTATTGCAAGTCAGGTATTTTCTTCAGCTTTGTAAATGGAGTAAGAGTACACTTTTCGCTATGATTCATAACGAGTGAAGAACATCACAAATCAATTTCATTGAAGATGTCTCGGCCATCTTCAAGGGGTAGTCAGCCCAAAAATGAAAATTATC
Source organism: Barbus barbus (assembly GCF_936440315.1). Lineage (NCBI taxonomy): Eukaryota > Metazoa > Chordata > Actinopteri > Cypriniformes > Cyprinidae > Barbus > Barbus barbus. Next base: position 4,589,142 of record NC_136758.1, read on the forward strand.
TCATTCACTCAGCGTATATTACTGTTCCAGATGTATATGACCTTCTTTCTTAAGAAGAAAAATAATCAATCTCTATTTGTCCATATAAAAGAATTTCATTGAACTCATGTCACCATGAGCGCAGTTGCGCTGTACGTCGACACACTAACCACAAGGCTATTGGCGCCGACTGGCTGCCTAAATGTTGACATTTATGTCAAATTTGATTGGCAGAGCAATGTTACAAGAGTGATGAGTGCACCAATTATATATCTACAGTCTGTGAATTACTGTTTGTTACTTAATCCTCTTCGTCCCATGTGAGACATAAGGCCGCAGTGCTCTGGGAATTAGTCAAGGGGATTTTACATAGTTAAGCCATTACGTGGTGGCAAGTGAATATGTCAATGAGTCATTGAATGGTTCGCTCAGTTCATTTGTTCGGAACACTAATTCATTCAAGAATGACACACCACTACTGCTCAGGGATGCAATGGTTTATTCTGCTCTGGAACAATTTTGGCAAAGCAAAAATGCACAAAACAACTGGTTTCTAAAAGCAATATTAAAGCAATATCAGACTAACCATTTTGCACACAATCATAACTGCGATTACCTGCAGACAAATCAGCTGTGCTGAAATTTGTAACAACAGTAGGCAAGTTTACATGCACTCATTTGTGTCAGTCCGAATGAATGCTATCCAGTTTCAGATTCAGAAATCTCTATTCGCATGAACCCTAAATTTTGCAATCTGATTCACCTTTTCATTTACCTTTGTTACATACCTAACCTAAGGAAATATCTCAAATATGTCAGAAAAGCTTTTTTGCAGATATTTAGTAAATATTCAGTCTGCTCTACTGACAAGTTCATAAGACAAAAACCAATGCACATTTGTAAGATGTAAACTGTATCTAAACAGAGATCTTATTATAAAAAGACTCTGGTAAACATGCATCAAGGCATAGAGCATGTAGGCAATGTATTTTTGAATCCAGCTGAGAAGATTCAAAGTTTACATACTAAGGGTATGTTTACACGATTGCATTTTTGTAGTTTGCTATCATGTCCAAAAACTTGCACTTTTGAGCCCATTTTCAAAAGTTTGTGTTTTCAGGCCCCCAAAATGCTGTTGTCTTGTAAATGAATGGCCAAAATGCGGAAGGTTTCTATTTTTAGTTTAAAAAAGTGATGTGTAAACTTCCCCTCATTTTGTTCCTGTTCATTTGATTATTTCTACACCACTCCTTTCAATTCGATCAGAATTTAATTTGGATTGAGCTCAGTTTGATCAATTGAGGTTGAAGGCTTTTCAATTTGATTACTAATGGCAAGGATGGCAAGGAGTCCTGCTTACGACAGAGTCCACAAGCTCCTGAGTCCATGACAAGACCAAGACAATAAAAATATGGACCGTATTCTTGGACAAGGATGTGTTCTTGGTCTATTCATGGCCCCAGGGACATGTTAACTTGGACTCAAGACTTGTGACACAAAAGTATGAATACCCCACTGTGGAATAAATTAATGAATAAAGGTTTTTATTCCTTTTTCACTTCAGCTGAAACATGAAGCAACCACACTGATCTCCAGTGAACTGAGCAGTGTTGTATCTCGTACCGATCTGGACCGGATGTGGCAGAAAGACCTGAAGCCCATGCTTGTTGTGCGCTACCCTGGTTCAACTGGAAGCCAACACGTTCAGCAGGTCAGTGTGTGTTTGTGTATGAAAGCAAGTGTTAAATGTGACAGTGTTCGGTGTCTGAGTTTCTCTCTCTTTAGCATATTAAATCAACCCTCGGCTCGATGAAAGCAGGATGGGAAGTGACAGAGGATGGCTTCTATGCTCATACGCCTTACAGCCAACTTCCCTTTACCAACATAATTGCAACTCTCAACCCTGAGGCCAAACGTCAGTTGGTTCTGGCCTGCCACTTTGACTCCAAATACTACCCTCCACAGTGGGACGGGCGTGAGTTTCTTGGAGCAACGGATTCTGCTGTTCCCTGCTCTATGATTTTGGAACTAGCAAGAGCCCAAGATGACGAACTAAAGACCCTGAAGGTATGGCAATGTACACAGGAACATATATTTTTTATTTGTTTTTAGTTTTAATATTTTTAGCAGATGTGCTTTACTTTATTAATTTTTTTTGCTGTGCCACTTTTTTCACAGTAAAAGTTTCTTGGGAGACTTTTAGAAATATATTCTCTGTTAAAGCACTGCCACTACAGCCATAACCATGAGCACTGTGTTTCAACATGGTACATGATATTAAATAGATTATGAGTAGAGTAGATTAAGGAGAAATATAGGCTAATTGGAAAAACATGCCTATACCTACACTTTAGCAAAACCTATACGTGCAATTTACGGCAGTTTCAAGCTGAAATGAACACTGGTAGCAGTAAAACGGTAACAACTTTTATTACTTTTCACATAAATTACGATTACAGGGTCAGATTATTAAAGACTTGAATGACTTCAATGTATTAAATTAATACATTTTGACATTTGCATCACATAACCGCTCCATATAAATGGATTTCTGACATATAGTAAACTTGCTTGGTAGATCACCTGGTACAGCGATGCAGAGCATGAGTCCCGTGTATCACGATAAAAAACCTCAAAGCAAGCTAAAATGGCATGGTTGCTTCATCAAATGCATTTTTATCTTACATTTACTTTTGTTAACATTATCAGGTTTAGGTTTAGAGTTGGGTTTATTGTAGGTGGTGCATAATTTTTGCCACAGCATTAACATTTTGCTTTAAAGTGCCATGCAGTGTTGGGTGTAACGCGTTACTAAGTAACTGTAATATGCGTTACTGTAATTAAATTACTTATATACTGAAAAAGTAAAGTAAGGGATTACTGGTCATTTTAAGGTAATTTAATTACAGTTACTTGTAAAGTACTTGCGTTACATACAGTAAATAATTTCAACAGTTCAATATTGAATTTCAATATTCAATATTGAATTTGAAATGTAAATTTACCATCTAAAGATCAAATTGAATGCAGCGGCTTTAACCCTCCGCGCGCCGGCTCATTCACTTTCAGATTTTCCTGATTCACAGAGAAACCTTAAATACTCAGATACATATAAGACTAAAATCAATTGAATCTAAAAAGCTTGAATTTTACTTTTAAATGAGCGAATTCAAATCAGAAACGAATATTATCTGATTATGTAATCGGTATGAAACTAAAGCGAGACTAGTCTTTCCCGTATCTGAAAGCCTGAAGTGTCTACTTTTAAATGAACGAATTCAAATCGAAAACAAATATTATCTGATTATGTAGGTTTAATCCGTATGAAACTGAGGTAGGCTACAGTCTTTCCCGTATCTGAGCTCATTATATGCAGTCACCTGCGCGCAAACACCCTCACTTGGAAACAAAAAAATAAAAATTCAAGATTCATCTAATTTTCATCATTTTTGAAAGAAGACCTACTATGATGAATTTACCTCATAAGAACAGCGCAATCTGACATGGCTTTATTCAGCAGAGAAGATAATTTCTGTAATTTATTCTTACCAACATTAACGTGTTATTTTTACATAAACCTGTACGGATTTTACTAGTTGGGTTTTTCCTTAACATCTTGCCAAACTGAAATGTATTGTTTAACTTTTAAGCGTATTTCTATTTGTTAACCAAAGAAGGTTACATTTTTATAAAAAGTTTTAAGTATTACAGTTGTTTTAAAGCTAAAAGGCTAAACTATTCTATGTTTGACTCAAATTGAAAGAATAAAGATTTTAATTTCTATTAAGGTTTATAGGGATTTTAAAATGTAGCCTAATTAGCAATTTGAATAATTAAGTTACTTACTGAGTAACTAAGTTACTTTTCAGACAGAGTAATTAGTAAAGTAATATAAATACAATATTTAGTAACTGTAATTAATTACTTTTTGAAAGTAACTTGCCCAACACTGGTGCCATGTAAAGAAATGTCACCACAAGCGCATTTTTGTAATGAGCCTCAGTTGTTAATTAGATAAAATCAATATTAAAACTGTTGTGAAGGCATAATGCCAGTGGGGGTTGTTAGGTTGAGGTGATTTTTTTTAATCCCGAACCACTTTTTTTCTTCAGAAAAAGTAAAAAATCTCTTCTGTCATGTTCTGTGTTCATGTATAGTGGTCGGTTTTCTAAATTGTTCTTCCTAAAACAGAAGTTGCATATAAATTAGCTTCGGCGTAATCAGATGAAATACCGTTGAAATGCCGGTAGTTAAACGTTATCGGAGATGATGATCAGGAAAGCAGTTGAAAGCTTTATTGAACTAAATTGTTGTTTTGTTAATAATTACCTTTTACCATTACCAATTTCTCCTTTCCAGTTGTTAGCTGAACTTTAATGTGTGCCAATCATGGTTGTGCTGTATTCTGTAGTGTCACAGGTAGATGGCAGCATGTGTGTGTTTGCTCCTTCTCATAGGATTCTGGGTCAGATTTGTCACTTCAGCTCCTCTTCTTTGATGGAGAGGAGGCACTTTACCAGTGGACCTCTGAAGACTCGCTCTATGGCTCCCGTCATTTAGCCCACAAAATGGCGACAACAGCACATCCACCGGAAGCCACCAACACCAGCCAGCTCGACGGCATTGTACAGTTCTCTCACAAACAATGATTAATACATAAATATAGTTGACGTACAGCCAAACTAATCTAAAAATCACTCACAGTATCCTACTTATTGTTCGATTTGTTTTTTTCTGTTAGTATTCATTTATTCTATTCTTATTCACTCATTCTTATGTTGTTCCAAATCTATATGCTCTCCTTGAAAAACAAAATGATATATTTTGATATATCGCCTGTCCCAGGTACTGTTAAAGTGGCCCATATGACTTATGCGCAGTGTTATAAGATTTCTGAAACTTTGTGTATGGAACATACTAATATTTAATTTGGTATTCACTGACAGGCTTTCCTTCTGCTGTAGCTCTCAGATTACATCTGTGCTTCCTCATAAGATTTTTCTTTCTCTTACACAGCTATCTTCCTGCTGCGCTATCAGCAGATATATTTTAGATGCAAATGCACCATTCATATAATATAGATGAATGGTGCATAAATATAGTCCTGAATTATCTTGTATATGCAAATGCACAATCAGGAAAAGGTGCAAATGCTGTCACTGTGGTGGTACCTTTTCTATTGGTACACTTTTGAACCTTGTTTACACCTATATTGTGCATATTGGTACTTTAAAGGTACATACTAGTACCTGAAATGTACATATTAGTACAGTAACTTTTGAAAGGGTACTGCCACAGTGACAGCTTTTGGACCTTTTTTTGGTGTATTATAAATGTAAGGCTAAAGAACATGAATGCAAGCAAACATTGACAAACCTGGTTAAAGTCTTCAGCTGAATGAAGCCTTAAATTTCTCACCAGGATTTGTTTGTTCTGCTGGACTTGATTGGAGGTCCAAATCCTCGCTTCGGTAATCAGTTCTCCAGTACGACCCGATGGCTTTCAAGACTAAAAAATATTGGTTAGTATTTTTCTGCTCTATTTTCTTATTGACTAGCATAACATAAACAAGCATTTGGCCTTTTATAAAAGCAACAAATGAAATATTGTAAATGAATTGATGCTGAAAGGAAAACTCTCTTTCGTGTTATCTAGAGCGTCGGCTGCATGCGCTCGGTCAGCTAGAGAATCACCCTAATGAGGTTCAGTACTTCTGGCCTGGCCTGCATGTGGGGCTCATTCTGGATGACCACATACCATTTCTCAACCGAGGTAAAAGATCCGTCTCTGAGATTTGTGAATGTTCATATAAAAAGCATTTAGGCCTTATGTATGTATTTCTCTGCGCTCCCAGGGGTCCGGATTCTCCATCTCATTTCAACTCCCTTTCCTGCGGTGTGGCACACCTTTGATGACAACGAGGAGAACCTGGATCGAACCTCCATCAGCAACCTCAACAAGATCCTGCAGGTCTTTGTTCTTGAGTACCTCAACAAGAAAAGTCAGAACCCTATTGCTGAAGGCTCCTAATGTTCCCAAAATGTACCATCAATCGCTTGTGTCGTTTCTCAAGCACAAGAGACAATTGTGCGTTTGACAATTCAAGTTTAGACAGTTTCACCAATGACATTTATTTTATTTTTTTTATCACAGTCAACTTTTTCAACACATTTAGTGTTCATCTGTGAGTTCATTGCAGCTGGAGCTGCATACTGTATGTCTGTGGACTGTTAAAATTCAGAAGACATGTAAGTGATCCAGGATCAGACTCTGTATACAGGACTCACTGTGTCGGCAACGGCTTTCAAAGCCCAGTTCATGCCCCAGAACATAAATACCTGCAAAATAAAGATTGGTACTCAATGTATCTTATTTTAATGCTTGCTATATGAATAATAGAATTTATAATAGCCTTATACTTTCTAGCCTTTTTGACTGTAAACTGTTTTATGAATCAACAAACATATGTGTAAAGAATCATACTGCTTTATGTTGCTTGTGTGATTCTGTAAGATGCTGCCATTGTCATGTGTTCCTCGCTGACCGGTGGGATCTTTAAACATGTATCCATTTTAAATAGCTGTTCATGGTGTGAAACAGCAAATAAACAGTTTACAAAGCAGTGGTTAAAACCAACTTAGGCTTCTGAGTGTTCATTTAGTTATAAAACTTTGCCTGTGCATATGATACTGAATCAAGCTGATTTTTGGTTATTTCCACTATATATGCAGGAAGCTCTTAATGTTTGTCTGTATCTTAGACTGCTTTCATGGATCTGGGTGTTCCCAGACACAAGAACGTACACACCACATGATCATGATACTGCCATGAATTCCAGTGTCAAAAGTCCCCAGATTTATTGCACCCTCATATAGTAATATGGGTTTTCCATGCACTGGGTGTAGTTATGGTATTCCTTTCAAAAAACATAGTCACTGCAGTATGGTACATTTATCAGTTTACTATGTATAGTGCCATAGTAGACTTGTTTTAAGCCCAAGGTTTTCATTTCATATATTTTATTTCAGCTTATTATATGTTTTGTTAAACAGTAACAACACTAGTTCATAAAACAGAAGTCTGCAGGGAATCAGCAGACATCTAATATAAAGTGGGACACGTTTCATTATTATGTCTTAAATAGGCTAATATAATAAATAACCTTTAAAGGAACGAAAAAAGTATTTCCCCAGAAACATTTAATAATAAGCGTCGATTCGTTTAACGATGTTATTTAACACATCTGAATAAGTTTGGTACTTTACAAAGGAATTTCCCGAATGCATTCCTTTATGTCATAGCCAACATGACTCCTAAAAATTAAAATCTAATGCTTAAGTAAAAGGTTATAGCCTATATATAAACGGGAGACGCAGTAATAAGAGTGGGCGGCTCGGTAGCGTTGCTCCTCCTCCGTGGGGCTGAAATCTGATACACAGTTTACACATGAACTCTTCTCCTCGTGAGTTTATCCTGATCGCTCAGTCCGTGGGATATATGGAGATATCTCGAGAGCTGTGCTTGCTTCTGGATCTAGAGCACAAGCTGAAAGAATGATCTTATTTCGCTGGTGCTTTACGTGCTTTATTATTTCTTTATTACTCATCTCTTTTGAGAATAGCTCTAACAGGTTGGACTGAAGTTTTAAAGCAATGGATCCAGTGACGAGGTGGACACCAAAGCAGGTTGTTGACTGGATGAGGGGTGAGTTTTGTAGTTCCTGCATGATATGCTGCTTTTAAAAAGTTTGGATATAAATGGTATCTCTCGGTCTAGTTTAGCCGGTGTAAGAATCTGGAGCGTGTGCTTTGTTTATCTGCACTTTCGGTGAAACCAAGATTAGTGTGTCAACAATGTTCAAGCACAAACAAAACAAACTTGTATGATCCTATCGTGTGGCAGAAAAAGAAATGCTTCTGAAAAGAACATCCCGTGTTTTTGATTGTTATGCACGTATGCATGTACTTTACACCCACACTTCTTGATTGCTGAAGACAGATTTATCAAACCGTTCATCGTTTTTCACTTCTAGAAGATAATTATACCCTGCCATCACAGCAGATGATTGACACATAAAGGACTATTCTTCAGTGTTGAAGAACTTGCTCGTGCAGCAGTGAATTACAGTTAAACTGGAATGAAACATTTGTCCAAGTGTGAATGCAAGTCAAATTCAAATGTGAATCCGAATCCAGTTCTGGTTGTGGTATTTGTACATGTGTAATCAATGGAAGGAAAGAGTAATAATGCAGGAGTCAAATGTGAATTGGACCACCTGTTATTGCATCAGTTAGAGTCAAATTCCATATTATTATTATTAACATCACCATCAGGTTTTCGTATGATCTGTTTATGGCTCACTGAGGGTTGGGTTGTTAGTGGTGAACCTTTTTTTCTAAAAATTATTCTTATATGAAATGCCAGCAATCATGCATGTGTGTTTTCTCATGAGATCAGTTTAGAAATATGGAAATACGTGCTTTTCTATGATGTCCCAAGCACTGGCCTAAGTCATTTTTTTTTCAAAGAATAATTATTTTTTGTTGAAATCAAATAAAAAGCATTTGTATCAGTGGGTCTTAAAAGGTTGGCACATGCTCTAAATATGATTCATAGGGAGAGAGAAAAAATGTAGTTCAGTTGTTTACTTGGTTTATTTGTCCTTAAAGTAATAAAATGTATTTTGGGATTTTTACATGGGCAAATTTTTCTGGAATCTGACTAGGCACCTAAGACCTAAGAACTTCGTAAAAAGTTATGTTTTTCCCTATAAAACTACTTAAAATGAATCATAACTTAACTTTGTAATTAATGTTACCATTTTACGTCCTTGTGCTGAGTCCCTTATTAATTCATTTAAGGAACGCACATTCATTTGTCATTTGTCTGAGCGTACACTTATTGCGTGCGTTCATTGTGGAGTTATAACTTGCTTAAGGGCACAATGGTGACAGTTAATGAATCAACCGTTGCAGGGTTTGAACCAACAACATTCAGTTACCAGCGTTAACTGTTATGCATGCCAGATGACTCTAAATGAAATTGGAATAGCCTTTGTGCAAATACAGTGCTATGGAAGTGTAAACTGAACTACATTGCCAACATCCAGAAAAAAAGAACAAGAGCATCCATTTTCTGTTGAATGAAATGCCCTAAGGCTTTAAAGGTTTAAAGTAGTTCATGTGGAGGCTTCTCTTTACTCTCAATGTCGTTTTATTTATTTTGGGGTTTCTTTGTACTCACTAGAGTCAGTTGAATTAAATGTTTTTTGTTTGTTTTTCCCCAGGAAGGAGTAGCCTATCTGCCAGGTGTATTTAATTCATATTTACTAAGGGTGCTTTCACACCTGTAGATCGATTGCTTTGTTCTATTCTTGGTGTGGTTCGCTTTCACACGGCAAAGTTTCAAAACAGACCAAATTTGTTAATACGAGTAAACTGTTCTCTCATTGGTCAAATTTCCACGGGTTATTTTCCGGGATTCCACTTTAGCCAATCGGACCAGTTGTTTTGGCACTGATCCGAGCGTGATTGCCATGTTCACATACGCCCAAACGAACCGAGCTAAGGGGGAAAACGGGCCAGGTGTGAAAGCATCCTAAGATGTATCATGTATTTTGCCGAGTGTTATGCTATTGGTAGCTTTAGCTTTAGCTTTTTTTATTACTTTTATTTATTTATTTTTGCTTCTGCTGTTGAACGATGGTGTAGTTGATTTGAACAGGTTTTCCCATTCTCACACTTTCTTCCAAACATGCATGAACAAACAGTAAAAGTTGAATGTCAAGTCTTTAAAACTTTTTCTGATTTGGAGTGTATTCATGGAATGTTCTGCAGAAACTGGAGTGAATAATTTCACACTTACGAGTTATGTTTCAGTCCTACTCCCACACTTGTTGAAGGACAGCTGGGTGCCTTACATTCTTTTTTAATTCTTCAGAAGCATCCAAAAAAAAAAAAGTTCTCAAACTACTGAGATGATTGAGTTACAAAACCTATAAATGACCTAAATGATGCAAAACACAATAAAAAATATTATAATAGTTAGGGAAGCATTTTATCGGACATTGGCTGATTAAAAACAGCCGATGATCAGAGCCAACTATATCCTGTCAGTCAAAAGGAGGAGGAAAAACATGTCAGAAACATGTGAAATTGCGAAAGATTTTCTTTGCTAAAAGTATGGTAACAATTACTTTCTTCTTTTTCACAGACTACGCAAAGTTACCTTGCTAACCAACCTCTAAAAACACATCCCTCCACAGTGACTCTTTCAAATGTTTCCATATCTGTAAACTTGAAGGACAGGAATATATTTGTTAAAGAACATTTTACTAATTTGATTATTTTCACAAAGTGTTGCAGACGGACAGACATGATACACGATCGAATATCCATCAGAAAGTCTTTAATAATAAAGCACAGGTAAACAGGACAGAAGGTAGTAGACAACACTCGTAACGCAAATGAGACCGGACCCTGAACACAAGAAAACTTAATAAGAATTAATGACAACATCTGAAACCATAAATAATCAAATCGTAAACCATGACAACAAGTGACAAGTGGGAAAAATCAAACAAAGGCAGACAGGAACTAAAGAATACAAGCTAAAAGTCCATGAAACTGAAACTAACTGAACATAATGGTGACAATAAGTTGGGTAAGGCTACCGGTGATGTGGAACCTTTTCTACTATATTAATGCTTTAATCTAATGTTTTCCATCCACGTAACCACAACACCATATGTGAACCCTTAGATCTTGGTATCGCCATATGGTGTCTTCATGAGATTCTCGTAAATATTTAATGGAGACTCTCTGTTGAAGTTTAAATGGAAGAGGTGCCTGGAATTTCCTGTTCTCTTCTTTAATTTGATGGGAATGTATTTTTGTAGTGTGCAGAGTATTTCTTAAAGACAGTGCAGACACAAATACAGTACAGAATTGTATGGCATTGATCCTTTCTCAGACATTTTCATTCCAACTCTTTCTACTTTTCCACCTTTGATCCCACTTTGAAAATCCGTTGATATTTGCATGAATCCATGCTCCGTTCATAACAGCACTGAGTTGACAAGGCGTGAGCCTGCTGGTTTTTGCATTCAGAACTGAACAACACAATGTGAATCTCCCAGATCGCTGTAGCTTTGTAGTGCCAGCATAAGAGCAGAGATCTCTATAAACATGCAGCTTAACGCAACAGGGGAAATGTAACCTCATGATCACACACAGTTCACTGCCCCTCCATGGGTGCCTAGCCAGGCAGAAAGTTGGACGGGACACTGTGGGTTCACTGCGGCAAAAGGCTAATCCTCAGGAACAAATGGAATGCCTATTAAATACACAAGTTCAAGGGATAGAAATGAGCTTTGGGCAAACTCAGATTTTAGTGACCATCTTCAGTTCTTGTTTAGAGAGTTCCTTTATTATGGGGAAAATTTAAACTTCATGCCATTAAAAAAAGTCTGTCATTATATACTCACGTTATTACACACCCATAAGACTTCAGTTCTTCTTAGAAACACAAATTAAGATATTTTTAATGAAACTTGAGAGATTTTGGTCCTTACATTGAAAGTCCATTCCACCAAAACTTAATTGTGCATGGATGCAAAAATGAGATATTTTAAACTAATTTTATCATCAACCAGGTGAAAAGACCCTGATACACTCACGACAAAGTTCTTTTTTCTTCTTTGCTTAGAGGTTATTATTTTTTATTATTACTCCTCTTCGTCCCGTATGGGACATGCTTAGAGGTTAGAAGTTGGAAATATCTTAGCAGTGGTGCACTGGTTGCAAAAATCCCATTGCCCCCTACTGCTGATTGCACTGTTTAGATCAGTGATACTCAAATCTGGCTCACGAGATCCACTTTCCTGCAGAGTTTAGCTCCAACCCTGATCAAACTCACCTGTCTGTGATTTTCTAATGATCCTGAAGACATTGATTAGCGTGCTCAGGTGTGTTTGATTAGGGTTACAGCTAAACTCTGCAGGAAAGTGGATCTCGTGGGCCAGATTTGAGGATTCCTGGTTTAGATGAATATATAAATTTGTGCTGCTCTCAATGACAAAATAAATACACAACAGAAATGACTGGGGAAAAAATAGCAGTTAAGAAAGCATCTGATCATGGCAATCATGGATATGTGTGCACCAGCTCTGGAATTCGGCACTCCAGTCAAGTCACGTCACGTTTATTTGTACAGTAGCTTTACAATATTGAACATTTGAAATGGCGTCACATTCAGGTAGAATTACAACTTTAATTTCTACTATAAAGCAGCCTGCCAGTGTTATTGTTTTCACATGCGAATGAAAAGAAAAAATGAATGGGATTGCCACATCAAAGAAGGCAAAGCCATGTAGCCACACCTACCTATTATGAATTCGCCAAAGACCAATGGTAGTTCAAAGGTGTTTACCAGCTGGAGAAAACTTTTAAGGAAAGTATGAATCAATCGCCAAATGAGCTTCTTTGTGGACTGATTTGGATTGAAATGACGTCACGTCAGTTTGACATAATTGCAAAACCCCATTATACAAACCCATAGTCAGCTGCAAATTGTAGGGTCATTCATGTCTGTAGCACAAATGGTATGATAATTAGAAATAGTGTTGCTTGTGGTTTCAGTCTTTGTAAAACTTTATAAATGTTCTATTAATGTATTATAACAATTATACTAAACAAACAAAGTTAGTTCAGTTGACTGCACTGATTGACAGAGTTGCTGTAGTTCTCTTCCTTTGGTGTGTTTCCACTGCTCATGAAAAAAAAATCACAAAAGTATTGGGTCTCCCATTGCACGGTGTAAAGGTCACATTATAATACCCCTCATCCAGCACCTGCATTTGGGTAAACATAGGAAGGGTGTTGCTGTGCATGCACAGACAAAGAGCCTGAACTGCATCAGGGCATTATGGGAAATCCTGATCTCGCCTTCATGTGGCCACTGCTGTAAAAAAAAAGTCTTTGTTCATTGCATACTTGCATATGATCAGGCAAATGTCTGTATCCTGTATTTAAACAGGGGAAATGAATGTACATATTGCAAAAAGACCAGTCCAGCATGTCATCTCAATAAATGTATGTACATGCTTGACATCAGTCTCATGTGCGTCAGTCAGAGGGGTTTGTGTTTGTGTGAGATCCGAGAGTAACAGCATCACAGGGTTGAGTCAGTCGCTCATGCTGTCGTTCACTGAGAACAGTTTGGTGGATGTGACTCATCTACAGCAATAGATTTCACACGCTTTGAAAGACACCAGCCATAATATCCTTTGTCCATTCTCTCAGTGCTCACTCAGGATCTATTCATACGTTCACAACGTATTGATTTACTGTATTTTTATACTTAAGTATAAGGAGTTAACTAGCATTACTTCAGTGAAATTAAATATGTCTCTAGAGTGCTGCGTTCTTGCACTACAATTGATTAGTAAATGAAGACATTTTTTCTTTGTTGTGTCTCAAGTCTATTTTTGTGGGAAGAGAGCTAAAATAACAGACATATAGCAGACTGTAGTACTGTCTTCAACCTTCTGTGACCTGTAGGGCGATATATAACGTGGCATGTGTTTGTTTTCACCAAAAAGAATTTTCCACTGAAAGACTGATACCGAATTAAAAGTTTTCATTTCATTTATACTTTTTAATGACATAATTATGTTTTAACTCCAATATTTTGTTTAAATTAATTTAAATGGTAATAAAAACTTGATTTATTCAAAAATTACAAAATAAAGACAACATTGAGTGACTCAAATAATATATTTTACAGTGTATAAATTTATCAAATTCCTATCTAGAGTTAGTTTTCTGGCTATTTCACAAATTATGGATACTGTTTTATTGACATCGTTCTGCAGTTGAATTACTGATTGAGTGATTACATGAGACATGATACATTTCAGTACGTTGTACTGTTTCTTTCAACACTTCTCATGTTCATTCGCATTTATTTCAAGCAATAACTAGTATCTAAAGCACTTCAAACTATATTAGTAAAGAGGAAGGAATGATCTGTCCACACTGATATAGGCTATAAACGATTTTTCACGTCATATTAAAGAGCCAGAACAACACAAAAATTGGCAGAATTTGAAAGCAGAGACTTTGACTTTGGAAGTGTATTGTGATTATTAGATGGCAGGTGCATTACAAATAATGTTTAGTTCAAGCATCAACAGTGAAAACAGCATGGACTGAAAGGTCTTGATTCATCAAAATGAAGATCCATAAAAACTACAATTTAAATTGTCTAGGAAACGATATTGACTTTGTTTGGGTCTCTGTAAAGCAGTGGGATTTCAAAAGTTCATCTTATCTGAGTGTGGAGTTATGAAAATACTGGCAAAACTGTAGAACTGTAGCGTGATGATAACTGCAGATTTGTGATGAACATTCAAATCAAGAAACTCGTCTCATTTTACTATTTGCTGTATTGCAAAGATTTGCAAGTGGAATATGAAAATCTTAATTGCTCGAAATATGCTGATAATGGAAACACGCAAAAGGGCCAGGCAGGTTGATAACAAAGAAAATCTGTGTTTTGTTCATTATTATTTATTTATTTCATTTTTATTATTGCTTTTATTATCAACAGTTTGTAGATTGTCAACAAATGGACATGTGGTCTTATGCACATGCACTAATGTCCCATCCTGGTATAGGTAAGCAAGTTTAAGTTTTTTTACTTTTTATGACATGAGCTGAGATTAAATTGAACGTTGCAGAGACAGAACTGATAACTTCCTGGACAAGAAGACCATAAACAACATCTTTGCTGTTCCTCACCTATCAAAGCTGTCAAATCATTTTCGGTGCTGAGTTTGGATCGCTTATAAAGTACACCAACTTTATTTTCACATTGCAAACATTTTTGAGGATAGGAAGTTATAGCTTTTCACCTGCTTTTTGAGAGGCGTTTTAAAACTTTTGCCTCCCTTTTCCACCAAAATAAAAGCATGTCTATATGTCGAGATATGCTGCAAGAAAGTAATGAAATGTTGAGAGAACTGTACAAAATGATTGCACTGCAAAATAAAGTCTTATTCAATATAATAATTGCCATTCAGCTGTTGTTTTGGGCTGGTATCACTCATTTTCCTGCACCTTTGAGAAGTGCAGAGCATCCATAATGTCATTCCCCATGGAGAAGTAAGGGGGAAATAAACCTGTAGTATTCCTTTAAAATTTGTTATTGCATTTTAGCTCCTCTCAGCAGGAAGATCCACAACCACCCAAAGAAAGGGCAACGCATTCCCTTGAGGTTTATGTTGTCTGGGTCTCATTACACGTTTTACCCTATATTGGGTCTGTTTGCAACCAGCAAGTTGAAAAATGATGCAGGAATTTCATAATTGAGATGTTTTCCATTGGGTCAGTACATGTTCTATGCTAAAATAAGGGTGTGACAAGGTAGTTGTTAAGATATGGGGGTAACATGGGAGGTTTGTCTCAGTAATTATGGTTTGGCAGAAGGCGATGCGGCAGAGTTTGGTAAGGGTAGACCCAGTCACAGATGCCTTTTTTGTTTTCAAAGCTACTTCTGATTACAGGTCTCTCAGACTGACTTTCATGGTGTCTGCGCTGTTCAGCCACAACAATTACTGTACGAGGAGATTTTGGCAAGCGTGAGAACACAGAGCAGCTTGTACAGGTCTGTCTCTGAATGGCTGCTGGGCAGAAACCACACATTTTCCGTGTGCAGACAAGTGGAATGTGTTAAACCACCTGCATTGTATGTAAATCATACAGTCATTTTTAAAGAATTGCTCACTATGGGAAGCAAAGTAGGGAAGTCGCACTAATTACCTTAAACTCAGTCTAATCCAAATACATGAGCACAGGCAGTTTACTCACTAGAAAGTTTCATCTTTTTCCAGTGTCTGTGCTATTTCTTTTCAGGAATAATGACCAGTAAAATGGCTTTGTCAGAATGTCAACATTGCTGTTGCATCCTTCAGTAGTTTGTTGTTGTTCTGTCTCTTCCATTCCTTCTTCAGCTGTGAAACAATAGCCAGGGCTGTAGACAAATAATAGATGACCAAAACTGATGAACATGAATCTGGTCATGGTTTATTTCGCTGGTTGTTGTTTGTATTGGAAATGTAGTGTGAAGTGAGTGACACTAAAATGTTAATGCTCTATCAAGAACAGACCATCTACACTTAACCTAATCCTAATTTATAGTGATAACAAAAGCAAGCATGACATAAAAATCCATTTGCTGAAGCAACCATGCTATTTTAGCTTGCTTCTACTAGTCTTTGAGCTGTACCAGGTGAGCTACAGAGCAAGTTTACGACATCAGAAAAGCCATATGGAGCTGCTTTTTTTGTATGCAAACTTTAAAATGGTTTACAAATACATTTTACAGAGATTCTTAAACTCACTGACCCAGAGCTAGTCTTCCTTCTTCTAAATTCTGACACAGATGATGTTTGTAACCCTCAGCAAACCTGTCAGTTAAGTTTCCTGTCCCTGAAGGACTTTTCCAGTTCTTTTCCACCCTGTCTTTTCATCTAAAATGACAAACAGAATACCAAAAGTAGCCATTTGGCCCAGAGCATCTTCTTAAAAACTGTCATTCTAAAACCTTTTTGCCCCTCTTGTCTCTTGTTTCAAGAACGAGGGGTGAAAAAAAAACCTTATCCAACTGCCTTTCTTTTCTGTGTGGATTTTTTAGCTGAACTGCAGGCACATTTGCAAATCAGATGGACAGTATTGATTGTTACACAAGCTGCTATAATCCAATCAATACAAGTGGCTGACGTTATCATGTCGATTTTGTTAGATTGAATCTCAACTCCAGCAATATTAGATCCAGTCTCTTTACCAGATCTTGTAAAGATATCCATTATATCTGATACCCAAAATCAGGTCAGCAAGTCTTGTGTGATAACAAAAAGCAGCGCTTTTTCTGGTACCTAAAACTATATTGACAGAGAGGTTGATGGAGGAAGGCAAGACGAATTGATGATTTAAAAAAAAAAAAGGAGCCTGGTTTATTAAATAATCTATATCCTTCAATTTTTAGTAGGTACCAAATCTCGACATGCAACATAATTTAATAGGGCTGCACAATAAATCATATTTTAAAACAATTTCTGCTTCTCCCATTTTAATAAGCATAATTGTCTGCAATATTTGTGTGCTGTTTATTTTGTATTGAAAAGTTTCATTTTAATTTTTCAATTTTAATCTGAAAACACGGCAAACGTGTAAATTGGAGTTTAGCGATCTCTCTGCTCAAATAAATATAGGATTTCTTTCTCACGGTTATTTGTGCTGTTTGCTGCAATTAATGCGAGTTGATGTTCTTTTGATTTGTGCTTATGTGAAAATTCTGATGAAATTGTGATTAATAATCGTGATTATATTTTTGGAGCAAAAACAATCATTTTAATCATAACCGTGCAACTCTAAAACTTACCACACAGCACCTGCATATTCTATTTTGATTTATGATTGTTTAACCATATCTCTGCTGTGCTCTGTTTAACGTCTGTGACTTTCTGTTTACTCATTTGGTTGTTGCATCTAATGAGAGGTTTCACATGCGCACAAAGGATTTTTTCTAATTATTGCCTTCACAATAACAAAGTCTATCCAGATTGTGCACCATTGTGGAATTGTGGAATTCCCACAAAGGGTGACCGCCCAAAAACAATGGACATTCCTTGAATCCCAACAGGTTTACTGGAAGTCTCAATAGAACGAGCGAGAGTTCTAGTGGCAGTGGCTATTGTACACGCTGCGTATGAGGACACAGAGTATGTGTGGAGAGGGAGGTCAGACTCCCACTGGGAGGCCCTTCATTCTGGATGGTGGAAGGGCTTTCTCTCTCATGTAATCAAACCCCTGAGAACCACAGCCTGCCGTTCTGTTGACATGGGGCCTGTGTGAGCGAGACTTACGCTATGAGACTTGCAGTGAAGGGTTGCCTCTGCATTGTACCGAGAGCTGGGGGCACATCCTGTTAGAACAGATGTGCAGGTTTTAGTTTCAGAGCACAAGGTGTTGGGTTTATCAGTGATCATCAAAGTCTGTTAGAGCAAGAGCCAGATTTGCAAAAACATGACTATAGACTGAGCCAACTGTTTAATTATCCAATTTTGATCAGAAACATGATACTTTAACAAGTCTCGGACAAAAGAAACTGTAGAGAAAAAAAAACGTGGTGTAGTTGAGCTGTCTGGTTTTTAGTAATAGAGATTTTCTAGTTTGAATGTTTTCTAAAAAACACCCAGGCCCTCGCTTTTTCTGTAGTGGGATCCTCACGAGGGGCTTCATTTATAAAATGCGCATATGATCGGAATTGAGCTTAAATAACATGGATTTTATCCTACATCAGGTGAGGAACAAATTAGCATTTATAATGACTTTAATTTCTCATATGGATGCAAACTATAGAGCATACTGACTTTCTGCTACTCATAAGCCAGTAATTCAATTAATTCTACATTGTTTATTGATTTCTACATTTATTAAATGTAGAAATAAATATGCATTCATTTAATTATATGTGCAAATGTGCAGCATTTTTTCAGCTACTTTTCAATAATTACTTAAATTCATTCACGTTAAAGATTTAGTGAAAATAATATTAATATTTAACATTTTCCAAAAGCACGCTTGGATTTTCTTGCCCATTGATGATGAATGTTGAACTTCTGAAGAATAAAGACATTTTTGTGGGTGTTCATTAGGTGGAGGTGATGCATTTGTACACATTGCGCTTGAATTTAGGATGAATTGCAATTTATAAGAGAGTTGCCTTTTGAAAACATTTGTGCATACTGACATTTTTTTAAAATCATTCATAGGAATATTGTCACATATGTGAACATATATTGTCAATATTGTCATATGTTCACATAACCAGTCTTAAGTCGCTGGGGTATATATTTGTAGCAATAGCCAAAAATACATTGTATGGGTCAAAATTATTGATTTTTCTTTTATGCCAAAAATCATTAGGATATTAAGTAAAGATCATGTTCCATGAAGATATTTTGCAAATTTCTTGCTGTAAATATATCAAAACGTAACTTTTGATTAATAATATGCATTGGTAAGAACTTAATTTGGACAAATTTAAAGGCGATTTTCTCAATATTTCGATTTTTTTGCACCCTCAGATTCCAGTTTTTCAAATACTTGTATCTCGGCCAAATATTGTCCTATCCTAACAAACCATACATCAAAGGAATGCTTATTTATTCGACTTTCAGATTATGTATAAATCTCAATTTGGAAAACTTGACCCTTATGGCTGGTTTTGTGGTCCAGGGTCACATTTAGGATCATAATACACACATCATTATAATGAGGTGCCAAGATTATCAATCCATTAAATCACTGTAGGTAAATGTATCCTCTTTTGAAAAGTACATAGAAGTGTAAAAGCAGCTAACCTCTTTAAAATATATTGATTATCTGTAGACACACTTTGTCTAAATGTTTTATTGCTGCACTCAGGTTTAACTGTTGAAATAGCAGTGTTAAGTTACAGACATTTTAGGATGCATCCTAAGTCCGGCTGGAAACAGCTTTTCACAATAGCAATGAAACACGTGGCTTCATTCTTCGAGAACATTTCACATACTCTCTTTGTTCACTTCACAGTATGCACTGATACTATACGATTTTATATTGTATTCTTTTTTTAATTGATTTCTTTGAGGTCTATGTGCGTATAGAAATGTACAGTGTACTGTATATGTGTTTATTGTAAAGATTACGTCCTTGGAGACGTGTTTTGGTGTAGTCTCAATTGTAGGATTATAAAATGAGTAGTGAAAGCCATTCAGACTTACAGTATAGTCGAAAGCCTGATCAGTTTGTTTTATTTATGATTTTAGAATTACAGAGCTTTCAAAGACTTACACCCATAGGGCCAGTTTTACTAAACAGGGCAAATTAGCGCAAAAACGCAATTCCAAAACAGCGCCGATGGGAGGGGAAATTTCTGCGGGTGATTTATTAACAACAACCAACACAGACGCAACATCTCATTTACATAACGGCCAACACAATATACCAAGCGCAGTGCAAATTAGAGTATAAACAAATAAAGAAACCTTGGTACGTTGAAAAGAACCGGAGGCCAAAAAATGAAGGTTTACAAGAAGTTTTGATAGACCTGGTATTGCGTGAGTCCTAGTTGAGTCTTTTATTTCCTGAAGCATATTAAAAATAACATGGCATGACAAACGATATGTTCAGATAATTTGTTCTTCTGGCATTCCCAATAAATTAATACCTGTTGAAAAAATCCTCTCCATTCTACCAAGCACTCTCTGTTCTCTGCAGTGCCTCCTCCTAGCAACAACAATTACAGCCACTTCAAGAGCAAAATAGTTTAAGACATGCTTTTTTTCAGCGTTAAATAATGGCGCAAATGCCAGTAATTTGTTGAGCGCAAACGTTAGTAAATCTTGTTGTCGTGATTCATTTGAATATTCTCCTCCCATAAATTTTGCACCTGAAAGGGAAACTCCTATAAATGCATATTCAATAATATCAGGCGCAAACATAATGTGCCCATGCCTTTTCAGCGCTAATTCTTCACTGCGCGTCTTTAGTAAAACCTGACAGTACTATTTTACGCCAAAAGACGGTTTGCGCTACCGTAAGCTGTTAGTAAAACTGGCCCTTCATTTTTTAATTACACCCTGGTTATTTATTTCTGTTTAGCTAAACAGTTACTTAAAAACTTGTCTAGAGCTGCCTTAATTGACAAACGCGACCCTGGACCCAGTCATAAGTCGTCGCACAGGTATATTTGTTGCAATAGCCAACAATAGCCTACATTGTATGGGTCAAAATTATCTATTTTTATTTTATGCTAAAAAATTATTAGGATATAAAGTAAAGATCATGTTACGTGAAGATATTTTGTACATTTCCTATTGTAAATATTTCAAAACTCAATTTTTGATGAGTAATGTTCGTTGCTAAGGACTTAATTTTGGACAACTTTAAAGGCGATTTTCTCAATATTTTGATTTTTTTGCACCCTCAGATTCCAGATTTTCAAATAGTTGTATCTCGGCCAAATATTGTCCTATCCTAACAAACCATATATCAATGGAAATATTATTTATTCAGCTTTCAGATGATGTAATCTCAACCCTTATGTCTAGTTTTGTGGTCCAGGGTCACAAATACTTTTTAGGCTTCTTAGTTAATATTTATTTATATGAAGGGCTTTATTCAATATCCTAGTGTTTGCTGTAAAAATGTCATTGGTATTGGTATCAACAACCCTAACTGGAACACTATGGCACCTTTTTTCTGGCAATTTATGTCCGTTGTCATTGTTAACCCTTGTGAAAAGTAGGTATGCTTAACTGTACTGAATGTACATTTGTATTGGTCTTTAAATCTTAAAATTAAAAAAGTTACTGATTTCTAGTATAACTCACTGATATCTAGTATTAATCAAGTGGTTAAATTAAAGAGAGACACTTTCATGACCATGTTTCTTAACACACTTAAGTCGTTAAGTGCATTGTAATAATGCCAAATTAAAAGTTTTATATGAAGTACATTTTAAATCATTATCTTTTGTCAAGCTTTAAAAGTAAACTTATTGTCATGTTTTGACTAATATTCTAAAGCACATGTAAAAGTATATCCTAAACGATAACGTATCACCCATCCCTATTCTAAAGTTCAGCTAATTGCATGTAATATAAATTAACAGTAAATAAAATAAACTTGCAATTAGGTGTCAAAACCATTACATTCAGTTTGCATGTAAGTATACTGTTTCCATAACTATTACACTTGTATGCTGAAGTGTACTTCTTTTGCACAACGAACCGTTCACTGATATAGCAGAGCCTCAACTTTGTTTGAGTTTCCCAAAGATAAATGGAGGTGGACTGTGTGTTGAATATTAAGGTCAGTGATTTTGTCTGGCCTGTCAAGCCGCTGAGTCCGAGGGCACGGGGCCAGACCTTTGCAGCTGCTCTTTCTGTAGTGCCTTTGACTGGGTGAACACCCATCCCCCTCGTCCCACAGGACCATCCTTCACCGTCCTTCACTGCTGCTGCAGCCTGGGTGACTGAGTGCATTGTGTATCCGGCTGGGTGTACGACTCTCTTGTCACCATGTCAAGAGTCAGATGTAATCTAGCTAGCTCAGCAAATCCTTGTAACCGAGTTTCATTTGATTTACATCAAAAGGAAACAGAAGCAGGAAATACATCAACATCTCCAAACAGATCAATGCGTAAAGAAACTGAACAAGGCATAACAAAGCCCTGAAGAATCCAGCTAAACCAGTCTGCTGACATTAGTTTCCTTTGAGGTGTGCTTTCTGTGAGTTAGTAGGTTTGCTGTAATTATAGTTGACCCTTTGCAAAAACAACCAAACCTGTCAATTGTTTAAACAGCTTGACACACACACACAGACACACTCAGGCAGGTGAAACCAACATGATGTTTATGGGGTCTGGGGACTATATACACACCTGTTGCAGTGTCAAGAAAGGAAGCATGTTTCTAGAGAAATGTGCTGTTTTTTTGTGTGTATTTATCTTGCATATACTGCTGTTCAAAAGTTTGTTTTTTTAAATGTTTTTGAAAAAAAGTCTTACCAAATTGCATTTATTTGATCAAAAATACTGTAATACTGTGAAATATTACAATTGAAAAGAATGGTATTCAAACAGTTGTGCTAGATTTTTGCCCTGAATTTGAAAAATCTGTTCAGATTTAAAATGTCATGAAATGTTTTCCAGGCTTTATTTATTTATTTATTGTGGTATTGTATTTTTTATTTTTTTTATTTGATAAATAGATTGTAAAAAGAAACAGCATTTATTTGGAATAGAAATAATGTCTTTTGATCAATTTAATGCTTCCTTGCTCAATAAAAGTATTAATTTCTTTTCTTTACTCTTTTCATGTGAAGGTCTGGATGACAGTCTACAACAATATGTGCACAATTTTGAGAGAGAGAAGATAAATGGAGAACAGCTGCTGAAGATCTCCCATCAGGACCTTGAGGAACTGGGAATTGCCCGCATTGGCCACCAGGAACTGGTTTTAGAGGCCGTAGATCTCCTCTGTGCTCTGGTTAGTGTCATTATTCACATTTATTGTGGCTCTAAATGATTGACCTATTTATGACATATATGAAATATATATTTAAGGACTACCAATTTAAGCTTTACTTACTAACCAGTCTTATATTAGGTTTCTATGTATATACGGTACATAAGCATTTGATGCAATGTGCTTTTTGTGTGCATACATACTGTTAAATTGTACTTAAACTTACAAGACCTACATATAATTATATTGCAATGTTATTACACAGCTGCTTACACAGGAGGACACATTTTGCTTTAAACAACTGCTATGTGTAAGAATGGAACAGAAGGTGTCTCAGAACATGTTAGCAGAACCTGAGACTGACTTAACTCATTTTGCAGAGTGAGTTGCAGTTAAAGGTGCAAAATGCTAACTTTAGCCTGATAGCACTGAAAGCGTACGTCCCACCCTCCCTGCAAATCGCCGTCCAAAGCCACACCTCCTGAACTTATGAACGCACACAGACCAGACGACCAGAGACAAAGGTTACTACAAAACTTCACGTGTCATTCACCGGTGAGAAAACTTTATAGTAGTTAGTAACAGTGCTACAATACCAGGAAGGAAGGTCAGGTTGTTGATGTTTGCCTGCCATTCTCGCTATGTTTGCACAACGTACGTGAACGCACTGATGACATATCCTGTCTGCGCAAACCGGGTGCACAGAGGAATGCAAATGCATATGTCGAACCGAACATTATGATTGGACGAACATTTCTTGGTCCTACACCTTCCACAGAATATGTAAATACTAGTGCTGTCAAAATTAGCGCGTTACCGCAGGCGATTAATTTTTTCACTTTAACGTGTTAAAATTATTTAACGCCGTTAACGCAGGGGCGGGGCCTAGGGTTGGCCACCCCACTCATAACTGCTAATTGTCTCTTTTTTTCTTGACAAGAAGTGCATTTATTCAGTCGCAGAACGTCTTTACGAGCACATCAAACAGGAGCCGTTTCAGATGTGCGCTCCAGCTTCACTTCAGCGGCAGGAAACAGTGCTCGCAGCACATGATCTTCAATACACACACAAAGGTGCAGGTGCGAGCGTAGCCTGTATCATTTCATATCAAATCGCGAAAGAAACTACGAGCATGCAATGTCGTGATCAGTTAAGGCATGAAGTTACCAAAAAGGCAGTCAAAGCTGCCATAAAACTGTGGGTGCATGTAATATGTTATATATGAGTTACATTAAGAACATGTCTCTGAAATGGTTTTCAAAACTGTCCTGGAGCATCCTAGCACTGTCTCCTTCATCTAACACACCCGATTCAACTCGCCAGCTCATTAGTAGAGACTGAAATGGGTCAGAAAAGGTAGAGTTGAGAGAAAACACGATGCGCGTCAGGTTCAGTAGCGGCAGCTCTTAAAGAAAGAGAAGCCAAAACAACCAAATAACCAGCTGCTGTGATGTCTATTCATCAAGAATATAAGAAAAAAAGAGGAAATCAACAACTTTTATAGTTTTTAGGATTCATCTGTATTTAGTTTAGAATTTAGTGTTTGATAACTTTATTCAATTTCTGTATATTTCCTACTTGCTGAGGGGCACAGGTAGATAAATATGACATTTATTATAATGGGTTTATGTGAAGATTGTTTTAAGCTCACTTAAATTAGAAGTTATTTTTAAAGTCTAATAAATACTCAAATTGATAGCTCTTAATTATAAAATAGCTTTAGTCAATGTTAAATATTAGGGGAAACATTTTTACAGGGAAATCAGTATTAATTGGTATCAGTGATACTGGCCTTCAGTCATAAAAATAAAGATGCCATTAAACAAATATTAAAAAATATACTGTCTTTATGTTTGTACATTAATTTGAAGATTGAATGTGAAATTATTGCAATATAAAAGTATATTTAAAAACTTAAATGTTAGGTGGGATTAATCGCGATTAATTTCAGAAAAATGTGTGATTAATTAGTTCTTTTTAATCGATTGACAACACTAGTAAATACATATAAATACATTTAGACCTCTAAACTTAATGATTGCTATCGGGATGTGAAGACACTTTCAACCAGCATAACAAAAAATGTTTCTGAAGACAATCACTATTGCATCTTTAATTATCTTCATTTCTCAGCAAATATTAATATTTTGTTATCTGAATAATTTAGTTAACTAAACAGCATATTTCTGTTAAATGGGGGAGGGGGGGTCCTAAAACAAAATCTCTCGTCAAAAATAAATAAATATATATTATGTAGTAAATATAGTTTTTATTTTTATATTTTAGTCTATTTTCGTATTTATAAATGTATTTGTTTTTTGCTTTTTACTAAATGAGACCATGGACCACAAAACCAGTCATAAAGGTCATTTATTTGAAATTCAGACTTCTACATATGTAATAAATGAGCTTTCCATTGATGTATGGTGTGTTATGATAGGACAATATTTGGTCGAGATACAACTATTTGAAAATCTGGAATCTGAGGGTGCAAAAAATCGAAATATTGTGAAAATCGCCTTTAAAGTTGTTCAAATTTAGTTCTTAGCAGTGCATATTACTAATCAAAAATTAAGTTTTGATATATTTACTGTAGGAAATTTACAAAATATCCTCATGGAACATGATCTTTACTTAATATCCTACTGATTTTTGGCATAAAAGAAAAATGTATAATTTTGACCCATACAATGTATTTTTGGCTATTGCTACAAATGTGCGACTTATGACTGGTTTTGTGGTCCAGGGTCACATATAGTTCTCATTATTTTTTATTTCAGTTTTTGTTTGTTTTTTATGGTTTTAGTTTTAATTGTAGTTTTAGTTAAAGATGATAACCCTATTTGCTCAGAGAAACAAAATGATTTAAAGGAAAAAATAATAGATCCGTTTCTACATTACTGTTGTTATTGTACAACATACATTGGTGGGATCATTGCTGGAACCGAGCAGAAGGAACGTAAAGTAAATTTCAGCACTCTTTTCAGCATCTCTTTGAGCAATATCCCATAGATCCATTCAAAGAACTTAATTTATTATTGTGTGACTAAAGGCATTTCCTGGCACACAAATATTGGTCAAACAGTATTTTTTTCTTTCTCTGACCTGCTAATTTACAAATAGGTACGGTAGTGAGTCACTTGCTATTTGAACACGTTTGAGAAAAAAATGTTACGTGCACTAGCTTTTTGGAATAATAATGTTGTTTACTACACAGAACAGTATGTTGTTGAAAAAAGGAACAATTACATGAGAGATGACTATGGCTCAGACAGACTTTGGTGTCTGTAGGGGGTAGAAAACACAAGGACCTGATATGAACACATGGACATGCTTAGAAGGTTTTGGCTGCTTTGACAGATGGTCATGTCAATGCTTGTAAATGATACAGTACATCCCAGTGTCCAGCACTGAATGCTATAATTGGGCCCAGACCCTTAGGATCAAAAGCAGGCAGTGGCCACAAATCTTAAGTTTTTACCTTTTTGTTGCTATCTTCCACTTGCTACTTTTTGTAGCTTCATATTTAAAAATTGAATTGAAATTGTTATTATATGAGAAGAAAAGTTCCGTAAAAGAACCTTTCAGTGAACAGTTTTTAAAATAATTAAATTTTTATCTCCTTAGTATTTAGTAACATTAAACATTTAAAAATCTTTTTGCCACTATAAAGAATCTTTTGTGCAAAGGAAAGGTTCCATGAATGTTAAAGGTTCTTCACAGAACCATAGATAACAATAAGTAATTTTATAGGCACTATTCCAAATGCTTGACCACAGAATGTCTGATTGATCAGTCGCAATCACGTATTGCAGATAGTCGTGGAATAATATAAAAGCATGAAATATTCAGATAAAATATTAAAGTAATATACACACAGAATCTAAGATGCAACACATTATGTGAAATGCATCACAGTAAGGATTCTTGTAGATTTAATGATTTTTCCAGAAATCATATCCCTAAACCTTATCCATCTGTTTTGTCTGTAAATCACAGCAGCCGCTTCGATGGAAAAATTCTCCTATTGTCTCATATATCTGGAAATTATATTAAAGACACTCAGGCCAAGTACTGGATGCAGAAAGTGCTGCGTTTTAGTGTTACCAGCACTCCAGATCTCTCCCTGATGGGGTGTCCTGAAGTCTGTTGCGTGCTGAACAGGAAGCAAATTCCTGCCCCCATCTGTGAGAGTGTCTACCGTAAACTTTGTCTATGCCCTGATGGAGGAAACCAATCTCTCATTTCCTACAAACCATGTCAGGTGTAGGTAACCTTATACCATTCAATAAATAAAACCCCCCAAAGCACTTTGGGGAGTTATAGCATTGTCTTATTTCAGCATTTTTGATCGTTTAGTTGTCTGGTATTAATATTAACTCATCACCAGTGTAACACGCTGATATTAATGTTGATTTGAGTACCTCTCATGACAAACATATTAACTCAAATCTTAAAGCAGTTTAAGTTCAGCTTAATATGAGTTACTGAGTTCAATATATGTAACTTTTTTCTATTAAGTTCTGTGAACTTGTAGTTATGTTTAAGTGAAATGAATATGTTGGGTTTTACAGTGAATCTGTGCAACTATTTAACAGGAATTACTTTAAATGCAGCCGAAAAGATTTTTATGGAGCCATAGAAGATCTTTTCCTCAATTTGAAGCCTTCGAGATTCACAGGACAGCTATTACTAAATATACATCTAATAGCATTCTGATTAAAGGAATAGTTGACCCAATACCGATATTACTATCAAAATGTACTATCAGCATTTACACTATTAGTAAATGCTGATAGTACAGATAGTAATATCGGTAATAATATCGGTAATCGGTAAGTTTTTAAGACATACATAAACCTCTTGCATTATTAGCATCAACCCTGGCACAACATGCCACATTTTATTGTGCAAGCAAAAATGGTCATACTGTGTTGGAAAGTGATGAGGGTGAGGAAATACATATCCTTTTTAGACCATGGCAGATAGTCTTGATGCAGACTATAGATTTTTATTATTTTTTTTATCAGGGAAAAAAAGGGGTATCAGTCTTAGATGCAGTACTTTTGCAATCTTGAGATTTGCCAGACCAGGAGCAACACTCTAGTCTGCAGTTCAGATGTGTCCTTTCCAAGATATTAAAAGTGGAGCACATGGGGATGCCAGGTTTAGCAGCTAAATCAAGCAACACACATTTTGCCAAACAATTTTAGAGTCTAAATAGGGCTGTGAAATTTTAAACAGTCCAATTGCTTTACATCATGAAACACTTGAGCGAGCGGTGTTGAATTTGATACACCAAGGATGGCACTTCTAAGCGTAGATAAAACTGCACTGTGTGCAATACAGTCTCTTTGCTTTTTGCTGCGTCTAC
Organism: Barbus barbus; assembly: GCF_936440315.1. Taxonomy (NCBI): domain Eukaryota; kingdom Metazoa; phylum Chordata; class Actinopteri; order Cypriniformes; family Cyprinidae; genus Barbus; species Barbus barbus. The sequence continues at coordinate 4,617,572 of NC_136758.1, forward strand.
AGGACAAGCCTTCATTCATTGCATGCCAGAGGTGGATAGAATTTGCCTACTACAAACAAACTGTACTGAGGCAAGTCAAGCCTAAAGTTTTGTTTATAAATCAAACAAGTGTTGTAATTCAAAGTAGTGTTGTCAAAAATATCGATATTTCGATAAATATCGATACTGAAATATCTGAACGGTACCAATATTAATTTCCCGAAGTATCGATACACCGATACTAGCCGAGCTGTCACTTTCACTTCTCTCCAAAGGCGCGTGGACAAGCACCACATGTGACCGCACTCCTCTCCTTCGCTCTGGTTAAATAGCAAAAGTGAAGTGAATAGAAAGATGACTGCTCTGGTTGTTAAAGAACACAGCAGGAGCGCTATCTGTAGGGATCTATGATCTCCGCGATGCAGAGAACGCGCACGGAATCCAGTCATAAACACGGAATTTACAGTTTAACGCGGAATGTCATGGAATGTCAAAGTTTGGATGAATTAATCAAAAGTAGGTCATTACACTTAAATCAAATCGCGATATGGACTAGTATCTGTAAATATTAAGCTGCAAATGTGGATTTAAATATGAATCCTGCATGTTCTGCGGGTCTCTGTGTGAATGTGCTGCACCTGCGGTTTTGTTTACTAATGTGGCGCTCGCAGTGATTTCAGCGTCTGCCGTCTCAATGAGGACATAAATACAACAACAATATCTCCAGAACTGATCTGAAAGGCACTTTACGAGCATTTTACCATTTAATTTGAGTAAAACTAGCATCATATCATCAGAGGTGGGTAGTAACGAGTTACATTTACTTCGTTACATTTACTTGAGTAAATTTTTTGGGTAACTAATACTTTTAGAGTATATTTTAAAATGGGTACTTTTACTCTTACTCAAGTATATTTTTAGAGAAAAAAACGGTACTTTTACTTCGTTACTGTGGGCGACTCTCCTCTCGTTACTGTATCTTAATGCAACAAGTTAAAAATGCTTCGGTTTATTCCAAACGCGCCGTCTGCTTTTCTCTGGGCAATGAATGATTTCCATTCACAAATGATTCATTCTTTTGAGTCGATTCTGTTTAAAGGCTTTATCAAACCAGTTGGCAAAACAGTGAATCGGTTCGCGAATCAGTTTGAATGATTCGTTCAGTTCCCTGCCGCACGCGCTGAGTCTCTGAAGTGGTTCTCACTCAGATAACAGAGAGTTTAAGAACATCAAGAGCGCTGAAGACGTGGCTTTGGATCTACAGTCAGTTGAAAGCAAATCTGCAAAGGCTTGTTTGCTAGAGCTATATGAAGATCTTTTATTAGATGAACACCACGTGTGCTGTCTACTGTTCCACAGGTATAGGCCACGATACCACTATGGCATTACCAGTTTGTTGTACATGTACCTTACATTAAATACAATGTATAATTTATACATTAAATAAGCTGTCACAGAGTATGAAATGAACACCCGCGGAACCCGCGTTAGCCCTGCGCATCGGCGCGCGGCCTGTTCTAGACACAATATTAATATTTTTACAATATTTATGCTTGCAAAAATATAGGCTACATTTCTTTACATTTTGCAGAACAGAAGAGCCGCCAATATGCATTTGTTTTATGTTCAGAGCATTCATATGAGGCGTTTTCAGATGTTTCAGTGTCAGAGGTTATAGGATAATACATAATTTACTTTAAAAATATTTAATTCAGTGATGCAAATCAGAGTTTTCATCAGCTGTTACTCCAGTTTTCGGACTCATATGATCCTTCAGAAATCATTATAATATATCGATTTATTACCAGTCTTGGAAACAGTTTTGCTGCTTAATATTTTTTGGAACCTGTAACATTTTGTTCAGTATTCTTTGAATAGAAAGCTAAAAAGGGCAGCACTGATAATAAATCAACATGATTTCTGAAGGAATGTATGACTCGGAAGACTGGGGTAAAGGCTGATGAAAATAATTATTTGCATCACTGAAATTACATTAACTTATATATTTTGAACAGCAGTGTGTGTGTACATACAACAAGTGCAATCTATATATCTAAATAAAAATAGACTATATTCAGTACCTATATGATCCAAAGTAACTACCTACTTGAGTAGATTTTTTTTTTTTATCCGATACTCTTACTCAAGTAACTATTCAGACTATTACTTTTACTGGAGTAAATATTTCTAGAAGTACTTTTGAGTACAGTTTTTGGGTACTCTACCCACCTCTGGAGGTCACTCACCTGGACTCCAGACAATTCAAGGTTCAACTTCAGTTAAGTATTCAACTATTTAAGAATGACTAGTCTACTGCACAAACCCTAGCACAGGTTCAGCACACCAAATATTAAACTGAAATTTGAGACACCTGCCAATTACCTGAATTAAAAACGCCTACAAATAACCCACCACTTCTATTAAACAGTTCACAGGAGGGCAGTCTTTAAAAGGTTATTTTCCTACCAAGAAGGAACCTTTCCTTCTGGAAAGAGAATAGGTACAGTAGGACTACCCGTTTCCTACAGCACTCTCAAATCAAAATTGGAGAAACACAAAACCAGAAACAGTTTTTTCCACCCCATTTATTGAAAACCAGCTAAAGTCTTCGGTCGCTCTTGAACCATTACAGGACTGAGTGATGCCTTCCCTTCCCACTGAACACCTAGAAAAAGCAGACAATTAAATGGAGCACTTGAGTGTCAAATAAGCTTAAATCAGCAGCCTACCTCCAAAAGGAGCAGCAGGAATTCCACCATCAGGACCACATGTTGAGTCACAGCAACCACAAGCCTGGTGGCTCCCATCAGCACCAAACCACCTGCAACGAGAAAAATCAGACACGGCACCTTCAACTTGTTCTTAAGCAGCATGAACATACCCATTGGCAAAGGAACAGGATTTGTGGAGAGCATCACTGGGTGCAGAAGCAAGAGTGGCCTTCAGAATACACGTTATGTAGATCTGCAAGAGACACCACAGGTAAGAGATCACAAACCCAGAGCAGACGGAAGAGTAAAGCAAATTCATACAACACTCAGTACATACAGAAGGACTGGATGGCTCCTGGAACATGAAGGCCTCCAGCTGGAACTGGATCTTGTCTTTCTGGGTTTGAGGCATGAAACGAGAGCTGGAAGTCGTGACCTTAGCATCCACAAGGCACCTGATGATTTAAAAAAAAAACCTCAATGTCAACTGCAGCATCTACCTTACCCTAATTCTCAGTGACAAAGTGGTTACAAGGAGCAAGCTCAATCAACTGGCGATTTGGTTAGCATCTGGTGACATGAACACACCCATGATTCTCAATGAAGGAATATCTCGGAAGGGTGGTCACATCAGGTTCTTGGGTGGCCACACAGTGGTCCACAAACACACGCAGTGGGACGTGGTTGTACACCTTCACAGACGCCTCAATATTAATAATGTCACCCAGGAAATAAGTGTGTGAGGGCCTCTCATAGGACCAGTCATCTGCGAGGAGGAAGAACAGTTTAGGCACAGCCTCATTCAGAAGGCAGAAGGTCTAAAAGAAACTGCACCAACCCATCATGAGCTTCAGGGAGAACAGCAAGACTTCCTCGCCAACCTCCGTTGAAGCATAAGGGACCCAAGTTGGCCTCAAGGCATTACCGCTCACAGTATGAAACCTGCAGTTCAAGGAGGAACCAAACAAATGGTCTTCCAGTTACACCACCACAAGCAGCAAGGCCACACGTCACAAAAGGTCACTTACCTTTGGTAGTGGCATTGGACACCAACAACTGCACCATCTGCACGAGTAATCGGAGTGCCAGCGAGTGCCTCAGGTGTGTAGGTAAGAGCAAAGGTGTAGACAAGCTCATCCTCGGTCATCTGTAAGAGACTGAATGCATTACCAAGAGGATTCTCAAAAATAATTCCAAAAGGTGTCTTAGCAAGTCGCACCATAAAATCACTTGGTTCACCTGAGTGAACAGTTCCACTAAAGAACGGAACTGTCCCATGGATGTTAGAGGTTCAGAGAACCATTGATACCAGAGAACCTTTGATTTAGTAGTGTGCAGCATAATATAGTAAGATTTACCATTAGCACACTGTTGCAGTCCTGCAGTTCATACTCAAAATAGAGCACCCTGGAGCCAGGGACCCAACCGACAACAGGACATCCTCCCAAAGTCAGACCAGATGGCTGGATCAGCTGACCATTGCTAAACAAGTCCTGCTGTACCTCCACATGAACCAGATTCTCACCGCATTGAATAGCTACACTACTGGGAGTCACAGGTTGCCTCAACTGGAAGTCCACCGCCACCTCGCTCTGCACCTCTGGAACAATGGGAAACCTCCAGTCCAAAGGCTTGACTGGACCCTGCAACAACTGCTTCTCCTGAAGACCAAGAGGCTCTTGTGCAAATCCCCTGGAGTCAAGATCCTGAAACTGAGAAGCCTTTTGCAAAGGGTTCCAGAACCCTTGAGAAGAAAGAGCAGGACCTCTGGAAACTTGATCAGATTGCGGCTTCGTGCTGCTTGGACTTTGATTGTATCTCAAACTTCCCCATGCATTCTTCAGATCAAATGCCACAATCACAACCAGCACTAACACACCATGGAAAAGACCCATCCTGACAAGCATTCAAACGATACCACAATAATGCTTGTCTTTGCCATTAAGTACAGCTTTGAATTTAGGTGGCTCCTCCCCTTTCAGCTTAATTGCTTGCCTTTGATTCTCCTCTGGACCTGTAGAGTTTATGCATTAGCAAATGAGAACGTTCTAAACAAGAGTCATTAGCCAATAGAAAGCTTGATATGGATCTGAGGGTTTCATCTACACTCATTCACAATTTTCACAAGATCACACAAATAATAGAGATTTTTCTCTTTTTAAGAGTTTTAGTTTATTATAAGAACAGCTCTGGAAAAATTTAGCATTACATCACTTGCTCACCAATGGACAGAGGTGGGTAGTAACGAGTTACATTTACTTCGTTACATTTACTTGAGTACGTTTTTTGGGTAACTAATACTTTTAGAGTATATTTTAAAATGGGTACTTTTACTCTTACTCAAGTATATTTTTAGAGAAAAAACTGTACTTTTACTTCGTTTCTGTGGGCGACTCTCATCTCGTTACTGTATCTTAATGCAATACAAGTTAAAAATGCTTTGGTTTATTCCAAACGCGCCGTCAACTTTTTTTTGGGCAATGAATGATGCCCATTCGCGAATGATTCATTCTTTTGAGTCGATTCTGTTTAAAGGCTTTATCAAACCAGTTGGCAAACCAGTGAATCGGTTCGCGAATCAGTTTGAATGATTCGTTCAGTTCCCTGCCGCACGCGCTGAGTCTCTGAAGTGGTTCTCACTCAGATAACAGAGAGTTTAAGAACATCAAGAGCGCTGAAGACGTGGCTTTGGATCTACAGTCAGTTGAAAGCAAATCTGCAAAGGCTTGTTTGCTAGAGCTATATGAAGATATTTTATTAGATGAACACCGCGTGTGCTGTCTACTGTTCCACAGGTATAGGCCACGATACCACTATGGCATTACCAGTTTGTTGTACATGTACCTTACATTAAATACAATGTATAATTTATACATTAAATAAGCTGTCACAGAGTATGAAATGAACACCCGCGGAACCCGCGTTAGCCCTGCGCAGCGGCGCGCGGCCTGTTCTAGACACAATTAATATTAATATTTTTACAATATTTACGCTTGCAAAAATATAGGCTACATTTGTTTACATTTTGCAGAACAGAAGATCCGTCAATATGCATTTGTTTCGTTATGTTCAGAGCAGTCATGTGAGGCGTTTTCAGAGGTTTCAGTGTCAGAGGTTATAGGATAATACATAATTAATTTACTTTAAAATATAATTTAATTCAGTGATGCAAATCAGAATTTTCATCAGCTGTTACTCCAGTTTTCGGAGTCATATGATCCTTCAGAAATCATTATAATATATCGATTTATTACCAGTGTTGGAAACAGTTTTGCTGCTTAATATTTTTTGGAACCTGTAACATTTTGTTCAGTATTCTTTGATGAATAGAAAGCTAAAAAGAGCAGCACTGATAATAAATCAACATGATTTCTGAAGGATTATGTGACTCTGAAGACTGGGGTAAAGGCTGATGAAAATTCTGATTTGCATCACTGAAACAAATTACATTAAAAAAATATATATATATATATATATATATATGTTTTTTTTTTTTTTTGAACGGCAGTGTGTGTGTGTGTGTGTGTGTGTGTGTACACATACACATTACATAAATGTAATCTACACTCACCTAAAGGATTATTAGGAACACCTGTTCAATTTCTCATTAATGCAATTATCTAATCAACCAATCACATGGCAGTTGCTTCAATGCATTTAGGGGTGTGGTCCTGGTCAAGACAATCTCCTGAACTCCAAACTGAATGTCAGAATGGGAAAGAAAGGTGATTTAAGCAATTTTGAGCGTGGCATGGTTGTTGGTGCCAGACGGGCCGGTCTGAGTATTTCACAATCTGCTCAGTTACTGGGATTTTCACGCACAACCATTTCTAGGGTTTACAAAGAATGGTGTGAAAAGGGAAAAACATCCAGTATGCGGCAGTCCTGTGGGCGAAAATGCCTTGTTGATGCTAGAGGTCAGAGGAGAATGGGCCGACTGATTCAAGCTGATAGAAGAGCAACTTTGACTGAAATAACCACTCGTTACAACCGAGGTATGCAGCAAAGCATTTGTGAAGCCACAACACGCACAACCTTGAGGCGGATGGGCTACAACAGCAGAAGACCCCACCGGGTACCACTCATCTCCACTACAAATAGGAAAAAGAGGCTACAATTTGCACGAGCTCACCAAAATTGGACGGTTGAAGACTGGAAAAATGTTGCCTGGTCTGATGAGTCTCGAATTTGGCGTAAACAGAATGAGAACATGGATCCATCATGCCTTGTTACCACTATGCAGGCTGGTGGTGGTGGTGTAATGGTGTGGGGGATGTTTTCTTGGCACACTTTAGGCCCCTTAGTGCCAATTGGGCATCGTTTAAATGCCACGGCCTACCTGAGCATTGTTTCTGACCATGTCCATCCCTTTATGACCACCATGTACCCATCCTCTGATGGCTACTTCCAGCAGGATAATGCACCATGTCACAAAGCTCGAATCATTTCAAATTGGTTTCTTGAACATGACAATGAGTTCACTGTACTAAAATGGCCCCCACAGTCACCAGATCTCAACCCAATAGAGCATCTTTGGGATGTGGTGGAACGGGAGCTTCGTGCCCTGGATGTGCATCCCACAAATCTCCATCAACTGCAAGATGCTATCTTATCAATATGGGCCAACATTTCTAAAGAATGCTTTCAGCACCTTGTTGAATCAATGCCACGTAGAATTAAGGCAGTTCTGAAGGCGAAAGGGGGTCAAACACATTATTAGTATGGTGTTCCTAATAATCCTTTAGGTGAGTGTGTATATATCTAAATAAAAATAGTCTATATTCAGTACATATATGATTCAAAGTCACTAGTAACTAACTACTTGAGTAGTTTTTTTGTCCGATACTTTTTTACTCTTACTCAAGTAACTATTCAGACTATTACTTTTACTTTTACTTGAGTAAATATTTCTAGAAGTACTTTTACTTTTACTTGAGTACAGTTTTTGGGTACTCTACCCACCTCTGCATATCATACACACACAGAACTTTAGAAGTATTCACGGCAACCCGTCAAAATAAAAGTTCAGTTTAACAGCCTATTAAAGACCGTGTGCCAGAAATAGGCTATATTACTATTATTTAGTAGAATGTACATAATACTACTACTTACTACTACTGTTAATTTTTTTAAAGAAATAATCACAAAATATTTTAATTTTAATAGTAAATCCCCTTCATTTGCCAAAAATGTAAATGTTTAATTTTCATTAATTCAAATATAAATTAATTAAAATTGTTTTATGCCTTCATCTGATATCCAGTAAAATTTAAATACACAACACATAATTTCTGAGGGGGAAAACACATTTCATAAGGCTACTGTAAGAATAAATAAAAATAGTTTGTATGCATTCAAATAGCCTAATAGACATGCTAAAACACAGAATTTGGTAACAATAAAACATAAGGTGAGAAAAAAATAAAACATTTCATGCGGCCCTAAACGTGTCATTTTTGTTACACTTTTAATAAATTAAATGTTAAACTGTATAATTTTCATGATTTTAATGAATTAGACATGTTTTTAGATTAATAGCATTTAATTTGACCATAAAAAAAAAAAAAGAGTCCAGAAAAATTCAAACGGAAAAAAACGGAATCCAGAAAAATTTAAATGGAAAAAATTGAATGTAGAAAAAAATAAAACGGAATTTGGGGAAAAATCAAACGGATTTCATAGGGCCCTATATCTGGAAATATTTTGGTTATGAAGCAAATGAGAATATCAACAAATAGAACTTTGGATTTTAATTAGTACATGTATTAGTAAACGTTAGTTTCAATTAACATTTAACTAAGATTAATAAAAGATTAATAAATAAATCAACAAATGCAGTACCTCAAGACATTTTTTTGTTCATGTAAAATATACCGCATGTTCTCGACTTGTTACATTTATCTTTAAATTAAAAAAATTACCCCCTTAATATTGTGGCAGTTTTTTTCACCGTGGTATCGAAAATGGTATCGAGTATCGATATTTTTCAAGGTATCGTATCGAAGTTAGAAATTCCAGTATCGTGACAACACTAATTCAAAGGCATGCAAAGAAACCAAAAATTTGAAGCAGTGGAATGCAAACTTGTGTTGTTCATATCCATCAGATGCTTGCATGTGCACACCTCATAGGCATGATATGCTACCAGAAGAAAGTTTCACTGCTGAAGTCAGTGACATATTAAATTTATTGCTCCCTCAGTCATTAAAATAAAAAATGAATGAATGAATGAATGAATGAAATTAACAGTTTTTGGTCAGTGTACCAGACACTGTTGCTTTATGCCTTGCTGTTTTTCAACACCTCACGCCATGAGTGCTGCATTTAAAACAGATTAAGTTAAAACATTTTTTAGAAAACAATACAGTCCCTGTATTGTTTCATCCTATTAGATGTGTTGTGTCAACTGTTTAAATGCATGAATGCATTCTCTGTGTATGCCTCTAATCCTCTCCAAACACGGTTAAGCGCTGCCGCTGCCACATACACTTCTCCACTCTGTCTAGTTAAACTTTAAGGCGTCATCCAATATGCCATTGTGTCTAATCACAATACTGAAAATACTGAGGTTCTATTTCTGAGTGGTTTTGACACATACCCATATATAGACTATAATCAGGTACGATGCCATATTGAATTCAACACTGGTGAAAATGGGGCTGTGAGGGACAGACTTACAGTGTTTACAGTGGCAGGCACTGTAAAAAAGAAAAAGAAAAAAAATGTCCTAGATCATGTAATTTTTACAAATCGCAACCTTCAAAGCATTTTATGGAGTTTTTGTTTACTAAAAGTCTCCTTTATAAATGTCTATATGCTAGTATCTAGTGAATTTTCATGATGTTAAGCCCAAAGTATAAGTGTTAGTGTATGTATGAAGCTGAATGCGAATCATTCTTGTCCATCATCTGTGCTATTTCTCTCCAAAACTCATGACCAATAAAAATGTTGTTATACTCATAAAAGACTATAAAACAAAGGCCTGGCCAGTATTGCTATCTTGTGGCCAAACTAGTTAGTGCAAAAAATGTTAAGGCACATTTAAGATTCGGATGTGTGAGCTCAGAAAACCCTATATCAGAGGTTTAAACTAATATGGTTTAAAACGCATGATTTCAGTGCGAAAGACATAATAATTGTTTTTTTTTTAGCAGAGTATCTGAGTTACGAGCTGTAAAGGCACAGTCCTGTTCTGGAAAAGGGGGCGGGGAGCAGCAGCTCATTTGCATTTAAAGAGGCATGCACGAAAACAGCATGTTTCTGCTTGAACTTAAAATAAGCATTTTCAAAATTATATTATAAATGATCTATGGGGTATTTTGAGCTGACACTTCAGACACATTCTGAGGACACCTGAGATTTATATTTCATATTGTAAAAGGGTCATAATAGGTCTCCTTTAAATGATTCTGTTTTCAGAGTGGACCTTGAGCGTTGTAACATTGCAGATCTTTTTTAATACTCAAACAGCAACATTACATATTAACTAAAGCTGAAAAAGTGAAAAGCCCAATATGACCCCTTTAATTAAATCACAGCCTTTACATTTTGATAATCATACTAAACCATGTTACAATTTTATTTAGATTTTACCGTGGTGATGACGATATTTGCATCACACGGTATGTATACCTTAGTGTATATGTAAAAAACAAAAGTATTGAATTTACAGTAATATATAACTTACATTAAATATATAATTATTCTTCTTCCTCAGAACTATGGTGTGGAGACAGATAACTTGAAGAACCTGGTGCTGAAGATGAGAGCTGTGACCAACAGCCTTCACACTGCAACATCAGAACGAAGGAAGAGCCCTACGTATGAAAGCAACACGTCTAGCAAGCTCCCAAATGAATTCCTCTCCTCTGTGGTTGAACTTATTGGAGCAGCCAAAAGCCTCCTGGCATGGCTGGACAGGTACAACTATCCCTATTCATCATTTCTTTACACATTTCTGTTTACATATTTCTGTTTCTGTTGCTTCTTTATTTATGTAATGGGACGTATAGCATGTAAAGGGCTATGGTGTGTTGCACACGAATGATTTATAAGGGGTTTTTACTCTTAAAGCTGATGTTAACCCACTGTAAGGTCATATATTTCACTGCAAAGTACAAACTTAGACTTGCATGAGCAGCACTTAGATTTTTCCAGACAGGGCAGACAGTTGAAACCAGATACAATCCGCCTTTCTTTCCTAACCCTCTGTGCACAGCTAACCACATCTTTCTCATGAAGGAGAGATTTTTGTGAGCACAAAAGCTATGTTTCAGTTTGGTGTAGGATTTAGTTTGAAACTATTTGCACTCAGAAACTTCTAGTAAATTCACATATAATGACAAGGAAATGGCAAGTAACATTTAAATAAATGAGAAATGCTGAAATAGTCTTTTCTTGTAAATCATACTCCAATAGTCTTTAATTCACAAATGTGAAAAATCAGCGAGGCAGCTACTCCACAAACCACACAAATGATCCTCACACATTTCCAATAGGGTTGACCAGAGACTGTATAACAGAGACGGTCCCGGTCCACTTGTAAATATATACAAATGGGAGAAATCAAAATTGCGGCTGTTGTCCCAGACTCTTGCGTTTTTTTCATAGAGGCATATCAACATATCCATAGCAGTAATTCAGTCCTTTGTGATTTCTGTGTATGTGGAGCTCCCTGGTGCAATAATACAGAAACGGATACCATGCGACCAACAAAATGTAGTCTCTCTTTATTCACTTTAGATTATGTTTTTCCCCTTTCAAGTAAATAGATATACTCTCAAGTTACATGGTGCGATTGTTCTGATCTGTCTGGGAAAGAAAGAAATGGGAACTGACTGTGCTTAATGGTTTCATAGGGAGTTGACATGGTAACCTGTTTAATTCCAGCTGCAGTTTTTATGACCACAGACTCAGAAACTCCAGACACACGGTGATGAAAATAAAGTTCTTTGTTATTGTAAGGCCACATCAGAAAACCATTCACAAGGAGTTTGTTGTCCTGTCCTGGTATTAATTTGATCTTCAATGGGGTGTGAATGTTGTAAGGTCTTTTAACCTTTGTTTCTTCTGTCTGCAGAACTCCATTGACGGGTATCAGTGATTTCACCACCACCAAGAACAAAATCATTCAGTTGTGTCTGGAACTGACCACTACAGTGCAACAGGTCAGTACAACTACCGTTCCTTTAAATTGTACAGACATACTGAACATGCTAACGTTCACCTTCCACGTTCATTGTAAAGATCTCATGCATTTCCCAGTGGAGCTGGAAAGCTGGAAACTGCAGCTAGTTATCTAATCATAAGTTGTCTTGCAGTGTTTGGGTTTACTTCAGACAGTAATAACCAGACCCCCAACTCATCAGTCACAGGATCTGAGTTTACAGTTTCATTAAACAAGCCAGGATGCTCTTTTAAAGCTGGCCTCCAGCATTCCTTCATGTTATCTCCCTTGCTTGTGGTTACATGCTTTCATAGCTGTGGATGGTGTTAGGATGTTAGTTTGATATACAGTATATACTCTCTCCTGTCACATACCTGGCTAGTATTTAAAGATGTTTGGATGGTTAAATAGTATATTTTAATTGAGTTAATATGAACAGTTATTGGCTTTGAAGGATTATCGTTGGTCAGAGGCAGTGTTCAGTGCGTCACATTGTAGACATTCCAAATTTCTTCCAAGAACTTATTTTTGCGTTTTGTCAGCCCAGCATAGATTCTTGTTTGGGAAATTGAATAATCTGTAGAACTGTGACTTGACGGCTGGGGTTTCATAGGTCTTGGCTGTTGTAACGAGGACTGGAGCGTGACAACAGGGATAAGATCCAAACGCAAGCTTTATTATACAGATCGTGGTCAAGGCAGGCAGGGTTGATCACAAGCAAACAATAATATCCAGGGCAAGGCAAGAGAGTAAACAGAAACACAGGCAATGGTCAAGGCAGGCGGCAAACAATCAAAAACCAAGAGAACAGTCCAGAGTCCAAAACACAGGCAAGGCAAAAACAAGATAATGAAAACGCTCAGAAATGTCCAAATACAGCGGAACAAGACTTCGCAAAGGCCTGTTTATATGGCCGCCAAACAGGAAGTAACCATAGAAGCAGAGGGAGCAGTTTAACAGTCTGTACTAGGGCAAGAGCTCCCTCTGCTGGTGTGGCGTTACAGCTGTCTTGTTGGGATACTTATTAAACTCTCAATTCTTGGTGTGAACGGGCCTTTAGGCGAATGTAAGTGTTTAAATAAGCATTCAATTAAATGAAAAATAAATATATGATACTTGTACTAAAACTATTACAACTATTATATATTATATATTTTATTATTTATATTAATATTTATTTATTTATTTCGCTTGTGCGAGTGTTTAAAATAATAGTCAATCAAGAGTCTCTATAGAGAGTAAACTGGAACCAGAGCCAATACGGATCTCGCCAAAGACCAAACTGGTCAGAAATGACCTGGGTGTATGGAAAGGGGGGTCAAGAGATTGTCTGGTCAAGTTTCCAGCTCAGTCAGGAATTTAATGATGTGGGATAAAATCATTAGATTGCATAGCCTCTTACTGGAGAGCTGGAATGCAGCATGTCAAATGCGGAGGGGTGACAGAAAAAACTGCTTCTGACATTTTCTTTTCATTCCCAGTCACGTGAAGCTCCAAAATATGATTATAAATGTAAAATATCGATGAACATACAAACTACATCAAATATGGTGATACAAACCTCAGACAAGAGGGTTGGTCACATGACATGAAATCCAAGGATGTGTGCACTCTAGTTGAAGTGTGTCACCATATTTGATGTAGTCTGTGTACTAAGTGTTGATTATCTTTGGATGAACTATTCCTTCAAAGCTGGCATAGCAAATGTCTAGCAACCTTGGAACATTTAAAAGCAATAAGCTTCTTTAGATCAGGAGGACTGGTTCTCCTATTCAGTGTACTTTTCATTTCAGCGCAGTATATGAAATCTTCAGAACATTCCTTTAAAATATATGACATCAAATGCCTTTATTGAAGCCTTCTTTCCCTTATACCCTTAATGCACCAGATGCTGGGTTTCCTTGTCCTCCTCTTCCTCACTTTGGTGTACTCCCACAATGTGTTGTGTAATTATCTTGTCTTGGACTGGACATGGAGATGTAATTCAAGGCTGAAAGCTGTTTATTTGAGACTGGAGGTCATTCACTGTTGCTGTGTCAAGCTCTGTAATTATACAACATTTCTAAATCTGAACTTTTGGTTATTATTCACATAGGTTTCAATGTTCTGCACTTTTTCTTTCTTTCTTGCACAGGACTGCACTATCTATGACATGGAAGAGAAGATTTTGGATGTTGTAAGTATTTTACATTTCCAGTATTATTTTTTAATACTCATTTTTCATACTCACGTTATTTATTTATTTCACTTAATTTTGTAAATGAGGATTGTGTGTATGTGTGTGTGTGTATGTACTTTTTATGCAAATATTTTTTCTGTTTGTATTTTTATATCAAAATGCATTTTATCACACTCAAATCTATGTAGTAAACAATTTAGGCCAAAAACAATCTCAAAGTAATTAGAAAGTATTCAGAATGCGTTACATACAATGTGTAATCAATGAATTACATTACTGACTAGAATTTTCAGTGATAGAATATTATTAATCTGCCCAGTACTGGAAATAAACACTTGCGCACAGTGCAGATAAGTGAGCATATGCCGTCAAGCAGGCAAAGTATTGGGCATTAGGCAGGGAGAAGGAAGTTTGGAAATTACGTGCAAGTACACGCTAAGTGTAGGCATAATGGGTTGACAAAATCACAAACCCAAAGCGGGAATGGGTTGGGTTCTATTATTTATCTTATTCACTGTCAAGCAACCATGACAGAAATAAAGGCAGCCTATTCATAAGAAGCTTATAGAATAAATGGGCTGTCTGCAAAACAAGACCAATGTAGATGATTTGTATAGAGGTAAAAGTGCTACTCATTAGGACCACCTGGCTGAACTTCTTCAACTTTTCAGGTTTAATGTTGAAACCGTTCTAGCTGTGACACATTCATAATTAAAAATAAGTCATGGGCACTTGCTGTTCTCTCCAGTGTTTCATCCAGAATGTTACTGTTCATTTTGTTTACACTCCTGTACTTGTGCATTGAGTGGAAAATTAAATCAAAGCTCAGATAGCATTCAGTTTGTTTATGCAAGCCCCGTGGTTTGTTGGACTTCATTTATAGGCTTGGCTTCTGTAGATTATTGTGGAATTTAAGTAAACCTAATGGATCTGTTTTTCCAGGCCTAAATTAAAGATTGCATTAGATCAGATTAAAATAAGTGCTCACATTATTGGTATAATCAATGTGTTATTGGTATAATCACTAGACTCTGGAACACCAACTTCGATCATGTGTTTTTATTTATATTTATCCACAGTATTGCTTTTCAGTTGGTGCGATGCTTGCATGAGCAGAAATATACGCCACCAGTCTACCTTTTTTAATAACGAGCTGTAATTAGGTGGTTTGGTAGCGTAAAGTGAAAAAAGGGTGGGTTTTGGAGGAGGAAGGGAGTTCCCATAGTTTTTAAAAACTGTTCATAACTGAAAAATTACATAATAGCTATTATCTCAACTCCTTCCCTTTGGCACTTGGTTGCTGTATTCTTCTTCCTTCACCTGATACTATACCATGGGTTAAATGTGGAAAGAAACCCTCAGATATGTATGCATTTGTATCGCATAGCCAAGTTTGACCAATTATTAGTCCACATTTGACTAATTATAAGTAGACTGTTAGGGTTATTAAAATAAGTTGGCAAACTTGCAAAGTTACTTGTAGTCTGTGGAATGTCTTTTGGGGAACCATCCAAATAAAGTGTTAGCGGATATTAAGTAGACAGTCTACTAATACTCTAGTTGACATGTCTAAAGTAGACTATCCAGATAAAGTTAGCCATTTTGGAGATGTCCTTCATCCATCCAACACTATTTTTCTAAACACTCTGTTCTTCTAAATTGCAGTCAAAGATATTGAACAGTATTTGTGACCAGACTGTGAGAACCACCTCTGATCCTCTCATGAGCCAGTCAGCATGTCTGGAGGAAGTTCAGCTGGCCAACATCAAACCAGGAGAGGGATTGGTGAGATTTATTATTTATGTTTATATTGCATATCTTCACTGGAGGGAAAAAAAAATCACATAACACATTTAAACCCTATTTTATATTCTTCCATGGAACACAAAAGGGTCAATTTCATGTTTCAATAAAATTAGGATTCCCATGTACGTTCCAGTCTGCATTGATTGTAATTGCATGAACAAAAAAATTCAAAATATTTCCTTTAAACGTGTTTGTGTTTAATGGAATGAAGAAAGTTATAAGGGTGTGGAATGACTTGAGGATGAGTAAATGATGACAAAATTTAAATTGGGAGGGGAAAGAACTTCCGTAAGGTGATTAAGCTGGTTTTTGGAACTTGATAGCAGATTTGTTTTGCTGGTCCAAAATGGTCTACCAGTATTAACCAAGATGGTGTTCCTGCTTGACCTCAGCCCCTTTGATTACAAGACATGCTACGTTAAACCAGATACCGTCAGAAGACGAAATGTGAATCAACATATATTTCATTTGTATGGCTGTAGGTTCCTATTTACCAACTGTATAGAGTCTGCTCTCTTTTTCTGTTGTTTTCATGATTTTTCTCTCTGTCTTCCTGTTACTCAGGGCATGTACATAAAATCCACCTACGACGGGCTTCATGTCATCACTGGCACCACTGAACATGTGAGTAAGGGCTCCAATGACAAACGCCTTTGATTCATCACAATTCGCTTTTTGATGCCAATGGCTGAGTTAAATTTAGTCTCTGTGTGCATGCCATGTTCAGTCTAAATGAAGAAAATAACGGAAAGTAGATGGGACTTCTCTCGGTTTACAGACTGAACAGTGTTTGTAAGGGCTAAAGATGTCAGGTTTGCATTCCTAAGTAATGCACGGAGCTTTACAGCTCTGAAACATATTAAATAGCATGTAAAGATGACGCTTCTATTAATTTGAACAACAGCTCTCTTTCTTGTGATATTGCTTAATCATTGCCAATCGTCAGATTTGGTGTTTGTCACATTTTTGTGGTCCCAGGGGTCCCAACCTGTAACCTTTGAACAGGTTCATTAATTTGCTTTAGTCAGTTTTTAACAACAGATATTCCAGGCAATGATGTCTAAATCACATAACACTTCTCTGGAACTACATTCCCAAGAGTCAAGAGATGATTCATCCGCCCCAAACCAGCTGATGATTAATTACAGATTGTTCATCACTCTTGCTTGTAATTTTATTGAGTTTTTTTCAACAATAAAACAAAAACATCTCGAGCTTGTATTTAAGCATTATCACATGCACTGCTGTTGTACTGAATTTTAGGCTGTGTTTCAGCCAAGTCTGCAGTTAATGATAGCCATTACATTTCTTGTTTTGGTTTATTTGCATTTTACTTATGTAGAGATGTTGTAGCTATTTCTATTTCTGCTTGTGGTGATGCCTTTTTATGAATCCACAGCATGTACTTAAATCTTCCCACCATTATAAATATAGATTTGATTTATTAGTTAAAATGTCAGTTGTACCAAATTTTTAAACCCTCTTTTTAAAAACAATTTTAGTGAGGGAGGCTGGGATTTTGGTACAAATTGCTTAAATGGTTTTGACAGACACATCAATATTTCAAGAAAACAAATACTCATCAAATTTCCCCTGTAGTCGCCAGCAGATATGACACACAAGATCCATGCTGGAGATGAAGTCATCCAAGTCAATCAGCAGACAGTGGTATGTATTTCTGCACACAATTTCTTTGTATTAAACAGTGGTACATTAGTTGTACACTTTCAATTACACTAAACCCTTTTTTTTTCATTTGGCACCACTCCATCTGCTATTTTGGATGAATTTCTCCACATACATTCTGGATTTGTCATATTTGAAAAGGATTTGTGT
The DNA here is from genome assembly GCF_936440315.1 of Barbus barbus. Lineage (NCBI taxonomy): Eukaryota > Metazoa > Chordata > Actinopteri > Cypriniformes > Cyprinidae > Barbus > Barbus barbus. Next base: position 4,635,249 of record NC_136758.1, read on the forward strand.
AGTGCTGCCTTAGATTTAGTTTGGAACCTCATTCCCTTCGGGAGCATAATCTGAAGAGTCTGTATAAACAGAATGCTTTTGGGCAGTACTTAAGGGCTTGTGCTTGTTTGCTCCAGGTGGGTTGGCAGCTGAAGAACCTGGTGGCCAAGCTGAGAGAGGACCCTAAAAGTGTGGTGCTTCTTTTAAAGAAAAGGCCCACAGGAACCTCAGGATTTACCCCAGCACCTCTCAAAAACATGCGCTGGAAACCGCCCGTGCCTCAGGTGTGTCAATTCTAACAGTCGTCAACTCTTAGATGATTGTAGAAGTGAACTGAATTGTTTTTTTCAGACTGTAAAATTGTTAATGAAAGACAACATGTATTAAATATTTCTATGAATAATTTGATATAACCTTATTTTAACACTATATGGCCAAACATGTGGACACATCTTGAAAAAACAAAATTACATTTAACATGAAATTTTGAAATAGATATTGAATCAGGTCTCATAAATTTTAACTAACTGAATCTTGCATGCTTCACAGCTATCCATATTTTAACTATGTTAATACTTTTATACTGAATACATTTTTATTGTTTTAACTATAAATGTTAGTGCTGATTCTAAGCAAATTGAATATATGCATTTTGAAAATATGAGTATTTAAATAAAATTAAAATAAAAAAAATTAAAGTAGATGCAAATAATAAATATTAAACTACATTGTGCCTTAGTGTAAAAATCTTACCTGTTTAATTTATGTATTTTTGACAATATGCATGACATCACGTTTATTTGTTTATGTTAAAATTGTAATCCAAATGGATGGGAATTTTATAGTCAAGGAAGTTTTTACAAAATCACACAACATCACAATATTTTTTGAACAAAGTGCGTTGGTATCAGTTTATAAATCTTAAATTATATGTTGCTGTTAATGCTTAAGAACGAGTATGTCATTTTCAGGTATATTCAGTGACCCCAATTTCAACATTTTGGAGTCACACCAATATCTAAAGTAGTTTGAACAATAGATCTATTGTTTGTTTTATCATTGTGTGTTATATACATAGCTGCATTAATACATCAATTTTCATTTTGTCACTCTATTTAGTATATATTTGGCTTTTTATTTGTGGAGAGATGTTTTGAAAGGGTGAATGAAGTACAAATGGTTTTCCTTGTGTTCTACAGAGCTCCACGTCTCCTAGTAAAAGTCAGTCAGACAATTCTGGCAAACTCTGCAGTAGAAAGGACAAGCCAGCCATACTGGACCTGTACATCCCTCCACCTCCATCAGTGCCTTACACACCACGGTGAGACTGAATGTTGAACCAAGAAAACCTCTGTGAATGTTGTCTTGTAACATGTAGAAGTGAAATACCTTGTAAATATTATCCGTTCATGGGATGTAGTGCAATGGTGTTACTATCAGACTATCAGATGTAGTACTGATTGTAGAATTCTCACTTTTCCATTGCATTTCTGAACAACTCCAAAGCTAAAAGAATAGTTTACCTAAAAATGAATGATTAAAAACATCACAATAATCCACACCACTCCAATCCATCAGTTGACAGTTTGTGAAGTGACAAGCTGTGTCTGTTTAAGCAAGAGATCCATATTTAAGATGTTAAGTCTGAAGATGAAGATGATAACAATGCAAACCTTTTTTATTAAACAAGAAACAAACAAGTGTAACAGTGTGTACTCAAACACAAACAACCGAAAACTGAAGAGGGAATTAGAGCAGCTTAAATACTGGGTAGTTGAGGGAACTAATGATAACTAATACGTGGAGGGAAATTAGAAAAAAAGGACCACAGGAAACTAATGAAAACAAACGAAAAGTCCATGATAATGAAACGAAATAAACAGAACCATGACAGTCCGCTATGCATAATATTGCTTTTTCCAGTGTAAAAGTGAACTCTTCTGAATCACGAGTGAAATATGCACATATCCAGCATCTATATGTTGGTGGATTTTGATGGGAGAGGACAACAGAGGATGGACTTTTTCACTGGAGAAAGCGTTATGGATTATGGACTGTGAATGGATTTTGGCCAGAAGCGATGGCTTAAAGTTAAAAGATTTTCATCTCTGGGTGAACTATTCCTTTAAACATGATTCTGTGTTTTTTAATCATTCCTGCTGATTAAACAAGCTTTTGTCCTCTGTTACAGGGAAGTACGGAACAGCTCATACACCAGCCTTAATGTCAGACCTAAAGGCTCAGAGTCCCCGAACTCCTTCCTGGACCTGGAGAGCCACCGGCGCTTCACCATTGCGGACTATGACAAACTGTCTGTTCAACCACTTGAGGTCAACGTACAGATGCGTCCAAGAGGAAGATCCTCATCACAAGGTCATTATTTCAGAAAAATTTCAGATTTAAAAGTTTCAGATTCACATTCGTCCATTTTTTTCTTCATCGTTGCAGTGTAGCTTAAATTGAACCTTTTGTATGTTTACATTGAGTTTGACTGTTTTACATGAATGGTGCACACAGGTAAACCACGACCTCTGTCAATGCCTTCGGATACATGTTTGAGCGTGGCAGACCTGTATGCAAAGCCCTGGACACAGGGACGGAAAGGTACATCTTCACACCCATCCAGTTTAACCACTTCAGAGGCCTCAGGGAATAAAAAAAGCACATAACAGAACACAGTATCCTCCAAAAAGTAATATAGATTTCAGTTTGTAAAATTCAGAAAAAGGTGCACAGTAATGCTCATTCAATCCAGTGTATGTAACACTCAAACAAATGTATTCTAACCAAAAGTTATAATCCAATCTTTTTAGCTTTTAAAACTAGTAACTTTCACATGACATATATAAGGATACCAAAAAGGACATGATGTAACGGTGAAAGTAATGTAGCATGATAGCATGGAAACAAATGAAATTTTGACAGGAACAAAAACCAAAAAAAAAGGCCATTAACCGGTTAATAACTGTCACGGTGCACACACGAGGGAGGAACAAGGAACACGCCGACGAGGACGTAACCTCAAATCGTAGTCTTTAATGAAGACAAGGCAAGGCTGACACAGACAGGAACACCGGGGAGTAACGAGTAGACCAGACCAAATCTAACTGAACAGACAGGACTATAAATTAGGGCTGGGCGATATGGCTGAAAACTGTATCACGATATCAGTGTTTCATATCGGTCGATATCGATAATTATTGATATTTTTTTTAAGGTGGTACATCAAGTTCATGGTATTACCAGTCTTGGCGGGGACGACGGTCTTGCATAATTTGCAGACGACATTTGGTCTGACTACGGTCAGACTTATAATATCCAAAAACTGCCATACTGGGAGCTGACTTTCTCTTTTATTTACAATTTCCTCGCTCGCTGCGGCACTCATTTTCTGCTTATGAAGAGGAATCCAGCAGACCAGCCAGGTCTGGCTGCAGACGTGCACTCTCAGCCGCGCGTGCGCACTTTTTTTTTTTTTTTTTTGCGCGTGCGCACTTAGACACGAGACAACGATATGGCGCAACCAAACATGATACTGTTAAATGATTGGCTGTTAGCGTGTCACTCCCTACGTTGCTAGGTTACCAGAGAGCGAGTGCCTTTGTTAATGCAACCAAACTTGCTTCGCAGCCTTTGTTTTCTTCCGACGAAGAATAAAAAATATCGAACGTTTTATCGAACACATTTTTTATTGATATCGTTCACGTGTCTATCGCGATACATATCGTTATCGTTTTATCGCCCAGCCCTACTATAAATACACAGGTAAATCATAGATAACGAGACAAACACAGCTGGACAAGAATTAACTAATGATTACATTTAACAAGGACAGGAAACAAACCAAATATGGACACAAGAGGCAGGAACATATGACACACACGACAGAGGACTGACAATAGCGTTATTTTATCGTTCCATGTAATATTTGAAATTTGCTATCAACCAATCACAAATTCAAGTTGTACGGCCTATGCAAATGTGAAGCTGAAGCAATGTGAAATGCCCTCGCTCAGCTGTAAATTGAATTCATCATAAGTAAGTCACAAAGGCAGTGCATTAGAGGAAGAGTTTATCCAAGGATAGTGTAAGATGGATTAAACAGATCACACGCACCTACAGCCCTTCTGTGAACAGAGAAAAAAAGAATAAAACTATAGGCTTACATAAAAAAAGGAATATATAGGCCTATACACAAAATATATTTCATTTATATCATTGACAGATTAACAAAACGTAAGAAAAAAACGTGCATTCTGACTCGATCCAAAGTTCAACGGAAAGGACAATGAGACAGCAGAAAGTAGTTCTTTATTTTGCAAAAGCTTTACAGTTTTATTTCTTTAGCAAAAGATCGACTGTTTTGAATGATGTCTTGCTTATATCTGTAGGCTATAGCCACCATTATATAAGCGCTGGTATGACCCACAACATATTTTTGCATCATTGCAGCCTGTTCATTATCAAAACAAAATAAAGAAACATAAAAAGTTACACTGTTATGTTTTTTCCTCTCAAAATACAATTTTATACGAGTAGCATTTTTTTTAACAATGCAGCAAACATTATTATTTATCTTGAAAAATTACTTTCACATCTTTAAAAGTTAACACATTTTTTCTTTTGTTCTTTTTAATAAAACATTATTGTTATTGTTATTATTATTATTATTATTGGCAAAGAAAAAGTTTCCAAAAATAATGTTATTAACTGGTATTTTTTCTACTCAGACCGCTTTCGGAACGGTAATAATAATAATAATAATACAGAGGAACGCAGGAACAAAAACGTTAAAATATCGATTCTGCTCAGACTGAACAGATTTTATTTTTCTGCTTTCAAGCTCTGCCTTAAAAGCCCTGTAAGCACTGTAAGACTTTTATATTGTTACAAAAAATCTATTTTGAATTTTATTGATTCATTTTTAATTAATCAAAGAATGCTTAAAAAATGGTAATGTTTACCACAGAAATATGAATAACTGTTTCTTGGGCAGCAAATCATCATATTAGAATGATTTCTGAAAAAAACACTGAATACTGGAGTAATTCAGCTTTGAATCACTATACAGTATATTACATTTGAAAATATATTCAAATAAAAAAACTGATATTTTCAAATGTAATAATATTTTACAGTAGTACTGTTTTACTGTATTTTTGATTAAATGCAGCTTTGATGAGTGTGACTTTCAAAAATGTAAAAAATCTTACAGACCCCAAATTTTGAAATGGTAGTGTATATAGAACTCCACTTTTACTTTGGTAATGCTTGAACATAAGTTCATCTGCCTAGGAAACAGCCCATTTTTACATACCGTATGATTGCTGGGACTGCTGAGAAATTTGTTCTAGGGATTTGAAAACAGCTGCAATTACATGCATCTTTTAATCTTGTGGTCTAGGTGAAGATCTTCTGTACAGATACCTAAGCAACGAACGCATACCAACTATCGCTGAGGAGGCCCCGGGCCCAGGCTCGTCTTACAAGTTCACAGCCGAAAGACCCGCTTGTGGGACCGACTACTCACGGAACAGCCGATTCCTTGTCAATGCGGATCTACACAACAGTGCCACCATACCTTATCAAGAGGACTTAGTCAAAAAGACCCCCATGACATCCACCCCCAAACGGCCCCCCGCGGAGCCCTCGCTACTGGTCAGTTGGATCACACGGCTTAAGCTATTGACTCACTAATGTCAGCTTGCCTTCATCCTTTGTCCAGCTGTGTGCGGTGACTCTTTTCTCATGTACTTTTTCATGCTTTCACTCCTTTTCTTGGGGTATTTCTTTGTGCCTCTTATTTGTCTACATTACCACTTGACTAGACTGCCTAGAATGTGTCTAAAACGACTGGAATTTAATTTCAGAAATGTATGTTTGGAAACACGTGGGCAAAAATGAGATACATTATCTCTGCTTAACTCTTCTCAGAAATAATGACTTGTACACCACAGTATTAATTTGCATATTAAGCCACTTGAAAATGTATATCTACCTCAGCTATTTCCACAGTGGAATCCTTGAAATTCAGGGCGTTCATGGAACAGTAGTGCATAGTTTATGATTGGGGAAAAAAATTTGGTTAAAAAAAAAATTCCAGTCATTTTTCCCATTCCTACTAAACCCCATGTCTTTCCAAACAGTTTAGTCAACTAATTTCTAATTAGAGAAACAAATGCATCCTGTTGTTTCTCTTGTGCTTTTGCGTTGGATGTAAAACCTTCAATAGATGTAATTGGAGGGTTCAACAAACTTGTTTTCCAGGTTTCTATGAGTTTCATCATGGTTACAGTTTATTATTTTCTTTGTGTGTTAAGAGTATGTCTTTTGAGTAAGTTATTTTTGTTTTACACCAAAGGAATTAATTTTTGGTCTTTTACATTTGTGGTACTGTGCTTTGCATTTGTGGTACGTTACAATGGGTATATTGATAAGAATATGTTTTGTTAAAAAAAACATTTTTTTTTCCCCCTTATTTTTTATCAAAGGTATAGTTTACTCAAACAGGAATTCTGACATTATTTACTCACCCTGTGTTGTTCCAGATCTGTGGTGTTTATGCTTTGCAGGTTGTCCAAACTTTAATTTTCTGTACCATAAATTTTATTTTTAGGGTATAAAAAAAAAAAAGAACTCAGACGTTCAAAAAATCTCCTTTTGTGTTCCACAAAATAAGGAAAATAATAAGGGTTTTGAATTAAGGGTAAATAAATGATGGCAGCTTTCTTAGCTTGTCACTGTAAAATCTATGCTTTTTAGCCATTGCTAATGTCAAATCATTTTTGATTGAGGAATCATGGTAACAGGTTCATACAGTAGGGGGACCACGTTGCTCTGGACCAGTGGTGTTTTCCCACTGCCATATACATGGAAACAAATATTACAAATAAGATTGAGAAGTGTATAAATTAATAATAAAAAAAAATTTCACGGTTAAACTCCGACATCAGCTGTAATGTTGTTTTCACTGAACGCCGGGTTTCATATCAGTATTTTGCATTTCGGGATTATGCAGAAAGGATTGTCATATTAACTATTGGTCTAAGCTGTTTTTTCCTCTACATTAACTCTTTTGTACCACACTTATATCAGTTGCTTCTTTCCATTAAAGCTGCTGTTCCAGATGTTTTTGTATTGTCTTTACTGAATTATCTGGTTGTCTTCATTAAAAAGATGCAGATGCAAGTTAGTAACTGGTAATACTTTGACATTGACTACAGATTTACAAAACTCTAGAAAAGTGGACCAAGAGAAAGTTGATTTGCATGCAGTTACACAAGATAAAATGGTGTCTGAAATGTTTATGAAATCATGTTTATGACATAACAGCTGTTTGGTGACATTTGTCCAAGATGTACTCATCTTAAACATATCGTGTGGCATAGTAGCATTAGTGGCATTCCTTTCCTTTTACATAAAGGTTTTACAATCTTTCTAGCTGTTTCTGTGTTCTGCCTATATCTATAATTCCAACTTACCCTAATCATTTCACTTAATGTTTCATTCACACTGACCTCTTCAATTTTCCCATATTTGTTGCTTTGCCCTCACAAAATCTGAAATCTGCTTGTTGCTCAATGAAATGTACTTTATTGAAGAAATGCATTGATGCCTGCTGAGTAAAGGTACAAATAAGCAATGGGCACTGGCTTTGCGTGGAATGTAAATTTACTCATATTATATTACATTATATTATATTGTGCATGAATATTAATTATATGGTATGTTTTGTGACTGATGCATGGGAATAGAACACGTTTGGCTTGAACACTGTAGTCTAATCATATCTTTTGTCTTAAATCTTTTAATCTGGTGTATACAAAAATTAGTCTGCAAACTGTAGCTTTTGACATAGAATCACCACCAGGGTGCTCATCCACTTCTGCATTAGCTCATTGTTCAAGAAGTAACAGAATGAAATATGAAATGTTGAAGTGGAGCACAGCACGGTGGTCTTGCCCGTGCTGAAGCATATATTAACTGTTCTCTGTCCTGCCGCAGGATCCTGACTGGACCTCCAACAACGCATTCATCAACAGGTGGGTGCAGAACTTAACGGCAGTAGCAGCATCCACAGAGCAGTGCACATTTACTCTCAGCCAAAACAAAAGCACAGGAAGAATCTCAGCCCAGATAGTTTATGCTCAGTTATCAGGAATGTATTTTCCCTGCCAGGATGCGAGATTTGTGTATATTTATAGCAAGCAATAGTGTGGTGACATCATGGTTTAAATTCCGCAAGCACCAAAAACAGAGACAACCCCATGATCTGGGACACTTACCATCATGTGCAGATCTCGTAAATAATTCATATTTTGAAACATTAAATTTAGTTTGTAACTGCAGTTTAAAACCAAAGCAGGTATTGTGGTTAATTACGAAACATTAATCGTTAGTCACATATTAATCTGTCACTAGTCATTGTAATGTTTACTAATTTATTTTTTAAATCTGTTAACATTAATTGATACACTATGAACTTGCATAAGCAAACAATGAACAACTGTATTTTCGTAAGCAAAACAAAGGAAATGAAAGAAAGAAAGAATATTGCTCATAGTTCATGATGACTAAGGCATTAATTAATGGTAATGAGTGGGACATTATTATAAAGTGTTAACAATATTTACTTGTTGAAGACAAAGAAAGCACAGTGAAGAAAAAAATCGGTATTGGGATAAAAATGGGACTGATATAAACTCTGTTGGTCGCATGTCGTGGGACTGAAGTGGTGTGATTTCTCTAAATAGAGATGACTAAACCCTTCATTGCCTTTTCTCTTATTATTATTTTCCCTTAGTGCACAACACAAACTATTTAAATATAAATATAGTTAAATAACAAAATAATTAGATACAAATATAAATTCAAATTTGAAGTAGCACCTAAATAGAAAACATTTGTGAATGCTAAACAGAGTGCAATGCAAAGGAACAGATGCAAGGGTCAGAATATCAAGCAAGACGCAACACTATTGACAACAATATCCTTCTGATGCATGTTTTCATGTGTTCTTAGACAAAATGCAAGAATGTGTTCTGTGTGATGGTCTCATGTCTGCCACAAAAAGATTTCCTTGAATGTAAAATAAGTCCATGTGGGAATATTGGTCAGGGGCTCTGTGTCCGTCTGTCCAGTGTCAGTGTTGGAAACTTATTTGGTGCCACTAAAACTATTGAAATGATCATTTTTAATCGTTTGACAGTCTTTCTAATGATGCACCCATTCAGTACTGTTCGCTTTCTTTGGGTTGCATTATATTTAACCTATGTAAAAGCTGTAAACATGCTTGCAAAATGCATCAATCTCTAAATATTTTTTTTTTTAAACAGACAGGAACTGTAAGATTGAAATGTTATGTATTTCAAGTTTTTAATGAGAACTGCCCTTGGAGTTCATCTGTGCAAATGAATTTCATACACCAAGTGATTTTTCCACTTTACGTAACTTTACCCTGTTTCAGTATTATTAGCTTCAGACATAGCTTATTGTGCCATGCCTGTTCCTACATTAAATCTGTTGTCATCTCTTCAGCAGGTACAGCAACGGTGCCATGCGGTCCTGGTCATTCTCTCAAGCGGTAAGAACCACTTCTATACAGTAGTTTATTTTATTTTATTTTTGTTTTGTTTACAGACAGGGAGCTGCAACTCTGTGCAGACAACATCCAATGATAAAACACTACAGTGTAAAAAAACATATTACAGCAGCCATTATTATTTTATTTCTCCAATCCATGTAGTTTTTATAGACGATGACATGTCAAATATACTTTAGTTAGATGCTGTTCAGCAGTAGCATAACAAGCATACACCAAGTTATTGTATTTCATGAATAATCTCATGAATTATAGTGCACCACAACATGGAAAGCTCTTGCTTCATCTCTAGCTCTCTTCTTTCATCATTTATCAGTTTAAGAAATAATATTGCAGCAGATCTATTATATTTCATTAGGAACCTGTTTATATTTCTTATGTAGGCCCTATGTCTATTTCAAATGTATTTTAAACGTGAATATGAATGTTATATTTTTACAAAGTTCTTAAATAGAGGAGTATTGTATTTAAAGGAAACAGGGATCTTTTTTACACGGTGACTTGTGGTCATGCTGGTGCCAGCCTCCTCTTGAGCACTCAGTGAGAAACACTGTTGTAGACGCAGCTCTTGTATTGTCTTGCCTTGAAAACAGCACACAGACAGAGCAGAAGAATGGATCCTCTGTTCCTGGCAGTGACATGGCTTGCCCTCGGGGGGGGGGGGGGGGGGGGGGGGGGGGGGATATTTAGTTAAGCGGTGTGACAATCACCTGTGCAGATCATTGTGGGAAAATTTCCCCTGATTTAATCTCATGAAGTCACAGACAGCAGAGATCAGGATTTCACTGACAAGGATTCAGATGTAACATTGGCTCAAGTTTATATACATATATATATAAACGTATATATATAAACGAAGATACTGAAAAAATAGTCATCAAAGAAATTTGGTTGTAAATTTCACCAATATTTTTAAAGGTGTGTGGCTCTACCGTGCAACATTTTACAGACAATATGTAAATATGCATAAAAACACATGCCTTGGCGACCTCTGGTGGTGAGTTCTAGTTATTGACCTCTTCAACACAGCAAAAACAAGTCGGATGGATGAATTTTATTATTATTATTATTATTATTGGAAATGCTCAATAGCTTTTTTGTAGCCAGGACTTGAAGACATGTGCCTATAAAGTATATTTATTACCATTGCGATAAGGAGTGAAAGTGACAGTTTATCATTATTATTATTATTATTACTGCTCTTATATCAGCACAGTGACTAGTGCTAGTCTTCTCACACTTTTTGCACTATTCTCTTAACTAACTTTCATGAATATTGCAAACAGTGGAAGCAGAGACTACACAACACACGGCCGAGAGTGCAAGAGTGCAGGTTTCACCTCTATTTCATGTGAACAGCATTCATCATTAACAGCTGAATGTGTATAAAAATACATAGTCAGCTTTCATGTGATCGTGTTTATGGTTCTGCTTGTGTAGAATAAGAAGTGGAGGATGTTTTGAAATGTTTATTGCGTAAGCAGAAGTCCTTTTTTTCTCTAAAATGATTTGGCTGTGGGCTTTACCACTTAATTTTAAGTGTGGTAGGAAGACAGTTACATGCCATTTCGGAGTATAGAAACAGATGGTCAGACGCTCCTCCTGGTCAAGTCTGGTGAACAGGTAAAACAGATAATGTATTCATAGATTATTATATACAGGTATTGTAATGGAACAGTGTTATCGACTGCAGGCTGAAGATCTTAAAAATGTCTCTTCTAAGTAATCATCTAAACAAATCGAATTCTAAATGTTTTTATTCTTCCTAAATAGACAGCAGATTTTGACAACTAAGTCATATTTTTGTGTCACTTATAAAACAGTGCAGTGCAGATTGTCGCCTGTATTATTGTTTATGATGGCTAATGGTTTATCAGTTGATAAGGTATGGCATTTCACACATTTTATGGCAACAATTTTTAAATATCAGGCGTAAAAAAAGTCTACATTGCATCATAGAAAATATTCTTTTCAAAGTTTCTGCCATTCTGTTATACCTGAAAGAGGAACATGAGCAGTTTGAGGAAATTGAGCAATGGGTTTCGTTTAGCTTGTGTCTTTTCCACCCACAGTGTGAAAGGTCTGTTGTGAATACATTTTTTCTCTCAGATTATTAAGGCAGGGATATATATGTATGGTTGTGACATTCTGAAGTGTTTTCCATTCCATGCCAGTGTAATATTTTTGTTTGAATGATTATGTTCAGCTTTTTGCTGGCATACACTATAGTGCAGTTCTTCAATTCTTAACTCCAATGCTGATTAGGAATTTATCTCTGGATCACCTTTGAGATGTTTCTACCCTTTGACTGGAGTCCCTCTGGCAAATTTAACTAATTTTACATTAATTGGAAAGACACACACCTGTCTATGGTCTAACAGCTAAAAATACATATCAGATAAAAAAAACAAAGGTTAAAGGAACTGTCTGCAAAGCTTAGAGACAGGACTGTGTTGATCTGAGGAAGGCTACAAAAGACCTGCTGCATTAACAGTTCCCAAGAGCACAATGGCCTCCATATTTCTTAAATGGAATAAGTTTGGAACAACCAGGACCCTCCTAGAGCTGCTCGCCTGGCTGAACAACTGGGAGAGAAGGGCCTTGGCAAGAGAGGTGATGAAGAGCTGATGATTGCAGAAAGACAGTCATTGCTGCAACAGTCCACAGATCTGGGCTTTATGGCAGAAAGGCCAGAAGGAAGCCTTTACTTGATGAAGATACATTCTGGGTTCCTCCTGGTGCATAACAATGCCTGGCCTCATATGGCCACAGTGTGTACACATTTTCTGGATGACAAAGGAATTGATTATATTGACTGGCCCTCATGTTCTCCAGACCAGTCCAATTGAGAACATCTGGCATGTTGTGTATCGGAACATCTGAAGATGTCTAGTAGCACCACAGACTCTCCAGGAACTCACTGATGCCCTGATCCAGGTCTGGCAGGAGACACCATCCACCATTTTATCAGGAGCATGCCCAGACATTTTGCATATAGGCACATGGTGGCCATACACACTACTGACTTATATTATGAATTGCTTTGATGAAGCTCATGCAAGTTAGATCAGACTGTAATTTTTTTTTGTCTGATTCTCAGTGTTTTTAAAAATATATATATATTTTTTTTTTGAATCCAGCCCTCATCATTTTATTCTCAACAAATTACACCGGCATATGACTAAAGATTTTCATCTTGAAAATGTCATCCATTGAGAGCCAATGTGTTATTTAAATGTTCCTTTAAAGGAATAGTTCACCCAAAAATGAAAATTCTGTCATTAATTACTCACCCTCATGTTGTTCTAAACCCATAAGACCTTTGTTCATCTTCAGAACACAAATTATGATATTTTGATGAAATCCAAGAGCTTTCTGACCCTCCATAGACAGCAAAGGTCCTACCACGTTCACGGCCCAGAAAGGTACCAAGAACATTGACAAAATTGTCCATGTGACATCAGTGGTTCAACCATAATTTTATGAAGCTACGAGAATACTTTTTGTTGACAAAAACAAGACAAAAATAATTTTAATCAACAATTCTTCTCCCCCGAGTTACTGTCTTCTGTCTGTCATTATCAAGAGTACCACAATGCATGCATGTGCTTTCCTCTGCTCGTAAATAAGGGTTAAGACTAGAAGGGATACAGCTGCGGATACTGGGCATGTGCACATCAATATAGTGTAATATTTGTCAGACTGTACAACAGTAATTACTGTTTTTGCATTATTGTAAGGGGTAGGTGTTTAGGGTTGAGGTTGGTGTAGGCGTAGACGTTAATAAAACACAATCTAATAGGTGGAAAATTTGATTTATTGGCTGCAGCTGTATCCTGTTTGGCACAACTGTAAACAAGGAGCAGCATATACGTGTTCTATGTCAGCAGCACCACATGAATGCATTGTGGTACTCTCAATAATGGCAGTAGACGGTAACTCAGGGGAGAATAATTGCTGAATAAAGTTATTTATTTATTTATTTTCACAAAAAGTATTCTCGTAGCTTCATAAAATAACGACTGAACCACTGATGTCACATGGACTATTTTGTCTATGTTCTTGGTACCTTTCTGTGCCTTGAACGTGGCAGGAGCCTTGCTGTCTAAGGAGGTCTCAGATTTAATCAAAAATATCTTAATTTGTGTTCCGAAGATTAACTAAGGTTCTTGGAATGACATGAGGGTGAATAATTAATGACACAATTGTCATTTTTGGGTCAACTATCCCTTAAATTCTTTTGAGCAGTGTGATTTCTGAATTTTAGCAGTGGCCCAATTGCACTTCATTTTACAGAATGCGGACTTACTTTACAGTGTACTTACCCACTAACTAGTACTGAGTAATATAAGGTAACTACTTGGACTTAGATTAAAGTCAACATGTAACAGAAGTTGGTTTTGTCTTTTTCCTCCCTATTGTGACATATGTCTGAGAGAAACTGCTTCTCGAATTAGCAAAGGTCCCCGCAATGTCCATTTAGTTTTAATTGTGACCTTAAGGTCAGGATTAGGGATTTGGTTCAAGGTTAATTACAATAACTGATAATAAGTCCATAGCATGCACATGTAGAACAGCACTGTAAAATAAAGGAAACAGACTAAAACTGACCTTAATAATCACTTTGTTGTGTCTGCTTTGGTCTCTTGCCAGGCCTCCTTTCCCATTTCTCTTGCGCCGCGTTTGGCTTCTGATGAGTACAATCCGGTAATTGCTTGTGAATTTATTGTACATGAAATGTTCTTGTCTGCATTGTGAAAGTTTGAAATCATAATAGCGAGACATGGTGTGGTCATGATAATACCAGCAAATTTCATGTATTTGTCTTCAGGTGTCTCTCAGACAGAAGTCAAAGAAGAAGAATTGTGGAGGTTAGTATCACATTGCACAAACAACTTGAGATATAGTCGCATGAGAAGTATTTTTCCTGTGTCATCATTTTTGTTTTATTGTGGTATTTAAATATTTGCTCTAACAGGAAGTCCAAGAATGAGCAGAATGAGCAGAAGGAGAGTTTCAGTGAAAGATCTGAAGCCAGTCGACCATCAGGGCTGGCTTTACAGGAAAAAAGATGGGAAGGGATTTCTGGGTATTAAGTGGAAAAAGTATTGGTTCGTGCTAAAGAAAACCTCTCTGTACTGGTACCCAAATCAAGTGGTGAGTCATCCGAATGCTGAATTCCATCTTCCTTATTTCACGCTATTATTTCCTCTAGTATTGAAGATATATATATATATATAAATACAATTGAAGTCAAAACTTTACCTACACCTTTCAGAATCTGCCAAATGTTAATGATTTTACCAAAATAAGAGGGATCATACAAAATGTATGTTATTGTTTATTTAGTACTGACCTCAATAAGATATTTCACATAAAATATGTTTACATATAGTCCACAAGAGAAAATAATAGCTGAATTTATAAAAAATGTCCCCGTTCAAAAGTTACATACACTTGATTCTTAATATTGTGCTGTTACCTGAACGATCCACAGCTGTGTTTTTTGTTTAGTGATAGTTGTTCATGAGTCCCTTGTTTGTCCTGAACAGTTAAACTGCCTGCTGTTCTTCAGAAAAATCCTTCAGGTCCCACAAATTCTTTGGTTTTTCAGCATTTTTGTGTATTTGAATCCTGTCCAACAATGACTGTATGATTTTGAGATTCATCTTTCCACACTGAGGACAACCGAGGGACTCATAGTGAAGTACTCGGAATTCGTGCTCTGCATTTAACCCATCCAACGTGCACACACACAGCAGTGAACACACACACAGCAGTGAACACACACCCGGAGCAGTGGGCAGCCATTTATGCTGCGCCGCCCGGGGAGCAGTTGGGGGTTCGGTGCCTTGCTCAAGGGCACCTCAGTCGTGGTATTGAGGGTGGAGAGAGCGCTGGACATTCACTCCCCTCACCTACAATCCCTGCCGGCCCGAGACTCGAACCCGCAACCTTTGGATTACGAGTCCGACTCTCTAACCATTAGGCCATGACTTCCCACATTTGCAACTATTACAGAAGGTTCAAATGCTTCACTGATGCTCCAGAGGAAAAACCTTTTGAATTTGAAGATCAAGGTAAATTTAACTTAATTTGTGGGACCTGAAGGATTTTTCTGAAGAACAGCAGGCAGTTTAACTGTTCATGTGCAGAATCACAATGTTTCACAGAACACAACATCTTCCCTCTCTGTAAAGAACATTTCTTCAGTAACAAACACATTTCTGTGCAACCAGAATTATTGTCTTAAGGCAGCAATAACAGTCACCCAAGAAGACATTAATATAACATAATAATTATCTGGCAAAACAACTGAAATTAAATTATTTCACGTATATGAAACTCAAAACCCCGGCACAAGGAATATATTCGCCTTGTGCAAAACAAAATAAAAGCAATTATAAACCCTTCACATCTCATTCAGTCACATTATGTAATCCTTATGCCACTTAGGTTTCGATCTCAAACGTGATTGTTTTGGGGACGTAGTGGTTGACGTAGTGGGTAGTGTTACAATTGGAGTACAGTCCAAACCTCCACTCTCAGGTGCGGAGGCAGAACGAGCCAAGCGTGTGGCATTCCATCTCTTGCCACCTAGCAGTCATGTGCAGAATCACAGTGTTATCACAGAACACAACATATGATCCCTCTTAATAATTAACATTTTGCAGATTCTGAAAGGTGTATGTAAAGTTTTGACTTCAACTGTATATATATATATATATATATATATATATATATATACATACAGTTGAAGTCAAAACTTTACATATACAGTACACACATATATATATATATATATATATATATATATATATATATATATATATATATATATATATATATATATATATATATATATATATATATATAAATACATATATACACATACATGGTATGTAAGACTTTGGTTTTGTGTTTTTGTGTTTCCCCAGGCTGAAAAAGCAGAAGGCTTTATAAATTTGACAGATTTTGTAATTGACAGGGCTACGGAATGTAAGAAAAAATAGTAAGTTTAATTTAAATTCCTATTAATTCTGTTTTTACAAAGTTGTTGTAAAATGCAAGGGCCTTTAAGTAGAATATAGTCCTCATTATGATAATTACAAATATTTTTCAACTGAACATTCTTCACATTCTTTTTGTTTCTCACAGTGCGATCAAAGCTTGCCATCCCAAAGTCATGATGTTTTACTTTGCAGCAGACAGCAATGAGGACATGAACTTGTAAGCCCACTGACATCTCATTCTGACAAAACAAAACAAAACAAAAACATATATTCTGTTTAGTAACATTCAAAATTGTATTTACAGTAGTCAAAGTAGTGGTTTGTATAAACTGTTGAAATAGATTAACACATTCAATTGTTTTAAGAAAAACAAAACACCACAGAACAAAACAAAGCAATCAAATGTGTAATTATTGGATTTGGCCATTTGTGTGGATGTCTCACAATTATGTGATATGATGTACTGCCAGTCTCTTCTGATGTCACAGCTTTTCACTCTATCAAAGTTAGCCCAGACACCCTGTGGAGAAAACTAATTTCAATCACTTCTACCCATTATCTCGTTCTATTGCTCATTACCCAAAGTTCATGACCATATGTGAGGGTCGGAACATAAATCACCTGGTAAATTGAGAGCTTTGCATTTGGGCTCAGCTCCTGCTTCACCTTGGCGGTCCGGTCCGGTCCTCATATTGGAGGTGCTGATCCTTATCCCCACTGCTTCACACTAGTTTTCAAACCATTTCAGTAAGTCTCGAATGTCCACATTGTTCCAACTGGATGGATCTCCTTTCCAGAACTCTGGCATAAGCTTTGCCAGATAGGGCAGGCTGAGAAGTATGATCCCTTGATAAACAGAACATTTCATTCCCATTTTCTTTTTTTAAATATTGGAACCAAAACACCTGTCTGCCAACTGCCATGCACTGTCCCTCACTGTCCCCGACCACATTCAGTGCCATCAGTATAGTGCAATTGTGACAGGCAAAAGTAACCTTCCAGGTACAGCTTGAACCGGCCTCTTCTCCAATGGAGGTTTTGGACACATCACACTCTGATTCCATGTCTACAGTCTCCCTCGGAATGAAGCAATAGCTCCTTCAAAGGTGGGAGTTAAATATTTGCCAGTCAAGGTCCTCTGCCAATCATTCCCTGTTCACTCGCAAAATGTGTTTCCCACGTCTGTCAGTCAACCTCCCCCATCTTATCCAACTCACCACCAGGTGGTGATCAGTTGGCAGCACCTTCCAGAGAGCCACCCAGGGTCTCTAAGAAGGCCAAATACTCTGAAATGTGGTTCAGTGCGTCAGCACAGAACACAGTTAGAGTCAGAGTCTTCCCCTGTGTGACACAAAATCACACTGAGCCGACCCTCTCAGGCTAAACTCCAAAACTCCAAGTCAGGTCACTGGTCAGTCACTTGTCTCTCACCCTGGGTGACTCTAGAGAAGGACAGAGTCCAATCACAGTTTCCTGTATGTATCCTGTGCAAATTTACAGAGGGAGACCCTACCAGGAGTCTGGTCAAAACAGCTTCCAGGGTCTCATGTTCTGATGCCCTTCTCATTCTTGTTTGTACAAATGACAAATGTTAACTTTTTTTGCGTGTGTTTCTTTGGTTGATATTTAATACTTGATTTTTGATTATAATGAAAGGTGCTGTGAGTGGTTACCATGTCCTTACTACAATAGTTATGATGGATATGAATGAAATATGGGAAATCAAATTGGTTTCTGACAGTTCAAGACTCAAAACAGCAGCATGTATGATTGTTTCTGACTGAATGTTGTATCCTCTGACTTTTTATTTTCTGGATTTACTGCCGTTGAGTTGTCTGACATATATTTGGGGTTTCTTTAGAGAAGGCATGTGACTGAAGATAGTAGATGGAAACTTAAAAGTAATTAAATACAGAATGGTGCTAGACAGTAACTGAGTGTATAAACACATTCATTTTGACAGTCTTATTTGTAATTGCTGGTAACGTGTTCTGATGTTTTGTGATTTCAGATGGTTGAATAAACTTGGTTTGGCATCTATTCAGTATGAACCCACAGAGGTTCATACAGCTGGTAAGCTGTGTGAGTTAGTGTATTAGTGTTGGAAGAATTCTTTACAGTATTCATCTTTTTACATTTATTTTTTGCATCTTTATTTTTCGACTGCACAGAATGCTACAGTGAGGCCAGTGATCATGAGGAGTCCACTGACACACCACCACCGCCATACTCTGAGCACCACACCCAAGCTGTAGCAAGTATCAGTGGTCCATCAGCCACTGTGCACCAGGCAAGTTCACAGACGCACAGTTTATATGGGCTTGCCCTTATGCCAAAGGCCTGTCCAAACATTATTTGCAAACCTTAAGTTTCTGTTTTTACATTGGCTGCATTCACACAGCAGCAGAACATGGTTGCCAATTGTGTTTTAGGGCCTGTTTACACCTGGTCACTTCATGTGTTTTCTTTGATCGGATTGCGATCTGATTTGTTCAAACTTATCCATTCACACTTGGCCACATAAATGCTTCATCTGTCAAACCGATATAAATTCAATTTTAAAATCCATTGCTATATGCAAATTTAATGGAGATTACGTCAAAGAAAGCAACAGATATCTTAGAGCTGCATTTTATACATCATCAGCTAATTTCAAGGTCAAAGACCGCAACAGGAGAGAGCACGGCTTCAGGACTGGAAAGATCAGTTAGTCTTACTACTTTTAATGAAAATGATGGTGTGTTGAGTGGCTGCAACTTAATTTCAGTTTCACTTGGGTTTGTACATCGGCTTGCTGAACAGATACTCAGCTACTCGTCCGTGATGCATGTTACATTAGCGCTGTCGTATCTGACTGTAACATGTCATATAGCCATAACATGCTCTCACACGTTTATTATTTTAATATTTTGGGAGGATTAAAATTTACATGTGTGGTTTTAAGATGCATTTACACTTTGTCCAGTTTCATCTGGAATGCATCCCAGACAACCTGACAATTCACTTAACTGAATTTTTTTTAATTATTATTTACTTGATAATTTTAAGGTAAGGGGTTTCCTCAATTTTTTTTAAGTTAAAAAAAGTAATCACTCACTTTTTGGAGTGATTAAGTTAAGTCAACTTATCTGTTTTTACAGTGTAGCTCCAACCTTGATCACCTGCCTGTAACTTTCTAGTTATCCTGAATGTCTCGATTAGCTTGTTCAGGTGTGTTTGATTAGGTTTGGAGCTAAACTCTGCAGGAAAGTGGACCTCTGCAGGAAAGTTGAGAACCCCTGAACTAGAAGAACAATGCTTGAAATTTTCCAAACATTTGCACCAGACGTATATCATATTAGAGTATGCCATTATCCTGCCCTCACTCTGCGGTATCTTCCCCATTTAGGGAAGCCTTCCTCCTCCATATTCCTCCCCTGTTCCTAGTGAAGCCACTGGAACCCTCTCCTCCCCCGTCAGTACAATGACGTCCCACAGCTCTGTCTCTTCTCTGGCAAAGCATAGACGGTCTTGGCTGGACCTTGTCTCCCAGACAAACCCTACTGCTGGTGAAACAGTGGTCTGCTCTGCTGTGGTCCATACAGTGAGCACCACAATAAAGGAAACCTCACCACATAGTGAAGCCACAGCTCCATCTCAAGACCCCATTGGATGCTCATCTAACACATCACCTATGGCAATATCTGCAGAGCCAGAGGAACCAGAAACGCAGATGATCTCAAATGACACCAGATCTGAAAGTAAGCAAGCTGTTTGATGCCATTTTAACATCAGATTTATGCTAGGGAATTACATTGCTCAGCTTGACTGCTGATCAGTTTGAAGCATATTAGAATTGTTTGTTATAGGTCTATCAGTAATTAAAAAAAAATGTTTTAAAAGTTCGATTGCTTAGGTTAAACATAAAATTTATAATTGTTTCAATAGTTCTAGATGGACAGGAGGGAACTGATGATGAGATGGAAAGGTTGTACTTACATTTGAAAAGAGCAAGTTTGTCTCCAACGGGTGAGCGGAAGCCATCTTCAAAATGGGAATTACGAGCCTCCTTTGTAAAGCGTTGCAAAAACCAGACACTCAATGAGAAGATACATCTCATCAGAACCCTCAACAGCACTCTAAAGGTTAGCCGTTCAGATGAACCTTTTCTAATATATGAAAAGATTTAGTCTCTCAGTATTTAACTATTTACCATATCGTGAAAACCAAATGCACTTACAAGTACTGCTGACTAAAAAATATACCCACTAGAGTTGTCACACTTTCTGTGTTCAATACCTACCAGCTAAATAATGGCAATACCACTCAAGTTATTTGGATGTCTTGTTTCTTACACAAGAGGCTTAATATCATGACTATTCTGGGGTTTTGTTAATTCTTCACAGTTTACATGAAGATATCACCGGTGCTTAAAGTGGGGAAAAAGTGCTGTTACTCTCTTGTGTGACACATATGTATTATAATGTTTTTAATAATATAATATAATACAATATAATATCATATCATATAATATAGTATAATAGTCACATCTTGTAAAAATGTAAAAAAGAGTAGCATCAGTCCATAACTGATGCTAATTTAAATTAAAATCACACCAAAAATCACAGCTGTCCTCCCTTCTCATCTTCAGTTGTTTGCTCGTAAGCTGTGTTACCTGTGTTGGTTCATGCAATAGCATTTGTGCACTGCACTTTGCACTCCTGTGAAACTGATGTAGAATGTGACGAAAGTAGTCAGAGGAGACGCATTCAAAATGCATGATTACCAGCTGGAAACAAGGGCTTCTCTCTCTTGCTCGCTTGATTTCCGGGAGGTTATATATAATTTGTGCAACAGAGAGCTGTTAACAATATGCAGGAGAAGCGTGGGATGTCTTTCATTGTCACATTTGAAATTTCTACAATGAAAAAAAAAAAAAAAAGAAGACTTTCATTTTTTTAATGTTAAATATTTTCAGATTGCTTGTTAGTACTGCTGGTTTCGCTGCTCATGGACAATGATGCAACATGTGAGAAGTGCCGGTGTGCAAGAAAAAGTGGCTGTATGCTAAAGATTCAAATTTAGAAGTGCAGGTGTTGTGCCGAATCCTGACCCCTGCCAGATTTTTACCCCCCTAGTACCCCCTTTATGTCTTGGGAGCTTCTTTATGATGTCTTTAATATCTTGGGAGCAGGGCCATAAAAGGGGTTTGCAGGACCCCAGTGCAGGTTGTACCCGTGGGCCCTGTTTGAAATTGTGTAAACAGCACAAAATAAATAATTACTACATAGATACAAATTAAACAATGACTTACATTTTTTCAAGTTTGTAGGTGTTCAGGTACAGAAACTGAATAATCAAATGTAAAATAGCAGTGCATAGTCTTCACTGTATAAATTAATTATAGATTAATTCTTGTTAAAAATGTAAAAGTAATTCAGTCAAGAGCACTGAGTGATTTTCTCTCTTTTTTCTCTCTTTCACTTTAAGACACAATGCATGGATCCAATATAATGATACACATCTGACTTGCTCCCAGAGCCGATCCTCCCTATACGCAGAATACGCAAGCTGCGTATGGCCCCCAAAACACCAGGGGGCCCCCTTGCTCTCAAAGATGTTTTAATTTTAGTTTTGTTTTTGAATTTGGCCAGAAATTATGAAAACATGAATGGTAATTTCTTTTAATGCGGTGCACTGTCACGCTCTCTACAGAAAAATCAGCCAAATCATGTAACGTGAATGTCATAGTCTCTTGCTCTCACTAAAAAAAAAAATGAGTTGAAAGCATACCTAGCCACGGAAGAGATACTGTTTCTCGAGCGCTTTCCGTGAGCGCAATTCGAGATGGAGTGAAACATGGACAAATACGTTTCATCCATTCTTTCATCCCAACAACCCCCCCAACACAGTTTTGCGTAGGGCCCCCAGAAGTCCAGGATCCAGGTTTGTTCCTCAACTGTTTACATTCATGTTCACAAGACATAACCGACAGTTTTTAGAGAACACTCGCCAAGACGGGTATTTTCGACATAATTTTGTATGTTTTTGTCCAAATACGTTAAAGCACAAGGACTTTCATGTTCGTGGGCTGTGAGACATGTCTCTCTGCGTGCACAGAACACAGCGCATGGGTGCTGAATTAAGTTCTTTTGTGTCTTTTTGTGCTTGATAATTAAATTGACAAAGTGTATTTGTACGTTCAAGCACAAGAAGATGCGAAAGGGTCAATTTGGGTACTCGGTTAAGTTATTTTGTGTCTTATTGTGCTTGAATGCTTTAAAATCTCTTGAATGTTTAAACTGGCAAGGCTTAAAAACACATGGAGATGATAAGGTTTCATGACGACGTTTCAGCAGTGGCCCGTCAACTGCCCTGAGCATCTTTCATTCTGGCCTCAGGCAGTCGGTTGAAATTACTGGGTGTCCCAACACGGCCGTGGACTACTATAATCATCACCACCTTTCTCTCTACTAGCAACTTTACTAGCTTTGTAACTTCTACTAGCACTTTAGTGATTTGGGGCCTCATTTATAAAGTGTGCGTACGCTCAGATTTGATCTTAGAGTGTGCGTATGCTTGAATCCATGCCAGAGCTCATATTTGTAAAACCTGGCTTTGATGTGGAAAAGTGCTTAGCGTCACGTCAGGGTCTGAGCAGATGTACACACTTTTTCTTGTCGGAGTACTGCAGGAAAATATAAGCTGTTCTTGCAGCTCGCTGTTCTAAATTATGATAATTGGTGATCTTTTATATGTTAATGACATTAATTAGGAGTCGTTTACAAGGCAGAGAGCTGAAAGCATTCCGTTACGCGCAAGTTCAAGATCATTTGTGATTCGTAGATTTCTCATCTGAAAGAGAAGCGTACACACGTTTTCTGTTCGTACGTTCATTCTATGAATTACACGTACACATATTTGAGAGATGATCGTAAGATCAAATTTAGGATGGATTCTGTGCAACAATTTATAAATGAGGCCCTTGATTCTGGAACTGGGACTGTATACACCTCATTTATACACTGTTTGAATAACATTGTAATTAGTAACTTACAATGTTTTTTGTTAAATTGTGATCACTTTAAATACAAATTCAGTCGTATTAAAAATATTTATGGCATAACACCAATATACTTGCCTAAAAAGATGGGTTTATGATGTGTGTAGTTAATAGATTACCCGGTAACACTTTAGAATACTGTTCCTTCGTTAATGAATAACTACACAGGAGCAAGTGACTAATCCACTATTACCACTGTAGTAACTACTATTACTTAACAAGAAACTCTGATTAATGATTTAGGAAGTAATAGTGCTCAGTTGAAACTGGTTGTTTCTATTAGCTAATTAGCTAATCCTAGAGAACTACTAAGTACTACTGTATACAGGTTCATAATTAATGTGAATTATGCATAATGTATAATTAATTCTAAAATGAAGATCATGGTAAGCCACTTGTAATGACTCAAGAATTGCCAAATCCTTCTGAAGGAACTACTGATTACTTTATCAGTATTCTAAAGTGAAAATCATCATATCTCTCTAATATTGACGGACGTCATTGTAATCTTTTGAGGTATATGTAAGTTTTTTGGATAGCAATGACTCATGTCTCACTACATCCTTCTAAAGACATTACAATTATTTTGGATCAGTATTCTAAAGTGAAGCTCATGGTAACCCACTAGTTATGATTTAAGTGTTACCAAATCTAGCAAAATGAATTACCGACCAAAACCTTATAAAAACCTCAATGATTTCAGTAATTACTAGGGAGTTATCATGATCTTCACTTTAGAATACTGATCCCAAAAAATGAGTAACTCCTTTAGAAGGATGTTATACCACCTGAATAGTTAATATCTAATACTTTACAAAACCCTCAAAACTTACAATGATTTCAGTCATTACTAGAGAATTATCATGTTATTCACTTTAAAATACTGATCCAAATAATTAGTCATTTCTTCTGAGGAATTTCATAATTGAGTCATTAGGTTACCATGACCTTTACTTTAGAATTAATATTAATTATGAACCTGTTTACAGTAGTTCTTAAGAAGGTATGAAAAAATAAGTTACTGATTAGCTAATAGTGAACTACCACATTCGACTAAGCAATATTATTTACTACTTCCTTAATCAGAGTTTCTTGTTAGTTACTAGTAGTTACTAGAGTGCTAATATTGTGTTACTCATGTGTTCTTGTTATTCATTAATGTTGGAACAGTATTCTAAAGTGTAACATTAGGCTACTTTTAGTATTTAGTAATACTTTTAGTATTACTTTATCTTATGGTCAGTACAAAAAAATTAAATAAATAACCTCGACAAACATAATATAAAAATCTGAAACTGCATTTCATGAGCATCATGACTTGTGATCGGTGTAGTATGTTCAGCCATTCTTTGTTGCAAAGTGGTTAATTGCTGTTTGTGCATTAGTGAATCAAGCCAAATACTAAATGATCAACTTCACAGCACAGAGAAAACCCATCTGGTATCTATATTGTGATTATTTTATATATCAAAGCTTGTTCTCTTTATAATCTCTGGAGCAATCAATTGAAGATCTGCACGAGTCTATCAAGTGATTTGATTTCTTCATTTTCGCCGAAACTCCCATTATAATCAATGCTCAGTGCTCAGCAAATCTGTTATTTACATTGTGTTTTCACTGCGTTAGTTATGATAAAAGTATTAATGAGATTGCTAAAATTGTGTTGCAGTATAGGGGTGCACAGATATGACTGTGTTTGGCTACAGTGCAGCACAGCAACCTTTGATGCAACTTGAGTAGTTCTAAATATAACGCTATAATCAGCACTATTAGTTCATCTCGGCAGCTGTTATAGTAAAAACACAGTGAAAGATTTTGAGAGAGTTCCGCATGTAATGCATATTTCACATGCAAAGATGTTAGTCAATCACAATGGCCAGACATGCCCCTGTTCAAATCAGATGGCTAAATTCAGAGAGGAAAATTATGTCAATGTCAATTACAAAATCCAACACATTTGGATGGATAAAGCATATTTTATTATTTGGCCATTTTTAGTAATTATTATGTAAAATAAAGTGCATATTACTTAAATTTCATCAATCTTGTGTTTATAAGTAAGGGATAATGTACATCCAGCCGGTTGTTATCACAAAATAAAGCCTGACAGGCTTATCAGGCTTTTGTTTCATGCATTTGTATGAAACAAAAGAGAGCGAGTTCTCGATACCAGGATGACATAATTAAATATTTGTACTGAGAATAGTGATTTGAGTTTTAATATTTTATTTGCCAACCAAACGCAAAGCTTCAATGAAGAAAAAATGTTCCCAGCAAGTGAATAGAGGTGACTGCTGTTACTCGATTGAGCCTGTTTTATTAGTTTTTACCTATTGTTATCAGGAAGTAACATATCTTGGAATTTCACTACTGACCTGACCAGTCAGAATCAAGCATTGCACAGAGCCGTGTAATAATTTGCTATAAATACACTGTATTTTAATATGCATATCTGATAACAACTAATTTAAATAAAAATTATCTTTTCATTTAGGCTAAAGAAGCAGATCTACTGACTTTGGAGCAAGTACTGGTTGACTCCGCTCTCACTGCAAGTAAATTCAAGGAGTGGAAAGAGACCAATGCTGTTCTGCTGCAGGAGATTATTCTGAGCCACCCCCTACAGACTGAGCCCTTAAACGCTCCTAGTGCCTCAGCTGTGCATCCCTCAACGTAGATGTGTATACACACTGAAAGAGTATACACCACAACACAAACACTGCAAAAATGGAGAGTTTTCAAATCTACTCTTGACATAAGAATGAAAATAATTTATCTAAGACTACCATTACTTTCACTTGCCATCATTTGTCTATTTATTTGTATTTTATTATTTGTATTTCTTTTACAGATGTAAAATTGGTCTGTTACTAATAGGTTGTTTTAAAATCCTTGTTGTTTCTATTGGATACCTGTTGAAAAACCTGTGGCATCTTACTGATGTTAAAATACATTCTTTTGAATCATTTTAGAAAACCAAACATGTTTAGTCAAATGTTTAATTGCATATGTGATTTCCATAGTTTTTACCTAAAGCAGTCTGTATAGTTTGCCATGTTTTTATTATTGTAAATACATCTGTTTTGATATATTTATTGATTAAAAGTATGATGCAACTGCTTTGAATCACAAATGTGAGCACTGTTCATAGTATACAGTGGTGTGAAAAAGTGTTGGCCCCCTTCGTGATTTTTAATTTTTTTGCATGTTTGTCACACTTTAATATTTCAGATCATCAAGCAAATTTAATTATTAATCAAAGATAACACAAGTAAACACAGCATGCAGTGACAAACCCCAAGTTCGTGTGGTAATTTAATTGCCGTCCGAATCCACATCTCTGAGTTTACGAGAATAAATCAATTAAAAATTCAGCATTTAAACCCTTTTTGAACACTCCTGGACACCGTACGGTAACTGTTGTACTTCGGTGTAATTTGCATACATATTTATTTCTGAAATAATCAAATAATAAATAGGATTATATGTTATAAAATATGCTTGGAATAATTAGAATACATTTTACATAAGTATTTTAAAATACTTTTACACAATAATAAGAGTAAATTTGTAAATAAAATTCATTTTATTTTCAGCACACAATCATGTGACTGGCCACGTGATCAGCACGTCCCCGGGTTCGTAGGATCACAGAACTCGCTCCTCCACTGTGAATAAATCACCATCCAAATCGGGTTCAAGTACACTTGAACTAATGCCAAGTCTTAGCCGGATCTCTTAAATTTTAGCTGGTGTGCCCAATGCTCCATCTCAGCTGCACTTAAGTCGGATGTGACAATTTATTATCAGTCAGGTAAAATGTATTATGCCAATTACATAGTCATTTCAGAGATAATCAATAAAAGACATCAAATTCTCAAAGATAAATCTAAGAGTAAAGGATGCTTCTCTGACTTACAATACATAGTATGGAGTATGTGAACACACTCCACTTCATGGGCTCATCTACAGGAGCGCCTGATCTTCTTGCAACATTTCCTTAAGTACTCAGACCAAGAGAAAGATCCTCCAAATGGACAACTGGAATTTGTATTGATGTGGGGACAGTTGGTAATTTGCATGAAATACACTGGGAATCGAGCTGACTAGAGCAGATGAGTTTACTCACCGATCACACAACCACTAAACAGCGCTGTGAGATCCAGTGAGAAGCGCTTGAACTCAGCGAAGAACACAAATGACTGGTATAAATATCAGTCGATATCAGTCAACTGATATAAACTAGTTTAAATCCAGATAAAACAGCGCTGACCAACGAAACAGCCAGAAGGCTTTTCAATCTACAAATGGCCATCGTTTACTATGGATTTACTGTAGTAACATAAAGACAAATTCATTAAATTGTGGCAGAAATGTGGGGTATTTATATAAAATTTATTATATTAATGTAGATGTGTATTAAATATATTAAAAGAGTAATGGAATGTAATTACAGTATATTTGTGATTAAGCTATAGGCTAGAGTTTGTGCATTTATAATAAATGTATTTAGACTACTGTTTTACATATAAATAGGCTACCTAGAAACCATAGTTGCATTTTTACCACAGTATTGAGGTACTATATGTGTGGTTTTAACTCAGGCTATCATGATGTAAATGTATGCTACTATGGAAGAACAATGTTTAATAAAAAAAAAAAAAAAACTCAAAACAGTCAGAAAAAAATATCACCATATAAAAAAGAAGGATTGTTGCAATTTTTACAGATGTTACTGATTTTGATAACGAACATAAATTTACATCTGCATCCTAACTCAAACTACTACTGTCAACTCAATGTAAAATTTCTAAGAGACAAAAAATTTATAATATTATTATTGCATATATATATAGGCGTGTATAAATATAATATGGGGGGGGGGGGGCCTCAGATAACCATATGTGTACGTAGGGGGGCCCATGAAAAAAAGGTTGGGAACCACTGCTCTACAGTAAGCAACATATTTCTAAACTTTTAGGATATTTATTACTTTGTAATCTGCTTTTTGTAAGATTGAGACCATTGTACCAGTTGCACTGAGTCATTTCAAATGATACAAAACATGACAGTGAATATCACTTGGATTCATGTAGAACCTTAGATTTGGCTATTGACCATTCTGATTGAGCTGAGTGAAGGGAAGGATGGGTGAAGGGAAGTAAGTGGGGGAAAGGAACAAATGTATAGGTGAGAAAGAAGCTTTCCCACATCTTCTCTCAGCGAGGAAACAGATGTCTGTATGTTAATACACTGTGTTTGTATTGTCTGTATCTCAGGAGATCAGTGTCTCAAGTTCTTCCAGTCTTACAATGCTCTACTGTTTGAGCTACAGACTGAATTCAAAACATTAAGCATTATAGTAACAGCTCATTTTTTATAGTAACAGCTCAGTTTGCCATCAGACACTGCAATAAAAAAGGAATAGTTTTCCCTCATTCATGATATTCTTGATTATTGGCTATTTTGAAAACTAAATCATTACACATGAAAAAAAAATTCAATAAATAAAAATAATAAAAAAAATCATGAAATACTTATATTTTATTTGTTTTAGTTTATTTGTTTAAAGTGCCACTATTATGGACTTTTGAAAATGAGTTTTCATGCAGTGTGTAGCAGCTCTAAGTGAATGAAAACATCCTGCAAATTTTTTAATCTGAAAGTGCACCGTGTATAAAGTTATAGTCTCTCAAAAGAAAGAGTCGAATCTGAATCGTTTAATCCCAAGCAGTTTCGTGTTGACATCAACATGAAACATTAGCATATTGCCCACCCACTTGTGGTGCGCGCAGACCCGGGAAAACTTGAATTACAGGCATGATTAAATGGAAATGAAATCGACCGATCAGAACAATTAGCATCACACAAAGGAGGGGTTTGGAAAAATGAATTGTTGAGCGAGTAGCTTGGGAGTCGTTGAAGAAATAAGATAAAAATAAATGCATATTATAAGACAATGAAAGTATTTTTTGACCTTGTGTAACGAGTTATAGTGAATACAATTAGAATGTAACATTGTTTTTCACTAAAATCCTTTTTATTGTTTTACAGGTTTATTTGTTATTGTATTATTTATTTATTTCTGTTTTCCTTTGAGCAATATTTGTCGATTGTGCTGTTCAATGTTTAGAGACCTTTATTTTGAACATTTCTGCTGGCGCCCTATTGACGCCATTTTCAAGTGAGTGCGCGCTTCTCGTCAGTTCGCATTGTATATGCTGGTGAGAGGTAAGCGGTTGTCAGAGCTCTTCATTTTATGAGTCAATAAGGGTTGCAAAGTGAATAAATCGACTAAATATTCTATTGCAAATACTACTACTATATGCGGTGTTCTGTTATAAATTTTATGCGCGAGTGGATTAAGAATGTGAAGTTATATCATGTGGGCCGGATGATATGATATTGGCATGGTTTTGAGTCATTAATTAGCTAATAAATATTATATCATACAGGAATGTCTTTATGGAATGCCCTTGAGAGAGAGATATGAAGTTTATTCATGTTAATCCACAGGTATTTCACTCTTATTCATTTTCTTCTATATTCATGTTAATACTATAAGAGTTCAGTGTTAACGGTGTCTTTCTCAATTGTTAAAATGAGTTCGCATTGTATATGCTGGTGAGAGGAATGTCTTTATGGAATGCCCTTGAGAGAGAGAGATATGAAGTTTATTCATGTTATTCCACAGACGGAGTGAAGTCAATGCTGGGCGTGGCTGTCAATAAATCCTCTTTTGGTGAACACAAGTGAAAGTGTCCTGAGCCTTCTTACACACAACGCTGATGAAGATAGCAGCGGTCAGCAAAGGACCGGTTACATTGGTGCCGTGACCCGGATGAAGATTTGCTTCACGATCTACGTCAGTTGGGTCACCGAGGGATGCTGCTTTGAGGTTCACGGTTTTGTGAGTGAAGAACTGTGGGAGTTAAAAAACAAAAACTGGGATTTTTCATATCGACTGGTGCATTTCCTCATTAAGTGATTATTATTCTCAGACTGATTTTTTCTAATAGAGTTTATTCTATTCGGACACTTATCTTCTGTTGGATTTATTTTGTGTATGAAACTGAGCATGGCATTTAGTTTAAACGGAGATTAATTTGATGAAACAATGACTGGGTTGGGTTTTGGTAGGGGGAGAATTCTTGGTGAAACTCCAGTCGCTCCAATTGAAAGGGAGAGTAGAGTGAACAGAATGCCTCATGTGTTGTGCTCCACACGTGTAACTGATAATGTTCCCAATCCAACAGCTGACACCTTGCCCTTAGCTGTTCCAGACATAAATGATCCCAACTGGCAAGGGTTGATAGCACATATCGCTCAACAAGTTGGTCAGACAATGTTAATATCTCAAAGGGAAGCTAGTTATGGGGAAGGAGAGCATAGAGGTGCACGAACACAGGAGTTAGATACCACTAAGACATTTTCAGACATGCCTTCACTTAACTTGACTGGAGTGAGATTGGTCATGCAGTCAGACGCAAAAGAGCCCCCATTCTACCGTGGTGATTCGTCGGACAAGCTTGGCGTGCATGAATGGGAGGAGCTGATGGACACCTATCTGCGAAAGAGAGGAATACCATTAGCAGAGCAACATCAAGAGATTTTAAGTAGATTGTTGGGTAAAGCTAAAGATGTCGTCAAGGTTACTCTTCGCTGTAATTCAGCTTTAAACCCAATTGAGAACCCAAAGGTTATCATGGACATTCTGAAACAACATTTTAGTGATGTCAATTACTCATGTATGCACCTTGGCTGACTTCTATGGTACTGTTCCATTAACAGGAGAAGGTCCTGTTGAGTACTGGATACGGTTGAAAAAAGCAGTGGATCTTGCGGAAGAAGCATTAAAGAGACTTGGAAGACGAATGGAGGATCCGTGTCAAGAAGCGGCTATGATGTTCGTGAAGTATTGCCCTGACTCCACTCTAGCTTCAGCGTTCCGTTTCAAAGCTCCAGAAAAATGGACTGCACAGGAGATACAAGAACAGCTTGACAGGTACCAAACAGAGTTGAAAGAGCAGATATCGACAAGGTCGAAGCGTCATTCTATTTCAAGACATGTCATTGCTCATGTTCAGACATCACACAAGGTTGATGAAGTGGATGTTGGCTCTCCAATAGAGCCACGTGAGTGTAATCCAATCAGTACTGCACACACTATAGATAGTGATGACAATTGTATGAGAACTTTGATTAATCTTCTTGATCGTGCACTGTCTCAAAATGTCCAAAGGCCGTCTCACCAGCCCAAAGGCAAGCTCTGTAGAGTATGCAGATCTCCAGATCACTCCACTGTAACGCATTGTCGGCGAGAACATCTGTGCTTTGAGTGCTTTCAACCTGGGCATAGTAAGAGAGACTGTGACAGGTCGAGACCTGGTCCGGCACCATTCAGGAACTCTTCAGGTTTAAACTAGATGGCTCACGTTTGGAAGGGGGATGCGTGGGCACAAGCGAAGAACCCCTAGAGAGTGTTGATCTCCATCACTTTTATGAAAATGCATGTGCACAGGCTCCCACTGGAACCAAAGTGATAGCACAAAATGTCCAGGCAGTTGAGGCATTTGATGAATTGTTCTATGCACCAGTCAGTGTAAATAATTTGTTTTCAATGAAAGGAATGCTTGATACAGGGTCCATGGCCTGTACTTTTACTTTACTTACTTTTACTTTTGTCATTTAGCAGACGCTTTTGTCCAAAGCGACTTACAAATAAGAAAAAGTAACTAAAACTAAAAAGTTACAACTCTATAAATACTATCTACCCACATATTTTAGAAAATAAAGAAATTAAATAAAATTGACACATGCATATAACAACATTTCAATAATAAACATATAAATGAAAAAATTAAATAAAAACCGATACTACTTTCCTTTGCCGGTGTCCCTGGCCGGTGGAGTCGCACGGTAGAGTCGATGGTCTTTACACTCTTTGGTCTTCACACTATGAGGGCTTCACACGACGACTGCCGCGACCGCTGCCGCGGTATAATAACCTTTATTATACCAATCCAACAAATGATCATTTCAATTCAGCTGGATCTACTCGCGTATCTTGTCAGTGTGTGAACTTGCTTGGCCATTTGTAGTTGATAAACAGGAAAGTGGGTCCAGCTGAATTGAAATGATCATTTGTTGGATTGGTATAATAAAGGTTATTATACCGCGGCAGCGGTCGCGGCAGTCGTCGTGTGAAGAGACCAACAGTACGAGACCAAACGCGATTTCAGCAACTCTCATCCCAGTAAACAAAATAAGCGTTTCCTAGCAGCGGCAAATGCGCTAAACACTGAGACAAGTAAATACACTTACGAGCTGATTTTAAACTTCCGCTTATAGACTGCTTCTCTTAAAGACCACTTCATTACACTGTCTTCTGCTGGCGCTTGAACCCACTTTCCTGTTTATCAACTACAAATGGCCAAGCAAGTGCACACACTGACAAGATACGCGATACAGTACGAGACCAAATGCGATTTCATCAACTCTCATCCCAGTAAACAAAATAAGCGTTTCCTAGCAACGGCAAATGCGCTAAACACTGAGACAAGTAAATACACTTACGAGCTGATTTTAAACTTCCGCTGATAGACTGCTTCTCTTAAAGACCACTTCATTACACTGTCTTCTGCTGGCGCTTGAACCCACTTTCCTGTTTATCAACTACAAATCGCCAAGCAAGTGCACACACTGACAAGATACGCGATACAGTACGAGACCAAACGCGATTTCGCTTTTAGTGACAAAGCAGAAAAGAGGATGTTAAATGAGGATGTATTGCCTCCACCCACACCTCTTCATCACAAAGTCATTCTAGTAGGGTGCGGGGGTAAAGTTACAAGGCCGAAGTGTATGTATGAGGTTGAATTGAAAATTTATGGAGAGAGCTGTCTAGTGCCGATTCTCGTTGTACCCGGCCAGCAGGATGATCTAATCATTGGCACAAATGGGATCAAATTCCTCGCACATCGCATGAAAGGGGACAGTGATTATTGGCGACTCGTTTCTAATCAGACAGTGGAGCCGATGGCAGGATGTGAGCAGTTCCTTGATGTTATGGCCAACACGTGTCGGTGGAAGGGCTCAGAGTTGCCAGACAAGGTGGGAACCATCAAGCTACAGCAGTCTGTCACCCTCTTAGCAAGGCAGGAGCACCTTGTCTGGGGAAAGTTGCCCAAAAATGTCCCCATGTCACCAGGAAGCACAGTTGTAGTGGAACCAACGACTTCAAAGTCTGTGTCACGAGATATCATGATCGGGCGAGTTGTTACGCCATTATGGGGTGATCGCTGGGTTCCTGTAAAAGTCACCAACGTCTCTGACAAGCCAATCACTCTCAAGAGAAATCGTAAATTGGCAGACGTATCGCCATGTGTCGCCGTGGAGGATTTTGAACTTTTCCAGGGACTGAGTCAAGCTGAGATGTTTGGGAAGGAGAGTCAGTGCTTACCTAATCCATCCTCTGATTTCAGACAGCGACTGGAAACTGTCGGTCTTGCTGATCTTGCTGATCGGAGCACTATTAAAGACCTTTTTTGACTCAGTGGTGGCGTCAGCCATATTTTATGGAGTGGTCTGTTGGAGTAGTAGCATCTCTATTGCAGACAGGAAGAGATTGGACAAACTGATTAAGAAGGCCAGCTCAGTTCTGGGGATTTCTCTGGATACTGTACAGGAGGTGGGAGAAAGGAGGATGGTAGCTAAGTTATCATCATTGCTGGAGAATGAGTCTCACGTCCTGTATGAAACAGTTACATCTCTGAGCAGCTCCTTCAGCGATAGACTGTTACATCCAAAGTGTCTGAAGGAGCGATATGGAAGGTCTTTTCTTCCTGCTGCTATTAGATTGTACAATCAGAGCTGCTCCCGGTGAATCAGTCTCCATATTCCATATAGTTGTATACTGCAATATAATGTTGTAATATTTGAATTTGTACAATAATTACAATAACTTACATTTCATATTACAATATTATTTTGCAATATCAGTATCTTGTCTTAGATTTGGGTGTAATATCAACTGTGCAATAACACCATTTGAGACTATAGCATTATCTTTATTATATCATTGTTTCATTGCAATAGAACTGTGCAATAATGGTATTTTAAACTGTGTAATGTTAGTAATAATGACTTTTTTAGGCTGTGCAATATTACCCCTGTGCAATCTGTTGAAATTAGTGCAATTTGTTTGGAAGTGCAATTATTGTTTTTGTCTTTATTTTTCTTTTGTATTTATGTACTGTATTTTTTTTTTTTATTTGCACAATTTCTTCTTTGCTGCTGTAACAAAGAAATTTCCCCACTGTGGGACGAATAAAGGGATATCTTATCTTATCTTATCTTGACATCCAAACGTGTTCTGTCAGCCATGAGACAAAAGAGAAGTTAGTCCAATTACTGGAGAGATACAACGATGTGTTTTCCAAGCATGCTTTGGACTGTGGAGAAGTAAGGGGCTTCGTTCACCGCATTTGACTAATGGATGAGCGTCCATTCAGACTCCCTTATCGTAGAGTGCCACCTGCACACTACCAAAAATTGCGTCAGGTTCTGTCCCAAATGGAAGAACAAGGGATAATTAGGAAGTCTGTAAGTGAATATGCTTCTCCGTTAGTGCTAGTGTGGAAGAAGGATGGCAGTCTGAGGATATGCACAGATTTTAGATGGTTAAATGCAAGAACGATAAAGGATGCACATCCACTTCCACACCAGTCCGACTGCTTAGCTGCTCTGGGCAGAAACACACTTTTTAGCACCATGGACCTGACATCAGGATTTTATAACATACCCATGGCCGAGGAGGACAAGAAGTATACTGCGTTCACGACTCCTGTAGGGCTGCACGAGTATAATAGGATGCCGCAAGGGCTATGCAATAGCCCAGCCTCCTTTATGCGGATGATGGTAAGCATCTTTGGAGACTTGAACTTCAGCAGCTTGTTATGTTATCTCGACGATCTTCTGGTGTTCGC
Organism: Barbus barbus; assembly: GCF_936440315.1. Lineage (NCBI taxonomy): Eukaryota > Metazoa > Chordata > Actinopteri > Cypriniformes > Cyprinidae > Barbus > Barbus barbus. The sequence goes on from NC_136758.1 coordinate 4,670,871, forward strand.
TCCAAGTGAGCAAGAGGCATTGGAAAGGCTGGAGATCGTGTTTAGTCGTTTGAGGCAGTACAACCTTAAGTTGAGCCCTAAGAAATGTCATCTATTGAGAACTTCTGTAAAGTTCCTCGGTCACATCATAGACAGGGATGGAGTTTCTGTAGATCCTGCTAAAGTTGAGGTAATCTCGAAGCTCTCCAAATTTGATCTGATGGAAGATGACAGATGTACCCCAGCAGTGCAAAGAATTAAATCAGTCCTTGGTATGATCCTTTATTACAAACATTTCATTCCTGGATGTTCTTCTTTGGCAAAGCCACTCTTTGCTCTCACGGCTGGGCAGAGAAGGAAGAGAGGAATTAAGGGAGATATTAAAGCAGGAACGTATAGGAAGCTCAAACCCATGGATTGGACGAAGGAATGTGATCATGCATTATTTAGTCTCAAGGAGAGTCTGCTACAAAGTGTGGTTCTGGCACATCCTGACTTCACTCGACCTCTGATTCTTGCAATCGACGCTTCATTGGACGGTTTGGGAGCTGTATTATCTCAGGTGCCTGCAGGCGAAGAGCGAGCTCGTCCAATTGCATTCGCGAGCAAGACCCTGAGCAAATCACAGAGGAACTATCCAGTTCATAAGCTCGAGTTTCTGGCACTTAAATGGAGCGTGTGTGAGAAATTTAGTCATTGGTTGAAAGGCCAAAAATTTACTGTCTGGACAGACAACAATCCGCTTACGTACGTGATGTCCAAGGCAAAACTCGACGCCTGTGAGCAACGTTGGGTGTCCAAACTGGCAGCTTACACTTTTGAGCTGAAGCATATAGCAGGGACGAAAAACATAGTGGCGGATGCTCTGAGTAGAGACCCTTTTGTCAAGACTGTGAGCAGCAGGCTTATGAGAGAGCGCTATCGTGATTTGCTTGTGGAGGCTGAAGAGGTTGATGGAGATGGAGTTCGAGATGCTTTTCGTCAAGGAGCTCAGAACGTACAGATCTGCCCTCAGTCCTGTCTTGCCTCTCCCTTTGACAGCACCATTGTCAAAGCCTGCTTAAGTTTACATGATCAGTGGGAAGAAACATCAAAAGCAAGAGCTGTGCAATTAATTCAGTCTTATCAAGATCTAGTACCAGCTGGTGCTGATACCCTTCCTACGATCGCTGCAGATGAAATTCACGAAATGCAGGAGGCTGATTCAGTCATTTCAAGAGTGATCTTCTTCGTGAACTTAAAGCGTCAACCATCAAGGCGAGAAAAGGCCAACATGAGTTCCAGGACCCTAACTCTCTTTAAACAATGGGACAAACTTAAGATTAAGGATGGAATACTGTACCGAGTAACACAGGATCCACACAGTAAACAAAAGCGGTATCAGCTGGTCTTACCCTCTAGCCACAAGGGCCAAGCTTTAAGAGGTGTGCATGATTTAGTGGGTCACCAAGGGCAAGCAAGAACCATTCATCTAGCCCGCCAACGGTTCTTCTGGCCAGGAATGGGGAAAGATGTTTGTGAATACATCAAGTGCTGTCAAAGATGCATCCTAGCTAAGGCTCCAGAACCATCTGCACGAGCCCCACTTGTAAGTATTAAGACCTCTATGCCCATGGAGCTGGTATGTCTGGATTTCTGGACTGCGGAGGATGGGAAGAAACGCTCTGTGGACATGCTTGTTGTGACAGACCATTTCACAAAGTTGGCTCACGCCTTCCCTTGTGCGAATCAGTCGGCAAGACAAGTTGCAAGGAAGCTGTGGGACCGTGTATTCTGTGTGTACGGATTCCCGAGTCGCATCCACACTGATCAGGGAGCCAACTTCGAAAGCGCACTTCTAGCAGAGTTGTTAAAACTATCAGGAGTTGCTAAGTCTCACACCACCGCTTACCACCCCATGGGAAACGGAGGAGTAGAGAGGTTTAATCGAACTTTAGGGAGTATGCTCCGAACCTTGCCTCTGAAAGAGAAGCACAAATGGCCAGAGCAAATAAAAACGTTGACCTTTGCCTACAACGCAACAGTCCATGAAACGCCAGGATACGCCCCGTTTCAGATTATGTTTGGTCGTGTACCAAGATTGCCGGTGGATGTTATGTTCAGACGGGTGCTGCATGACCCTGTAGTTGTTGATCATGGTACTTACCTGAAGTCGTTGATGTTGTACCTCCATGAAGCGGCTGAGATCGCGCAGCGACATTCTGAAAAAGAGCAGAGGAAACAAGCAAAGGGTTACAACAAGAAAGTCAGAGGGACATGTCTGGATATTGGGGATCGTGTGCTAGTAGCGAATAAAGGAGAAAGGGGAAAGAGGAAACTAGCAGATAAATGGGACCTTGTAGTGTACACCATAGTGGACAGGAACCTGCAGACACATACTGACAAACTCAAGGATGAGAAGGGAAAGGTGAGGATAGTGCACAGGAATTGATGTTGGACATTAGTTTCCTACCTGTTGAGTCGTCTGATGAGGAGGGATGCATCCTGCTTTCTGCGGGAGAGTCAGAGAATGAGACACATAGTGCCAGGAGTGAGTTTGGTGTCAAAGACTTCGATCCATCGGACCTGGAGGAAAGAGTCCATGAGTCTGAAAGACCTGTAGTCAATGAATCTGAAAGTCATCTAGTCCAGACCTTTGACGTTGATGAAGCCATGGGTACAGACCATTACAGTTCGGATAAAAGGAAGTCCAGTGATCAGTCACAGTCTGAAGTGGGTAGTGACAGAAATCTTCCTCAGAGTGGAGATGAATCCAATTTGACTTCTATTGACGTTAATCCTGACTGTGACACAGATACACATACACAAGTTCAGACTGACATTCAACCTGACACTGACACCCAAGTTCCAGCTCCTGATATTCAGGGTGTTAGAACAAGGGCAGGTAGAGTTGTTAAGAAAGTGAACAGATTAATTGAGTCAATGGTTCAGAAGCCCTTTAACCTCCAAGGTGTAGGAAATCATTTGAAAAAGAGATCTGGGTCATTTCTTTCTCTGTTTTAAGGAGTATTCTGTTGTATTTTGTTTTGTGTGATGAAGAGACACATTGACTCCAAACAAGAGATATAAGGGGCAGATCATATTATGGTGTACCAGGCATCGTAATGTTCCAAGATGATCTTAGGCTTGATCATCCTGAGGTTTTTCTTGACCCATTAGTGGGTAACTCACAAGTTGAATTAATGAATGTTTCATTGTGGACCTGTACCAGGTGATTTGGATTCAATACGGATTTTAGTGAAATCCAGAAGGGGTGAATGTAACGAGTTATAGTGAATACAATTTGAATGTAACACATTGTTTTTCACTAAAATCCTTTTTATTTTACAGGTTTATTTGTTATTGTATTATTGATTTATTTCTGTTTTCCTTTGAGCAATATTTGTCGATTGTGCTGTTCAATGTTTAGAGACTTTTATTTTGAAAATTTCTGCTGGCACCCTTTTGACGCCATTTTCAAGTGAGTGCGCACTTCTCGTCAGTTCGCATTGTATATGCTGGTGAGAGGTAAGCGGTTGTCAGAGCTCTTCATTTTATGAGTCAATTAGGGTTGCAAAGTGAATAAATCGACTAAATATTCTATTGCAAATACTACTGAGACTATATGCTGTGTTCTGTTATAAATTTTATGCGCGAGTGGATTAAGAATGTGAAGTTATATCATGTGGGCCGGATGATATGATATTGGCATGGTTTTGAGTCATGGTGTGAGATAATAAGAAACACACAATAGGTGTGTTTATCGACTTAAAGAAAGCATTTGATACAATTGATCATTCAATCTTGTTATTAAAGTTACAATTATATGGTGTGAGAGGAATAGTATTGGACTGGTTAAGTAGTTATTTGAACAAAAGACAACAGTATGTTCAGTATAATAATAACAAATCTAATAATATGCAAATTCAATGTGGTATACCGCAAGGTTCAGTTTTAGGACCAAAATTATTTATACTGTACATTAATGATATTTGCGATGTATCCAAGTTATTGAATTTTGTTCTATTTGCAGATGACACAAACATTTACCTCTCAGGAAATTATTTAAATGAATTGGTACTTAGTATGGAACAAGAAATGGTTAAAGTGAAGGAATGGTTTGACATAAATAGATTGTCATTAAATTTAAAGAAAACAAAGTTTATGATTTTTGGTAATAAAAAAAAATATGAAAGTATTGCATTATCAATAGCAGGAACGAAAATAATGAAAGTTAGGGAAATTAGGTTTTTGGGTGTGCTACTAGATGAAGGGTTGACTTGGAAACCACATATCTCATACATACAAAAAAAGATATCTAAGAGTATTTTTGTATTAAATAAGGTAAAACATGTGTTAGATTATAAGGCATTGAGAACTTTGTATTGTGCACTGGTGTTGCCTTATATTAGCTACTGTGTGGAGGTGTGGGGAAACACATATCAAAGCAACACAAAGTCACTCTTCCTATTACAAAAGAGAGTCATACAAATTATATTTAAAACAGATTATAGAGAGCATACAAATGCTTTATTTTTTGGCTCTAAACTGTTAAAATTTAAAGAATTGGTTGAATTACGGACACTTATTGTTATGTTTAAAGCAAAAGATAAAATATTGCCCACAAACCTTCAACGCTTGTTTATCCTTATAGAAAATGAAGGAAGAAGAAAGGGACATTTTAAGTATCCAATTGTAAGGACAACAGCAAAACAAAAGTGTACTTCAGTGGTGGGAGTGAAAGTTTGGAATTCTCTGCTAAATGAACTAAAGCAATGTAAAAATATATTTCAGTTTAAAAAAGGATTTAAAGAGAAAACAATGGATTTATATGAACATTTATAGAAATTGATGATTATGATGATGATGGTTGTGATTATGGTTTGCTTTTGCTTTGGATGAATACTTATATAAATTGATGATGATGATTGTTATCATGGTTTGCTTTTGCTTTGGAATCTGTGTTGGGTTGATGTTTTTGGTTTCTAGTTTGTTCATTTGTTATCGTCATGTATTGATGGGGACTTGATATGTTGAGTTTTTGGAAATGACTTTTTTGGTGTTTTTTTTTTTTTTTTTTTTGAGGGGGCAGGAAATATAAGATATTCTTCATCCTGCCTCCTTTTCATCATGGTTTTATAAATTATATGAATGAGGATGAAGTAAGTTTTGTGGGAAAAAAAAAAAAATATCCATGAATGAAATAGACATAAACATTACATTACATTACATTAATTAGCTAATAAATATTATATCATACAGGAATGTCTTTACTTTGGAATGTTACTTGTAGCTAGCTACTCCCCAACAATGCAGGTAAATGTCTTAAACTGCCAATCTTGTTACTGTGCTAATTAATATTGTTTTCACTATATTCTGGATTTTATGATCAGCCATAAAAGTAATTCTGTCCAAATTCCTTATAAAATAAAAAATAATACCCTTTGAGCTGTTTCCCTTACATCTATTGGTGGAGAATGCGGGCAGTTAAAATTGTTAGCATAAACCTAATTATTTCATCTTTTCTATTGCTGTGGATGAAAGATGAGAAGCTTCATGAGTCGAGATGTGTCTGTGTGATGTAAGCAGCGTGCGGCTGCTTGAATAAATGAATGCTGGACTGAATGAATGCTCCGTTTTTCACAAGTTCATCAAACAACAGTGGTAAGCGATTCATCCATCACGGTGAGTAATGGCTTCTCCTTGCATCATCACTTGCACCGCTTGCCACCGCTTGTATCTGTCTCTGTCAGCAGCGAGGGATTCACATGTGATAAATTCAGGGATATAGTTAGGCTGACAGAGAAGATTTCAGAATTAGAGACTCGCATCCAAACTTTAGTTGAAGACAGTAAGAATGTGAGGGCTGTAGGACAGTAAGAATGTGAGGACTGCTTTGGATGCGACTAGCTCAGGGAGTCCCGTACATTGTTCGGTTCCGGTAGAGCCCGTGCAGCAGGGCAACTGGGTGACAGTGAGGAGGGGTAGTCGCGGGTCAAAACACCGCTCTTCCTTTCCGATTAGATCATCAAACAGGTTCTCCCCACTCAGTGACGCACCCACTGAGAAACCTGATGAAAGTGCTCTGGTTATTGGCGATTCTATTGTACAGAATGTGAAAATAGAGACACCAGCCACCATAGTCCATTGTTTACCGGGAGCCAGAGCGCCTGAGATCTTGGCAAATTTAAAATGCTGGCTAATGCTAAACGTAAATTCAGTAAGATTGTTATCCACGTCGGCGCTAATGATGTTCGACTTCGCCAGTCGGAGATCACTAAAAATAATGTTAAAGAGGTGTGTGAACTTGTAAGTACGATGACAGACACTGTAATATGCTCTGGCCCACTCCCTGCTTACCGGGGTGACGAGATTCATAGCAGACTGCTGTCACTCAATGGCTGGATGTCTAAGTGGTGCCCGTAGAATAACATAGACTTCATAGACAATTGTACGAGTTTTTGGGGCAGACCTGACCTGTTGAAAAGAGATGGTGTTCATCCCTCCGCTCTTCTCTCTAGAAATATGGCACATAGTCTTAGAGTTCGTACTTGACTAACTGGGGCCCAGGTCAGTAATCAGACAGACTGGCTAAACCGACCGTCTGCTAGCCGCCTCACGTCACAAAAGTCAGTTAATTCTCAGCACATAGAGACTCCTTCACCCAGATATCACACTATAGAGACTGTGTCTGTTCCCCGAACTAGAAAATACAGAAAACATCCAAACCAAAGTAATAGTAACAATTTAATTGATGTTCAACAAATAAAAAACAGATATAATACAGATAAACACATGATAAATCTTGGCTTATTGAATATTAGATTCCTTTCTACAAAAGCACTTTTTGTAAATGATATGATCACTGACCATAAATTAGATGTGCTTTGTTTGACAGAAACTTGGCTAAAACCAGATGATTACATTAGTCTACCCCCCCACGATTACTGTTACAAACATGAACCGCGTCCAAAATGTAAAGGGGGTGGTGTTGCTACAATTTATAACAATATTTTCAGTAGTTCTCAGAGGTCGGGTTTCAAGTATAATTCGTTCGAAGTAATGGTGCTTCATATAGCGTTATCCAAAGAAACACGTGTTAGTGATAAATCCCCTGTGATGTTTGTACTGGCTACTGTATACAGGCCACCAGGGCAACACAGACTTTATTAAAGAATTTGCTGATTTTCTATCTGAGTTAGTGCTGGCTGCAGATAAAGTCCTAATTGTTGGTGATTTTAATATCCATGTTGACAATGAAAAAGATTTGTTGGGATTTATAGATATTCAAAACTCTATTGGTGTTAAACAACACATGTCAGGACCTACTTATTGTCTAAATCATACTCTAGATTTAATACTGTCACATGGAATTGATGTCAGTGGCGTTGAAATTTTGCTGCAGAACGATGATATCTCAGCTAGTTTCGTGTATATTCCATATAGCTAAAGCTGTAAAGCCAACTCCTTGTTACAAATATGGTAGAACCATCAATTCTACCACAAAAGACTGCTTTGTAAGTAATCTTCCTGACTTATAGCAGTTCCTCAGCACATCCAATAGCTCAGAAAAACTTGATGATGTAACAGAAACTATGGACTCTCTCTTTTCTAGCACTTTAGATACAGTTGCTCCTTTATGCTTAAGGAAGATTAAGGAAAAGAGTCCAACACTGTGGTATAATGAGCACACTCGGGTCCTAAAGAGAGCAACCCGGAAAATGGAGCGCAGCTGGAGAAAAACAAAATTAGAGGTATTTCATCTTGATTAGCGGGAAAATGCTCTCTCCTACAGGAAAGCCTTAAAAACTGCTAGATCTGCTTACTTTACATCTCTTTTAGAAGAAAACAAACACAACCCCAAGTATTTATTCAATACAGTGGCTAAATTAACAAAAAATATAACATCAGCAGGTGCAGACATTACCCAGCAGCACAGTAGTAATGACTTTATGAACTACTTTACTTCCAAGATCGAAACTATTAGCGATAAAATTGTAATCACGCAGCTGTCAGCCACAGTATCACATCAGATTGTACACTATAGATCCCCTGAGGAACAATTCCACTGATTCTCTTCCATTGGAAATGAAGAATTGTATAAACTTGTTAAATCATTGAAACCAACAACCTGTATGTTAGACCCTGTTCCATCTAAGCTCCTAAAAGAGGTGCTTCCAGAAGTAATAGATCCTCTTCTGAATATTATTAACTAATCATTGTCATTAGGATATGTCCCAAAAACCTTCAAATTGGCTGTTATTAAGATTGTGGTTGTATCTCTCTATTAGTGCTACAGGATCTTAGCGCCGCGTTTGACACTATCGACAACAGCATTCTTTTAAATAGACTAGAAAATTATGTTGGCATTAGAGGAAGTGCACTGGCATGGTTCAAATCGTACTTATCTGACTGCCATCAACTCGTGGCAGTAAATGAAGAGGTATCATACCAATCACAAGTGCAGTATTGAGTACCTCAAGGCTCAGTACTTGTCCCCTAACTTTTCACGCTTTACATGTTACCCTTGGGAGATATCATTAGGAAACACGGTGTTAGCTTTCACTGTTATGCTGATGATACTTAGCTCTAGGGTAAACGTACCTATTAAGCTCACCAAAATATATATAGAGACATTTTTAGTGCACAAGATATTGGTTTCAGTACAAAAAGTTGTGTTAAAATAAAATATTAATCTCTCACACAAAAATAAAAAAAATTATTTTAAATGACAAAAGCATTTTAATTAAGGGTGTATTCACACCTGTCTTGTTTGGTTTGATTAAAACGAACTCTGGTTCGTTTCCCCGTTTGGTGCGGATCTTTTAGGCAGGTGTAAATACAGCAATCGCACTCTGGTGCGCACCAAACAACCGAACCGAGACCCAGCTGAAGAGGTGGTCTCGGTTCGGTTCCAAACGAACCAAATATTGTGAAAAAACACTGCGTGCCTAAGCAGAGTGCAACGTGATTTTTACTATGTAATTAGGGGTGATGAAATGCCTACACATATTAGTATGTAATAATAATAGCAGTGATTGTAATTGTATGAACAATTTAAATTTCTAGGGGCCACAAATCACGTTGAGCAGGGGGTGGTGTTTTCAGGCGATCGTGCAGTTAGCTTACACGTGCGAAAGCCTGCAATCGCTCTCCTATGCGCGGTTTTTTTTTAGGTTTCACTTTCGCTTTCTTTATACCTGATCCCTGCGCAGTGCTACTGTCAGTATGCCATGGTAGGTGCATATAAAAGCATGCTCTCTCCGTCGGAACCGTCTTGCAGCACTTCTTCGTCTTCGCAAAATCCTTGTTACAACATGGTATAGATGACATTGTCTCATCTGATGTTCATAGGTGTCTGCGTATTGCGTTTGTAGCTGATAAAAGAAAATCAGTAAAATAATAACAATTGCACTATGAAAAATCTCCATGATTAGCCTGTTTTCGAACTTCCTGCTTTTCCCTGCTTGAGAATTTCTGTCCAATGAATTGATGACCTTGGCACACGTGTTGTGTTTGTTTACAATTACTGGTTCACTTGAAAAAAGGGCAGTGTGAAAGCGAACCGCACCAAACAAAAAAAAAAAACCTTCTATTTGGTCCGGACCAAAGCAAGTGAACTAACGGACTTTCCTGGTGTGAATACACCCTTAGATATACATCATTAAATTCAAACAGCCTGGCTGTGCTTAATGGGTAAATTTTTTGAACAGCACTCTCCTGTTCCCATTAAGCTCACATCATATTTTATTTGAAAAAAAATCTGGTTTATTTTAAGGAACATTTTTACATAATAATTGTAATTTATCTATAGTCTCTAAAGGCTGGAATACACTACACAATTTTTGCCCCGATTTTCCACCCGAGCCCGAAATCGAGACGACTACGGATCCCGACAGAGCTCGTCCTCCCCTCTCCGATTCGACCGCTCAGGCCTCGCTAGCCCCCCTGGGGGCGGATATACACTCACCTAAAGGATTATTAGGAACACCTGTTCAATTTCTCATTAATGCAATTATCTAATCAACCAATCACATGGCAGTTGCTTTAATGCATTTAGGGGTGTGGTCCTGGTCAAGACAATCTCCTGAACTCCAAACTGAATGTCAGAATGGGAAAGAAAGGTGATTTAAGCAATTTTGAGCGTGGCATGGTTGTTGGTGCCAGACGGGCCGGTCTGAGTATTTCACAATCTGCTCAGTTACTGGGATTTTCATGCACAACCATTTCTAGGTTTACAAAGAATGGTGTGAAAAGGGAAAAACATCCAGTATGCGGCAGTCCTGTGGGTGAAAATGCCTTGTTGATGCTAGAGGTCAGAGGAGAATGGGCCGACTGATTCAAGCTGATAGAAGAGCAACTTTGACTGAAATAACCACTCGTTACAACCGAGGTATGCAGCAAAGCATTTGTGAAGCCACAACACGCACAACCTTGAGGCGGATGGGCTACAACAGCAGAAGACCCCACCGGGTACCACTCATCTCCACTACAAATAGGAAAAAGAGGCTACAATTTGCACGAGCTCACCAAAATTGGACGGTTGAAGACTGGAGAAATGTTGCCTGGTCTGATGAGTCTCGATTTCTGTTGAGACATTCAGAAGGTAGAGTCAGAATTTGGCGTAAACAGAATGAGAACATGGATCCATCATGCCTTATTACCACTGTGCAGGCTGGTGGTGGTGGTGTAATGGTGTGGGGGATGTTTTCTTGGCACACTTTAGGCCCCTTAGTGCCAATTGGGCATCGTTTAAATGCCACGGCCTACCTGAGCATTGTTTCTGACCATGTCCATCCCTTTATGACCACCATGTACCCATCCTCTGATGGCTACTTCCAGCAGGATAATGCACCATGTCACAAAGCTCGAATCATTTCAAATTGGTTTCTTGAACATGACAATGAGTTCACTGTACTAAAATGGCCCCCACAGTCACCAGATCTCAACCCAATAGAGCATCTTTGGGATGTGGTGGAACGGGAGCTTCGTGCCCTGGATGTGCATCCCACAATGCCACGTAGAATTAAGGCAGTTCTGAAGGCGAAAGGGGGTCAAACACAGTATTAGTATGGTGTTCCTAATAATCCTTTAGGTGAGTGTAGAGCCCCCGAAACAGTCTGGAGAAGTTTATGTTAGCTGCCAAAGATCAGAGCCAGTCTGCAGATTTGAGTTGACAGAATCCATAGAATAGTGATTAACTTAACTTTAACTGACAACCATCAGTTAATATTTAAAGTCTGTTTATGAAGTATTTACATAGACGTTCAATGTGGAATAGCTTAAAGAGAGCACACTGAGCTTATTTGGAGCAGCAACAATTTTTTATAAATTTCATGTAATATTTATTGAAATTACAGGATTTTGCTAAATAAATAGTCTAGATCATGTATTAAGTTAATACATATTTTAATATGAACAATTATTATTAACAATATATATGAAATTATACTTTTTCTTATTGATGTCACACTGAAGCTGTGTGATTTTCATAGCAGCATACGCTTTAACACAACTTGCATGTGCTGGAATGCTGATGATTCAGTAGTGACGTTGTGGCCAAACCCAGCATTTCTCCACAAGTGACTCTCTGCCCTGTTTAGAAATCAAGCTGGGAGTATTTAATCCTCCAGGGTTCGATACAAAAGGAGGAAGTGAATGCAGACTTTTGTGCCCAGTAAGGGCTCTCTGTGGCTACTTCAGGGCCACAAAAGATTTTCGGCAATCAGAGCAACTTTTTCTCTGTTTTGGGGGGCCGAAAAGGGGTCAGCCCCTCTCAAAGCAAAGATGGTCGCATTGGCTAGTTGAGGCTATCACCCATTCTTACAAGTCTAGTGGATGTCCATTGCTGTCGGGAGTGAGATGTCATTCAACAAGAAGCATCTAGACATCTTGGGGGCATTAAAAAGTGTTCTTTTAAGCGACATCTGTGCGGCAGCTACATGGCCATCGACGAACACATTTTCCCAATACTACAGGATTAATGTGGCTGCATCGCTTACTTTTGAAACAGCTGTCCTGTTGGGACCCTCAACTTTTTACAGGTAAACAGAACCTTCTTGTGACCTTGTGGTTATAAATGATCTAGTGTGAAGCACTGCCTCTGGCAGTCAGTAAGAACGAAATAGAACAAGAGTTACGAATGTAATTGCGGTTCTATGAGTTCTGGATGACCGCCAGAGCTTTCTGTCACTTGGAGTCAAGGCGAGAAGATTCTGTAGGGACAGTCTGCAGGAAGTCGCGGGGTTAAATAGGGGAGGACCTCGAGTTATCCTGGTCACGAGGAACTTTGTTTGTATAAGACTCGACCTGTGCATCTGCGATGGGATAACATTCAGTGTGAAGCACTGCCTTCCCGAATTCATAGAACCGCATTTACATTCGTAACTCTCGTTTCCAAGTACCGAAAAAGCACCAAAAAAAGCTGAAATATTTGATTTGTTTACTTGCAAGTCATTTGACCACTCACCAACATCAGAGAAACATGAACTTGAGAATGTGTTTTGTTGTTAAATGATTGAAATCTGAACTGAAAATCTAAGAGGGCACATGTAGTTTGCAAAAAAGCCTGTCTATCGCCCCCTGGATGAGAAAGGAAGAATGACGAGGCTGAGCTGTCCTTTGTCACACCGACAGCAGAAAGGCTGCACAGAGAAGGCAAAAAAGCAGCAGCATTCAGTTTAAAAGGGTAAAGGAGAAAGCATGAATGCTGAGGCTCGGAGAAGTGTGTTCGCTGCCTAGTGAAGGAAAAGCAAAAGCTTACAGCACCTGGTATTCCCAGGCGGTCTCCCATCCAAGTACTAACCAGGCCCGACCCTGCTTAGCTTCCGAGATCGGACGAGATCGGGCGCACTTTTTTTTTTTTTTTTAATATCAAAAATCTAAAAATTTTACATTTCACAAACTATATCGTTACAATCCTTAGCATGTTATATTGAGTACATAGATACCTGCTCAAAATTTTAAATACATTTTCTTTCCATCATCCACATTTATAAGATTACAATCCATTATAAAAGCTTTTTCAAACACATCTTTATCCAAGTATTTCCACATAAGACAAGCATTTTTCCTCAGTACGTTTTTAAACATTGTACAGATATCTACATTTTTCCCTTCAAAAAACGCTAAGTTCCTCCTAGCCCATACCGCGTATCTTGCATGGCTCAGTACATAATTGCAGAGATTTACTTTCTTATCTTTATAGTCTACACAATCTCCAAATAAAAACAGTTTCTTCCATTCATCTTGTTTAACATTCTTCCCCCAGTTTTCTTTGATTAGTTCTTTTAGCCTTTCATGAAAACCCTCAAGTTCCCTGCACTCTAAAAAAACATGCATCAGCATTTCTGGAGCAGATCTACACACATCACAATCCCTATTTATGTTCTTATTTATCTGGTGGAGGACCACTTTCGTGTAGATTCTGTTGTGTCTTAATTTAAAATCTAGGTTTTCACATTCTATTCCATTGTATTTTACACATAGATTTTCCCAAATTTCCTTAACCTTTAAGCCAGGGAGCACTTTAGACCACACCTTTTCTGATGCCGGTAATTTGATCTCTTTTTTCAAAATAAACTTGTACATCATATTAGTAGATACTCCTTCTAGTAGTCTTTTCCCATCACCTCCATCAAAATACATATCTGGCAATCCCCATTCCCCAGGTTTAACAGTTTCATTTTCAATACTCTCTACCCATGCTCTGGGCAGACTCATCTTAATATTTTCACACATCGAGTCCTCTTTTGACATTTCGATTTCATCATCCCACTCCGAAACACAATCATATATGGCTCTGTTAGGTAAGAATTACCTAAAAAAATAGGCTCTGTTCGTATGTCTAATTCAGAAACTCTGTTAAATCTTTCAGCAAAGTTGTCTCACTTATCCATGTCTGCCCAGGCTGATGTAAAAGATGTGATTAAGAGATATCCATTTTTATTCTGTGACTTCCCCACCATTACACAAGTGCTAACACACGACATTGATGTTGATTCACATGCACCCATCAAGCAAAGGGCATATCGTGTAAATCCACTTAAGAGAGAATTGATGAGGCAAGAAACCCAGTATCTTCTGGAACATAACTTGGCAGTCCCTAGTTCTAGCCCATGGTGTTCCCCATGTCTTCTTGTCCCTAAGCCGGATGGTGCTTCAAGGTTCTGTACAGATTACAGAAAAGTGAATGCATTTACCAAAGCTGATTCCTTTCCTATACCACGCATGGAAGATTGTGTAGACCGTGTAGGAAATGCTAAATTTGTGACAAAACTTGACCTGCTAAAAGGTTATTGGCAGGTGCCGCTTACCGAGCGTGCCTCTGAAATCTCTGCCTTTGCCACCCCTGATGTGTTCCTACAATATCGGGTCATGCCTTTTGGCCTTCGAAATGCGGGAGCTACATTTCAGCGATTAATGTCTATCGTGTTATCTAATGTGTCTAAGTGTGATGTTTATTTAGATGATGTTGTCTGCTATGCTGACACTTAGGAAGATCATCTTAAATCTATAGATGAAGTTTTCAGACTTCTTTCTGATGCGAATCTTACCTTGAATCTAGCAAAGTGTGAATTTGGTTGTGCTACAGTCACATATCTCGGTAAAGAAGTCGGTAGTGGTCAAGTTCGTCCCCTAAATTCAAAGATCCAGGCTATCCTTGATTTCCCAGTCCCTAAGTCTAGGAGAGAACTTCGGCGATGTCTCGGTATGACAGGGTATTATCGCTGTTTTTGTAAGAATTTTTCTTCTGTTGCCAGCCCTCTAACGGGGTTACTCTGTAAAGCGGTTTCTTTTAAGTGGACTCCTGGATGTCAGTCTGCTTTTGAGGCTCTGAAAACTCTGCTCTGTAGTGCCCCCGTTCTTGTTGCCCCTCATTTTGGAAAACCATTTCTGTTGGAGGTTGATGCCAGTAGTACGGGTGTCGGTTCTGTTCTATTGCAGACCGGAGAAGATGGTTTAAATCATCCGATCAGTTTCTTTTCGAAAAAGTTCCTCATACATCAAATGAACTACAGCACTATAGAAAAATAAGCCCTTGCATTAATCCTTTCTTTGCAACACTTTGAAGTGGATATTGGTTCGACTGTACAGCCTGTTACTATTTTCACTGATCATAACCCTCTTACCTTTCTTCAACAAATGTCTAATGCCAATCATTGTTTAATGCGATGGTCTCTGATCTGTCAAGGTTACAACTTGAAAATATGTCACAAGAAAGGTATTGAAAATGTTATTGCCGACTCATTGTCCCGTGTAAATCAGTAAAACATTGTATGTTTTATTTTATGGGTGGGGGTGTTATGATCTTGAGATATTCTATGTATCTGAATTGTTTTTGTATTTGATCTCTTTGCTCTGGTGTGCAGTCATGTTTGTGTTTCAGGTGGGTGTGGTTTCTGCCAACCAGCTGGAGGTGGTGATTGGTCTCTCTATGCACCTTTTCCAGATATAAGGACCTCCCCAAACACCCGTAGGGGGCTTTTGAGCCTCGTTGACTTCATGCCGTTCTGTGTTGCTAGAATTTTGATGGACTATTGTTCTGTGGGTTGTAGTACAAGAAAGAGATATTCTGAGTGTAGTAAATCTGTTGAATGTTTGTTGTTCTGAGATCAAATGTTATATCTCCCGTTTATCTGAACATTGCCTGTGTTGACTATGACTTGGATCCTGATTCTACTTTGTGTACGCTTATAACTTTGTAAATATTCTTGTTTACCCATTTGTCAAATAAAGGGGTGTAGGGGGCCAGACGCCATTTTTATTTATGTATAGTTTTCACTTTGTTTCACGAGTTCACACTTACATATATTTAGCACGAGTTACGTAATGCGTATTTGGCGAGTATGGTAATACGTAGTTGGCGTGCTGTCCTGGGGAAGGGCTCTGAGCTCGGGAATGGCCCGAACCCAGAGTATCCCCCCGTGGTATGGTGAGAACTTAGTGATATTGGTGGAGAAGGGGTGGTGGAGGGATGCTGATAGACCGTCAAATGAGTGGAGGTATGTCAGCTGTATTTATGTCCGTAAGTTGACTGATTTGATTGCGTACCACTTGTGTTTAATTAGGCTAAGTATCTGACGTGCTCCTCCCGAACTTTGTTAATAAAACATCATTTCACGAGTTCACACTTACATATATTTAGCACGAGTTACTTAATGCGTATTTGGCGAGTATGGTAATATGTAGTTGGCGTGCTGTCCTGGGGAAGGGCTCTGAGCTCGGGAATGGCCCGAACCCAGAGTATCCCCCAAAAAGCAATGGGTGTAGGACAGCCGCCAGACGGATCCCCCCCAAAATACGCACTAGAGATCTGGCGGGAGCTAGTTACGAGGAGTGGCCAGTATTGCAGGACCGGGGGAGCCTCTGAGGGAGCGTATTGGCATGCATGGTTAGGCCCCACCGGTCGCTGGTGTGAACTGCGTTGTTTTGGGGCGACCGGTCGGGGAGGGCTCGACCGAAGCTCAACGGTGTGCTCATCACGTTGGGACGGGTGAGCCCTGCCCGCCGATGGAGGAGCAGCTGGTTAAGGCCCTGACCAGGAGGACCCGAGTTGCCTGCAGTGGGATAGTTCACGGAGTCGGCGTACGGGCTCTACTGGCTGTCAGCCCCTGCTAATCAGAGGACAGAGGGCGGTTGTCTGGCCGAGGGGGCCCATGAAGCCTCCGGCTTGAGCTCAATACTCCAACGTCGGACAAGTGGGTCCCATCGGCTTGGCAGATAAAATGAGTTTGGGACGCCCGGCAAGGACGCTCTCGCGACATCCGACGGGAGATCAAGACTCACGACATCGAATGGATGAGCCTCACTTGCGGGCGGCTAGCATTGGAGCCCACCGGGAGACCAGCGTCAACGACTGACACGAGATCAAGACTACGATGTCAGATGGATACCCTCGCCGACGAGTAGGGAGAAGAGAAAATCCGGAACTGGGAGGGCTCTCGCAGCATCCGATGGGAGATTGAGACTCACAGAGCATCGAACGGGTAAGCCTCGCCAGGCGGGGGGAAAAGGTGTGAGGCTAGAAGAGACAGTTGGACGGTGTTCGGCAGGCGGACGAGAACCTTGAAAGCTAGGCCTCGTCGCCTGTCGGACGGAAAATTAGGTGGGTGGCCAAGACTGACGCCGATGCTCTACGGGAGGCCAATACTCACTGAGTCTAACGGGTCGGTCTTGCCGACCGTGGGATGAAGCGGTAAGTTGTCTGGCTGTGATACTCTCGCCGACGCCCGACGGGAGCACAATACCCACTGTGTCGGACGGGTAAGCTCTTGGCTCTCTCGGTAGGCTCTTGCCTAGCATGTGACTGGAGATGAAACTCGCAGTCTGGATGGGTAAGTCTCGCCGGCCGTGATATGGAAAAGGAGAGTTGTCTGGCTGGGGAGGCTCTCGCCGACGTCCAGCGGGAGCACAATACTCACTGTCTCGGACGGGTAAGCGTCGCCAAGCGTGAGACTTGAAAAGGTAAGGTTGTTTGGCCGGGAGGCTCTCGCCGGCGTCCGTCGGGAGATCAAGACTCACTGTGACGGACAGGTAAAGTCAAGTCAAGTCAAGTCAAGTCAGCTTTATTGTCAATTCTTCCACATGTACAGTACATACATACAGAGAATTGAAATTGCATTACTCTCAGACCCTTGGTGCATACAGTTAACATTAAACACGCTCAGATACAGATAAATACAGTTTAAACATATGTACATACAACTATACAATTATGCAAATGAGGATATTGTAGAAAAAAAAATAAGAATTAGATCGATAAAGTGGCATAAGGCGCATGGCAGATAGAGTGCAAAACCAGTTAAGTAAACAACACTGTGTAGATATATTTGTAGTGCAAAAGAGCTTATCAGTCTGAGGACATTGTAGAAAATAAAAACAAGAGAGATAGATAAAGTGCATAAGGCACATGGCAGAATAGATGGAGTGCAAACCAGTTGAATGTACAAAGACAAAAACAAAACTGTGCAGATGTTTTGTTTTGTTATGAGTGTAGTGTAAGAAGAGCTTATCAGTCTGTTAAAGTGACAAGTCGAAGTGACTGTTCGGATGGTTTTTGTCAGACTATCCGAAGAGGTAATTTGCAGTCAATGTTGGATGGGTAGTGATCAGCCAATGCTGCACAAGTGACAGGTGCCGGTCACAGTTTGTTGGTCAGTGGGGGGGGGGGGGGTGTCACAGAGTCAGAGTTCCTAGTGTGTTGCTGTGTTAAATGGGGGTGAGAGAGGGGAGGGGGGGCAAGGATGGGAGGGAGTTCAGCTTCCTGACAGCCTGATGTATGAAGCTGTCCTTCAGTCTGCTGGTCCTCGCCTGGAGACTCCGCAGTCTCCTCCCTGATGGCAGCAGACTGAAGAAGCTGTGTGTCGGGTGGGTGGGATCGCCTGCAATGCGGAGGGCTTTGCGGGTGAGACGGGTGCTGTAAATGTCCTGGAGGGAGGGGAGAGAGACACCAACGATCTTCTCAGCTGCTCTCACTATGCGCTGAAGTGACTTGCGGCAGGATGCGTTGCAAGCGCCATACCACACAGTGATGCAGCTAGTCAGGATGCTCTCGATGGTGCCTCTGTAGAAGGTGCACATGATGGGGGCCGGGGCTCTGGCTCTTCTGAGTTTGCGGAGGAAGTAGAGACGCTGCTGTGCTTTCTTGGCCAGTGCTACAGTGTTGTTAGTCCAGGAGAGGTCCTCTGTGATGTGCACACCCAGGAACTTGGTGCTGCTCACTCTCTCCACTGTCGCACCGTTGATGGTCAGAGGGGCATGCTGAGTGTGTACTCTCCTGAAGTCAACAACAATCTCCTTCGTCTTCTTCACGTTCAGAGAGAGATTGTTGTCACTGCACCACCCGGCCAGGCGGCTTACCTCGCTCCTGTAGTTTGTCTCATCTCTGTTGCTGATGAGACCCACCACAGTCGTGTCATCCGCAAACTTAATGAAAATGTTGGAGTTGTGTGATGGTGTGCAGTCGTGGGTCAGCAGAGTGAAGAGGAGGGGGCTCAGCACACATCCTTGGGGGGCCCCAGTGTTCAGTGTGATGGTGCTGGATGTGTTACTGCCGACCCGTACTGCTTGAGGTCTCCCGGTCAGGAAGTCCAACAGCCAGTTGCACAGAGAGGTGCTGAGCCCTAGCTGGACCAGTTTGTGAGTGAGCTGTTGAGGGATGATTGTGTTGAATGCTGAACTGAAGTCTATGAACAGCATCCTGACATATGAGTCTTTTTTCTCCAGATGTGTGAGGGCTGGGTGGAGGGCAGTGGTGATGGCATCATCGGTCGAGCGGTTGGACCTATATGCAAACTGGAAGGGGTCCAGGGAGGGGGGGAGGACAGACTTGATGTGGTGCAAGACTAGCCGTTCAAAGCACTTCATGAGGATGGGAGTGAGTGCTATTGGACGGTAGTCATTGAAGCAGGATGGAGATGACTTCTTAGGGACTGGAATGATGGTGGTAGCTTTGAAGCATGTGGGGACAACAGCCTGATTTAGTGAGATGTTGAAGATGTCTGTGAAAACCTCAGTGAGTTCCACTGCACAGTCTCTCAGTACACGCCCAGGAATGTTGTCAGGACCCGGAGCTTTGCGTGCATTGATCCTGCTGAGGGATCTCCTCACACTGTCCGGGGACAGCGTCATCACCTGGTCGCCGGGAGGAGGTGGAGTCTTCTGTGCAGTGGTGCTGTTTTGTGCCTCAAAGCGAGCAAAGAAGGCATTCAGCTCGTTCAGCAGGGGGATGGTGTTGTCACAGGTCTGTGGTGGGGGCTTGTAATCCGTAATGGTCTGAATCCCCTGCCACAGGCTCCGCGTGTCTCTGCTGTCGCTGAAACGATGGGCTATCCTGCTGGAGTACTGTCTCTTGGCCTCTTTGATGCCGCGGGATAGGTTGGCCCTAGCTGTCTTCAGGCCCTCCTCATCTCCAGCTCTAAAGGCAGCGTTCCGAGCCTTCAGAAGTCTGTAGACCTCCCCTGTCATCCACGGCTTCTGGTTGGCCCGGACCGTGATGGACTTTGTGACTGTTACATCATCAATGCACTTGAAGATGTAGGCAGTAACAGTCTCTGAGTACTCTTGGAGGTCTGTAGTATTGTTGTATGTGGCAGCCTGTTTAAACATATTCCAGTCAGTGGTGTCAAAGCAGTCTTGAAGTGCCTCTGACGACCCTTCCGGCCACACTTGAATCTGTTTGTGAACTGGTTTGATGACTTTAACGAGCGGTCTGTATGCAGGCATTAGCATGACAGTGATGTGGTCTGAGGCTCCGAGGTGGGGGAGGGGGAGGGCCTTGTAAGCTCCTCTCTGGGTGGTGTAAACAAAGTCCAGAGTGTTTTTTCCCCTTGTTGGAAAGTCTATGTGTTGGTGAATTTTTGGGAACACACTCTTTAAGTCTGCGTGATTGAAATCCCCAGCCAAGATAAGAAAAGCATCTGGGTGGGCTGTCTGCTGCTCACTGGTGTGCTGGTACAGATCATTTAGTGCCTCACTCCTGTGGTTGTTGCTGGAGCTGGGAGGGATGTATACAGCAACGAGCAGTATGGCTGAATATTCCCTCGGTAGATAGAACGGCCGGCACTTAATAATCATAAACTCCACCAGGGGTGAGCAGTGTTTGCAGACCACAACAGCGTCGCGACACCATGCATCATTGATGTAAACACAAAGCCCGCCGCCGCGGATCTTACCTCCCTCGACGAGAGCTCTGTCAGCTCGATAGCATGTTAGCTGGTCAAGCTGTATGGCGCAGTCCGGTACGCTGTTGTTAAGCCATGTTTCCGTAAACACAAAAACACAACAGTCTCTTACAGTCCTCTGAGTCGAGCGGAGTAGTCGGATGTAGTCCAGTTTATTGTCCAAAGAGCGTACGTTCGCCAGTACGATGGTGGGGATAGCTGGCTTGTGTGGGTTGGCCGCTAGCCTAGCTCGGATACCTCCGCGCTTACCCCTCTTCTGCTTCCTCTCACGCCGCTTGTAGCGCCTCCGCTGTGGGCGAGATGCAGTAGTGGGGGTCGGTGATGGAGAAGGCCTTCGGAGCAGACCGAGGTCCCGCAGCTCTTCAGTGTGCGCGGAGTTTAACTCTAAAAATGTGGTTCTGCCGACCTCGAGCAGAAACTCACGACTGTATGCGCGCTTAAAGACAGGTAGACGAGACGAAGATGTGCAAAAACATTGCGACTTACAAGACAAAAAACACGAAAACACCGGTTTGTCGGGAGAGAGAGAAGCTGCTGCGACTGCGCGCGCCGCCATCTTAGTTCGCCATCTAAAGACAGAAAGGTAAAGTTGGGTGGCCGGGAGGCACTTGCCGTCATCTGACTGGAGATGGAAGCTCGCAGCCTGGATGGGTAAGACTCTCCGGCCGCAGGGTGGAAAAGGTAAGTTGTCTGGCTGGGAGGCTCTGGCTGGTGTTCGACAAGATGTGAAGATTCACGGTGTCAGAAGGCTGAGCCTCGCCAAGCGTTAGACTTGAAAAGGTAAGTTAAAAAAAAAGGCTGGAAGGCTTTTTTTTCCCTCTCTCTCTCTCCTCTCCTCTATGAAATGGTTTGCTATAGAGAACTCTTAGGTCTGAGATAGTGGGGTTGGTGTCCGGATCGAATTTAGAGGAGATGGTGAGCTCTGAGCATCTCAGAAACCCGATAAAGGCTAAAATGAAAACGGCGTCCGACGGGAGATCAATACTCATGCATTGGACAGATAGGCTTTGCTGGTAGTCGGACAGAAAAAGGCAAGGTTAGCTCAGACGGGAGGCTCTCGCCGGCATCTGACAGGAGATCAATACTCGCTGTGTCGGACGGGTAAACCTCGCCGAATGGATGGGTATGGCTTGGAAGCTGAGGTGATCTCGACTTTTGCCAGCCAGGTGCTAAGACCCATGATTTATCATGGATTGCATGATCAATGTCCTACCATTGGGAGAGAATTCGTCGAGGGGAATCGAGGTGTTTGTGCCGAAACGCATGGTTATGCGGAGCTGACAAATCGTTTAGGTGTTTTTTACCCCAGAATTTCCTATCAGCCACTCCAATGGGCTAATGCTGAGACGGCGGTCAACGAAGAGCTGATCATTAACCCTCGTTTAATTTGCGCTGCTTAGGGGAAAGCTGAACAGATTATTTCAGTGAAATGGCTGAACATAATGGAGAATTTGAAAAAATGGCAACTCGTTCAAGTTCAAGTTTATTTGTCTAGCGCTTTTTACGATACAAATCGTTGCAAGGCAGCTCTACAGGAAATTAAGTTTCCACAATATATTTATATATTGAAGAACCTTAATATATTTAACTTTGGCAAAATTGGGTAATTCTGTATGTTGTCTGTATATTGTCATCCTCTGAGGGGTTGGCATTATCTTTTCTCAGGTGTTCAGTCATCTCAGATTATTTAAGGGTTGGATCCAGACTGAAGCTTCTGTAATTCCTAGTTACCACAGGATGTTAATCCCGTGGTAGAAACAGAGAAACAAATAGAGACATAATTAGCATAGCTGCTGTTCCATCCAAGCAAAAATGATTTGTTCAACCCAAGCTAAGTAATAATAATAATGTACATTTGATCAGATATAAATGCAGTACAAGACTACAAAATGCGTGAATGCTTGGCCAAAGAGATGCGTCCCCAATCCAGATCCAAACAGAGAATGCGTCCGAACCCCGAACGCCACCAGGAAGGCTGCCCGGGAGCCAAACGTGAAAAATCTCCACCTCCCCCAGTGGACTCTGCAATCCTAGGCACCACCAAAAGTCCAGAGCCCTGCGACCCTAGGGAGCGGGCTGGACCCCAGCGTGGTAGAAGACGAGCTAGGTAAAATAATTTACGACTGATGCTGCGTTTCTGTCGTAAAGAAATGGACAAATGTTAGAGATTAGGTGGACATTTGTATGGATGTTTTAGCCGAACGAGGATAAGATCGCACGGTGGCATATGGACCAGTGGTTCCCAACTCATCCCGGGGACCCCAAGCCACAGCACGCTCCGCATGCCCCCCCCCCACTTGACACACCCGATCCAACTCATCAGCTCATTGATAGAGTCTGCAAGACTTGAAATCTTGCAGAAACGCGGTGAAGGCTGAGCCGAAGCAGGAAGCTTGTGAGGCTTTGCTGCGGTGAGAACTGGGGCGGGGCCCAGGCTCGTTGAAGGCCTGCTGCGGAGAGCCGGGTCTTTGCGGGACAATGGTGGTGTCTGCGAGGCGATTTCGGGCTTTCCTCGATCTATTGGCAGCTGGAGTGGATTTAGGGGTGAGGTTGGCTGGTTTGCGGGGTGATGGAAGATCGTGTAAATCTGCTTGTTTACCTTCCGTGAGGACGGTGCGTCGGAATTAATCAGTGTTTGCCTCAGGCTTAAATAGGATCTACATTCCGATCGGAGGAATTGTTGGCACGGATGAAATCCGTGCATCCGAATAAAGCCAGATTCAGACGGTAATTGTTTCTCATATGGACGTCTGTAAGATTAATTTACATATCACCTCAGTGATAAACTCATGGATTCGGACGGCGATTTATTTACAGTGGAGGAGTGAGTTCAGTGATCCTGCGAACGCGCTGGTCAAGTGGCCAGTCACATGATTGTGTGCTGTAAATAGAAAGAATTTTATTTACAAATTTATTATTATTATGTAAAATATATCCTTATTCAGAGATGTGGATTCGGAAGGCAATTAAATAACCAACTACCCCCTGTATATGGTGTAAATCACTTACGTCCCCCTGAGAAACAATTACCATCAGAATCGGGCTTAAGACGCCGGTGGAGGAGAGCGTGTAGCTGGTTGAGCAGAGAGCAGCGGCCGTGTCTGGTGGAGAATGACCGATACTGGGGCCGGCAGATTGGCCGGAGGATCCGAAAAGATTCCCCGCATAGGTCTCGTGGTTTGGACGGGAGAAGCTGAGTCTGTGATGTAATGGCAAGAGGTGTGGACCGAATGCTGATAGACCGTCAAATGAGTGGAGGTATGTCAGCTGTATTTATGTCCGTGAGTTGATTAACTTGATTGCGTACCACTTGTGTTTAATTAGGCTAAGTATCTGACGTGCTCCTCCCGAACTTTGTTAATAAAACATCATTTATGGTTGAGGGAGGTAGGGAAGTTGGTCTGTATTTAATTTTCTTTGTTTCATTTGAGCTTATTTAGTGATCAAAAGATAAAGTGCATTTTGTTTATTGTTTTGGCCTCGTCTGCCCCTGAAAAGATCCCCGTGTGTATAAAATAAATAATTTATTTGACATCTTTCTGGTGTGAATTCGACGTTCTTTTTCTGTTACGGCTATCCCCTTGAGGTCGTAACAGTCATACATCGGCTTTTTCAATCCCATAAAAAGCCCTTCTTCCCCACATCCACTACATTTGTCCAGCACATCCTTCATATAACCTTTCCATCCATACTCCACTTTATCACATAAATACTTCTTCATCGTTTTTACCCTTATAGCCTTCTTTTTAACTTCTAAATCAATCAATCCTAACCCTCCTTCTTTATAACTTGCAATTAATGTTTTCCTTGCTATTTTAACTCCTTTCCCTCCCCACATAAAATAATTTGTTATCTCAGTCATCTCGTTAATTACCCATTGTGGTAAATCGACTGCGCCTAAAATATAGTTGCATTTGGAGAGCAGCAGAGAGTTCACAACCATAACTTTCCCTCTTAACATTAGTTCTCTTAATTTCCAGAATTGGAGTACTTGTTTTATTTTATTTAAAATCCCCGTCCATGTGACATCCCTTGCACCCTTCGCATTCTCTCCAATTTGAACTCCTAAAATATTAACATAGTCTTTTGCAATTTTAAAAGGTATGTCGCACCTTCTCAAGTCCACCCCTCCTATACTCATTATTTCTGATTTTTCAATGTTTATTTTTGCCCCCGATGCTTTCCCATACATTTCTATGTGCTTCATTACCTTTTTTATGCTTTCTGCATCCTTAATCGTAAATGTTGTATCGTCCGCGTATTGGTGTATTACACTCTCACCACTATTTGGTATTTGGATACCCTTTATCTTTTTGTCCGCTCTAACCATTATGGCTAGTGGTTCAACCAATATTGAATATAATAAGGCAGACATCGTACATCCTTGTCTCACTGACCTTTCAAGTGGAAAAGGGTCTGTCAAAATCCCATTTACTTTAACACAACTTTCTGCTTTACTGTATAGCAGATTTATCCATTCCAGCATTTTATCCCCAAAACCAAATTTCCTCATTGTTTGCTCCAAGTAATCATGTTCCACTCTATCAAAAGCCTTATTTAAATCTATACATAAAATTATTCCACCATCTTGATCCTCCCCATACTCCCCACAACATCTCTTATTGTGCAAATTGTGTCCGTTATGTCTCTTCCCGGGATACTATAAGCTTGATTTGGCGCAATTAAGGTCCCTATGACTTTTTTGAGTCTATTTGCTAAAATTTTTGTTAAAATTTTATACTCTGTATTTAATAAGCTTAGAGGTCTGTAGTTTTCTAATTTTTAGTGGACTACCCTTATTTTTGAAAAGAATCGTTATCATCCCCATACACATAGATTTTGGTACTTCCTTATTTTCCTCCATCTTCCTGTACATTTTTAACAATATCGGTGACAAAATTTTAACAAAGATCTTATAAAATTTGTGTATTAATCCATCTGCCCCTGGGCTTTTATTTGGCTTTGTCTGTTTAATTGCTTCTTCTACTTCTCCTAGAGTTATATCTTCCTCACACAACTCCCTATCTTCTTCGGTAAGGCTTATATTTACATTATTTAAAACCCTATCTACATCTTCTTGTTTTATATTCTTTCTTATATAAATTCCTATAAAACATATCTACCCTTTCTATTATTTCTACATAGTCTGTAACTTTCCCCCCATCTTCGTCTTCCAATTCCGTAATAAATTTCTTTCCCTGTTTTTTTTTCTCTAAATTCAAAAAAAAATTTGTACAACTTTCCCCTTCTAAAACATATTGTGCCCTGCTCCTTATTTTTGCACCTTCACATTTTTCTTTTTCACACACCCCTATTTCTGCTTTTATCTGATAATATGGTTCTTTCGTGTATTCTGGGTTCTTTTCAATTTTCCGGACTTCTTCTTCCAATAACCTGTGCATAGTATCTAATTTGCATTTTTCCATATATTTCTCTGTTTCGAGTATCTAATACTCAACCTTTTAATTTTCTTCTTTAATATACCCCACCATTCACATATATTTTCTTCGTATAAGGAGTTTTCCATTTCGTATTTAATACACTTCTCTATACTTCTTCTATACGCATCTTCCTTTAATAAAGCAGAATTTAGACACCACGTACCACCACCTTTTCCTTTAAAATTTCCCCCTAATTTCACTGTCATTACTGCATGATCACTTATACCTGTGAAGTTATAGCTCACATTCTTTATATGTTGTAAAATATCTCTTTTAACCAGACATAAATCTATTCTACTTTGTTTAAGGTCCCCCATCACCATTTGCCTCCTTGAAAATTCTCTCTTGTAGGGGTTTTCCTCCCTCCAGGCATCTACCATATCCTTACTCCGCATTAACATTTTTAAACATTTTCTAGACGTATCCTCTCTGTACACCATATTTTTAGCTATGTCTAGTCTTGTACATTTCACATTAAAATCTCCTACCACTATACAATTCTCAATACATAAAGGTTTCAGCATCATAAAAGCCTCTTTTCTTTCAGTTTCCACGTTTGGAGCATACATATTAACTAATCTATATTTATCTTTTTTAAGTGTAAAATCTATTCCTAATACCCTCCCTTTACCATCATTTTGTATTTGTTTTATATTATACATCCTCCCACCTCTAATCAAAATTGCTACTCCACGGGCTTTTTTGGTGCCGTGGTTTACATGTATCTCCTCATCCCAAATCTTTTTAACCCCTCCCATTAAGTCATCTGTCCAATTTGTCTCCTGCAGACATATTACTTGAGCATTAAGCCCACTTATCACCTGTTTAAATTTGTCCATGTCTCTCAGGCCATTACAATTCAAACAAGCAATGCTTAATACTTCATCCATAATAAAAAAAAATAATAACATAAACATTAATATATCCCATGAATAGATTTTGCGTCTTACTTTTTGGCGCTGCCTTCTCCACCCTTTTCCATTTTCCTCTTAAGTTGCTTAGAGACAGTTCCATTTTTTCCAGTTTCGTCCATAAGTTTTATCAAAGTAACATTAGTCTCTTGTACAATCATCCCCTCTTCTTCTTCCTCTTCTCCTTTTCCTTCTTGTATTCTCGTCGATGCTCCTTCTTTTCCCACTCCCATATCTCGTTGGTTTCTGTTATCATCTCTCTTATTTCTCCCGTCACCATTGGTTGTCATTTCATTGTCCATTCCTCCACTCACGTTAGTATGCCTCCTGCTTTTTCCAGACCATCCTGCCTCCGTTATGCTTTCCAGCTCACTCCCTTCCTCGCCTCCTTCTTCACCACTTGATAATTGGGTCTCTTCCACCTCACCATACAGGTCTAAGAAGTCCCCCGTCTCCTCTTTGTCGTCGTCCTTTTCTGCTGCGTTGCATACACACAATTCATTTCTTTTCCAACACACTGTGCAGCTCCCTTCGCTGCACTCCCGTGCATAGTGACCTTGCCCGCCACATTTAAAACATATGAAGTTCGGGCAGTCTTTAACAATATGTCCTGGCTGTATGCATAGGCGACATACCTTCACCTGTCTGTCATGTAACACCCGAAAGTGCTCGGTTCCTCCCACTGTCTCGAACTTCGTTGAGTATGGGAGTGATTTTACCTTTTCAGTAAACTTGACCTTTAGGAACCTCGTCCCGTCAGCGATTCCAGTCCCTGGCCACATTCTCCTTTTCACAGTAGAAGCCGCTGTCACTCCCCAGTCTGTTAATTTCTTTATTTCCTCATCAGTTATGTAGGTTGGCAGGTTCAGGAAAGAGACCACAGTCTCACTGTTATTGATCTCCTTCGCCAATATACTCCCGTTTCTAATTTTTATTCCGTCTAATATCTTCTTTTTCCCTTTCTCCTCATGCATGGTCAGTTCATATTCCTTTGGATTCTTGTATCTACAGCCAATAACCTCACCGCACTCTTCTTTTACCTTCCGCAATAACTCCATCATCGTAATTCTTTCGTTTCCAACAATTTCTACCAACACAGCTAGTTTCTTCTCATAACTCCGACCTGTTGCTGCATTGCCATCTCCCATTCTCCGCACCGAATCCTTGTCTTTTTCCTTGTTAGTTTCCATCCTGTCCGTAGAACGCCGTGGGTAACCCCACTCCTAGTAGCACCCCAAACAAAGAAACGCTGTTTGGGGAGAAGCCTTACACCACCTTATAAACTCTTATAAAATCAGTTTGTCGCCCATATTTAAAACCAAAAACAAAAGAAATGAACAAACTATCCCTTCAACCAAACTTTCCGTCTGTTTTCTGCACTGATTTAACTCACTTCCTGGATCGTACCACTAACGAGCATGCTCAGGGTGGTATGGCCGTAAGCGAGTAAAGCACTCGAGAGCCAGCTATTTAAAGACGACACGCCGGCCGGGGATGTATTTCTGAACGATTTCAAAGCGAAATCGCAATGCCCGTGTTTAATATGAATCGAGTTAAGTCAAAAAACATAAATGACAAGGCAAATATACATTTAAATTAATAAATTCAAAGATCGGTGTTGCCGTGACGCTCTTTGAGTGGAAGTAAATGGGGGCGTGTTTTTGAACGATTTCAAAACAGAAATGTCACACCTGCTTAATATAAATTTAATTAAGCCAACTAAATAAATAATAGCAAATAAATGAACGAATGAATGAATAAGTCAATGGATGAATCAATAAATATAAATAAAATTCAAAACTCAGTTTTGAGGTGAGGCACTTTGAGTGGAGGTAAATGGGGGCCCATTGTTTAATGATTTCAAAACAGAAGTGTCACGCCCATGCTTTTCGGAAATGACATTAAATTAAATAAAAATCTGACAGGATTTGGAGAGGATCTGCAATGAGAAATGGCGGAGGATTCTCAAATCCAAGTGTGAAAAACTTGTTGCATCTTTCCCAAAAAGACTCATGGCTGTATTAGATCAAAAGGGTGCTTCTATACTAAATACTGAGCAAAGGGTCTGAATACTTAGGACCATGTGATATTTCAGTTTTTCCTTTTTAATAAATTTGCAAAAATGTCAACAATTCCGTGTTTTTCTGTCAATATGAGGTGCTGTGTGTACATTAACGAGGAAAAAAATGAACTTAAATGATTTTAGCAAATGGCTGCAATATAACAAAGAGTGAAAAATTGAAGGGGGTCTGAATACTTTCCGTACCCACTGTAAATGAATCAGGGCTCCTCAAACCTTGCTCTGGAGGGCCATAGCGCTTCAGACTTTAGCTTCAACCCTGATCAACCTCACCTATACCTGTGATTTTCTAAAAATCCTGAACACATTGATTAGCATGCTCAGGTGCGTTTGATCGGGGTTAGAGCCGAACTCTGCAGAAAAGTGGATCTCGTGGGGCATATTTGAGGATTCCTGAAATAAAAAAAGGGAAAAACCAATGTTGCAGTGAGGCACCCTGAGTGGAACTAAATGGGGGCCTAATTTTGACTGATTAAAAAAAATTGCGTATTGTTTCCTTAAATAGATAAATAAATAAATAAATAAATAAATAAATGTTCGCTCTTCGGTTTATGCTTGTTTTTTGGGGGGGTTTTTTGAGCTGACGAAAGACTCTTGTCCTGTTTCCAAGTACCGAAAAAGCACCAAAAAAAGCTGAAATATTTGATTTGTTTACTTGCAAGTCATTTGACCACTCACCGACATCAGAGAAACATGACCTTGAGAATGTGTTTTGTTGTTAAATGATTGAAATCTGAACTGAAAATCTAAGAGGGCACATGTAGTTTGCAAAAAAGCCTGTCTACCGCCCCCTGGAGGAGAAAGGAAGAATGACGAGGCTGAGCACACCGACAGCAGAAAAGCGGCACGGAAAGCAGCAGCATTCAGTTTAAAAGGGTAAAGGAGAAAGCATGAATGCTGAGGCTCGGAGAAGTGTGTTCGCTGCCTAGTGAAGGAAAAGCAAAAGCTTACAGCACCTGGTATTCCCAGGCGGTCTCCCATCCAAGTACTAACCAGGCCCGACCCTGCTTAGCTTCCGAGATCGGACGAGATCGGGCGTGCTCAGGGTGGTATGGCCGTAAGCGAGTAAAGCACTCGAGAGCCAGCTATTTAAAGACGACACGCCAGCCGGGGATGTATTTCTGAACGATTTCAAAGCGAAATCGCAATGCCCGTGTTTAATATGAATCGAGTTAAGTCAAAAAACATAAATGACAAGGCAAATATACATTTAAATTAATACATTCAAAGATCGGTGTTGCCGTGACGCTCTTTGAGTGGAAGTAAATGGGGGCGTATTTTTGAACCATTTCAAAACAGAAATGTCACACCTGCTTAATATAAATTTAATTAAGCCAACTAAATAAATAATAGCAAACAAATGAACGAATGAATGAATAAGTCAATGGATGAATCAATAAATATAAATAAAATTCAAAACTCAGTTTTGAGGTGAGGCACTTTGAGTGGAGGTAAATGGGGGCCCATTGTTTAATGATTTCAAAACAGAAATGTCACGCCCATGCTTTTCGGAAATAACATTAAATTAAATAAAAATCTGACAGGATTTGGAGAGGATCTGCAATGAGAAATGGCGGAGGATTCTCAAATCCAAGTGTGAAAAACTTGTTGCATCTTTCCCAAAAAGACTCGTGGCTGTATTAGATCAAAAGGGTGCTTCTATACTAAATACTGAGCAAAGGGTCTGAATACTTAGGACCATGTGATATTTCAGTTTTTCCTTTTTAATAAATTTGCAAAAATGTCAACAATTCTGTGTTTTTCTGTCAATATGAGGTGCTGTGTGTACATTAATGAGGAAAAAAATGAACTTAAATGATTTTAGCAAATGGCAGCAATATAACAAAGAGTGAAAAATTGAAGGGGGTCTGAATACTTTCCGTACCCACTGTAAATGAATCAGGGCTCCTCAAACCTTGCTCTGGAGGGCCATAGCGCTTCAGACTTTAGCTTCAACCCTGATCAACCTCACCTATACCTGTGATTTTCTAAAAATCCTGAACACATTGATTAGCATGCTCAGGTGCGTTTGATTGGGGTTAGAGCCGAACTCTGCAGAAAAGTGGATCTCGTGGGGCATATTTCAGGATTCCTGAAATAAAAAAAAAGGCAAAAACCAATGTTGCAGTGAGGCACCCCGAGTGGAACTAAATGGGGGCCTAATTTTGACTGATTAAAAAAAATTGCGTATTGTTTCCTTAAATAGATAAATAAATAAATAAATAAATAAATAAATGTTCGCTCTTCGGTTTATGCTTGTTTTTTGGGGGGGTTTTTTGTTTGTTTTTTTGAGCTGACGAAAGACTCTTGTCCTGTTTCCAAGTACCGAAAAAGCACCAAAAAAAGCTGAAATATTTGATTTGTTTACTTGCAAGTCATTTGACCACTCACCGACATCCGAGAAACATGACCTTGAGAATGTGTTTTGTTGTTAAATGATTGAAATCTGAACTGAAAATCTAAGAGGGCACATGTAGTTTG
The DNA here is from genome assembly GCF_936440315.1 of Barbus barbus. Lineage (NCBI taxonomy): Eukaryota > Metazoa > Chordata > Actinopteri > Cypriniformes > Cyprinidae > Barbus > Barbus barbus. The sequence continues at coordinate 4,702,426 of NC_136758.1, forward strand.
CAAAAAAGCCTGTCTACCGCCCCCTGGAGGAGAAAGGAAGAATGAGAGGCTGAGCACACCGACAGCAGAAAAGCGGCACGGAAAGCAGCAGCATTCAGTTTAAAAGGGTAAAGGAGAAAGCATGAATGCTGAGGCTCGGAGAAGTGCGTTCGCTGCCTAGTGAAGGAAAAGCAAAAGCTTACAGCACCTGGTATTCCCAGGCGGTCTCCCATCCAAGTACTAACCAGGCCCGACCCTGCTTAGCTTCCGAGATCGGACGAGATCGGGCGTGCTCAGGGTGGTATGGCCGTAAGCGAGTAAAGCACTCGACAGCCAGCTATTTAAAGACGACACGCCGGCCGGGGATGTATTTCTGAACGATTTCAAAGCGAAATCGCAATGCCCGTGTTTAATATGAATCGAGTTAAGTCAAAAAACATAAATGACAAGGCAAATATACATTTAAATTAATAAATTCAAAGATCGGTGTTGCCGTGACGCTCTTTGAGTGGAAGTAAATGGGGGCGTATTTTTGAACCATTTCAAAACAGAAATGTCACACCTGCTTAATATAAATTTAATTAAGCCAACTAAATAAATAATAGCAAATAAATGAACGAATGAATGAATAAGTCAATGGATGAATCAATAAATATAAATAAAATTCAAAACTCAGTTTTGAGGTGAGGCACTTTGAGTGGAGGTAAATGGGGGCCCATTGTTTAATGATTTCAAAACAGAAATGTCACGCCCATGCTTTTCGGAAATAACATTCAATTAAATTAAAATCTGACAGGATTTGGAGAGGATCTGCAATGAGAAATGGCGGAGGATTCTCAAATCCAAGTGTGAAAAACTTGTTGCATCTTTCCCAAAAAGACTCGTGGCTGTATTAGATCAAAAGGGTGCTTCTATACTAAATACTGAGCAAAGGGTCTGAATACTTAGGACCATGTGATATTTCAGTTTTTCCTTTTTAATAAATTTGCAAAAATGTCAACAATGCTGTGTTTTTCTGTCAATATGAGGTGCTGTGTGTACATTAATGAGGAAAAAAATGAACTTAAATGATTTTAGCAAATGGCTGCAATATAACAAAGAGTGAAAAATTGAAGGGGGTCTGAATACTTTCCGTACCCACTGTAAATGAATCAGGGCTCCTCAAACCTTGCTCTGGAGGGCCATAGCGCTTCAGACTTTAGCTTCAACCCTGATCAACCTCACCTATACCTGTGATTTTCTAAAAATCCTGAACACATTGATTAGCATGCTCAGGTGCGTTTGATTGGGGTTAGAGCCGAACTCTGCAGAAAAGTGGATCTCGTGGGGCATATTTGAGGATTCCTGAAATAAAAAAAAAGGCAAAAACCAATGTTGCAGTGAGGCACCCCGAGTGGAACTAAATGGGGGCCTAATTTTGACTGATTAAAAAAAATTGCGTATTGTTTCCTTAAATAGATAAATAAATAAATAAATAAATAAATAAATAAATGTTCGCTCTTCGGTTTATGCTTGTTTTTTGGGGGGGTTTTTTGTTTGTTTTTTTGAGCTGACGAAAGACTCTTGTCCTGTTTCCAAGTACCGAAAAAGCACCAAAAAAAGCTGAAATATTTGATTTGTTTACTTGCAAGTCATTTGACCACTCACCGACATCCGAGAAACATGACCTTGAGAATGTGTTTTGTTGTTAAATGATTGAAATCTGAACTGAAAATCTAAGAGGGCACATGTAGTTTGCAAAAAAGCCTGTCTACCGCCCCCTGGAGGAGAAAGGAAGAATGAGAGGCTGAGCACACCGACAGCAGAAAAGCGGCACGGAAAGCAGCAGCATTCAGTTTAAAAGGGTAAAGGAGAAAGCATGAATGCTGAGGCTCGGAGAAGTGCGTGCGCTGCCTAGTGAAGGAAAAGCAAAAGCTTACAGCACCTGGTATTCCCAGGCGGTCTCCCATCCAAGTACTAACCAGGCCCGACCCTGCTTAGCTTCCGAGATCGGACGAGATCGGGCGTGCTCAGGGTGGTATGGCCGTAAGCGAGTAAAGCACTCGAGAGCCAGCTATTTAAAGACGACACGCCGGCCGGGGATGTATTTCTGAACGATTTCAAAGCGAAATCGCAATGCCCGTGTTTAATATGAATCGAGTTAAGTCAAAAAACATAAATGACAAGGCAAATATACATTTAAATTAATAAATTCAAAGATCGGTGTTGCCGTGACGCTCTTTGAGTGGAAGTAAATGGGGGCGTATTTTTGAACCATTTCAAAACAGAAATGTCACACCTGCTTAATATAAATTTAATTAAGCCAACTAAATAAATAATAGCAAATAAATGAACGAATGAATGAATAAGTCAATGGATGAATCAATAAATATAAATAAAATTCAAAACTCAGTTTTGAGGTGAGGCACTTTGAGTGGAGGTAAATGGGGGCCCATTGTTTAATGATTTCAAAACAGAAATGTCACGCCCATGCTTTTCGGAAATAACATTCAATTAAATTAAAATCTGACAGGATTTGGAGAGGATCTGCAATGAGAAATGGCGGAGGATTCTCAAATCCAAGTGTGAAAAACTTGTTGCATCTTTCCCAAAAAGACTCGTGGCTGTATTAGATCAAAAGGGTGCTTCTATACTAAATACTGAGCAAAGGGTCTGAATACTTAGGACCATGTGATATTTCAGTTTTTCCTTTTTAATAAATTTGCAAAAATGTCAACAATGCTGTGTTTTTCTGTCAATATGAGGTGCTGTGTGTACATTAATGAGGAAAAAAATGAACTTAAATGATTTTAGCAAATGGCTGCAATATAACAAAGAGTGAAAAATTGAAGGGGGTCTGAATACTTTCCGTACCCACTGTAAATGAATCAGGGCTCCTCAAACCTTGCTCTGGAGGGCCATAGCGCTTCAGACTTTAGCTTCAACCCTGATCAACCTCACCTATACCTGTGATTTTCTAAAAATCCTGAACACATTGATTAGCATGCTCAGGTGCGTTTGATTGGGGTTAGAGCCGAACTCTGCAGAAAAGTGGATCTCGTGGGGCATATTTGAGGATTCCTGAAATAAAAAAAAAGGCAAAAACCAATGTTGCAGTGAGGCACCCCGAGTGGAACTAAATGGGGGCCTAATTTTGACTGATTAAAAAAAATTGCGTATTGTTTCCTTAAATAGATAAATAAATAAATAAATAAATAAATAAATGTTCGCTCTTCGGTTTATGCTTGTTTTTTGGGGGGGTTTTTTGTTTGTTTTTTTGAGCTGACGAAAGACTCTTGTCCTGTTTCCAAGTACCGAAAAAGCACCAAAAAAAGCTGAAATATTTGATTTGTTTACTTGCAAGTCATTTGACCACTCACCGACATCCGAGAAACATGACCTTGAGAATGTGTTTTGTTGTTAAATGATTGAAATCTGAACTGAAAATCTAAGAGGGCACATGTAGTTTGCAAAAAAGCCTGTCTACCGCCCCCTGGAGGAGAAAGGAAGAATGAGAGGCTGAGCACACCGACAGCAGAAAAGCGGCACGGAAAGCAGCAGCATTCAGTTTAAAAGGGTAAAGGAGAAAGCATGAATGCCGAGGCTCGGAGAAGTGTGTTCGCTGCCTAGTGAAGGAAAAGCAAAAGCTTACAGCACCTGGTATTCCCAGGCGGTCTCCCATCCAAGTACTAACCAGGCCCGACCCTGCTTAGCTTCCGAGATCGGACGAGATCGGGCGTGCTCAGGGTGGTATGGCCGTAAGCGAGTAAAGCACTCGAGAGCCAGCTATTTAAAGACGACACGCCGGCCGGGGATGTATTTCTGAACGATTTCAAAGCGAAATCGCAATGCCCGTGTTTAATATGAATCGAGTTAAGTCAAAAAACATAAATGACAAGGCAAATATACATTTAAATTAATAAATTCAAAGATCGGTGTTGCCGTGACGCTCTTTGAGTGGAAGTAAATGGGGGCGTATTTTTGAACCATTTCAAAACAGAAATGTCACACCTGCTTAATATAAATTTAATTAAGCCAACTAAATAAATAATAGCAAATAAATGAACGAATGAATGAATAAGTCAATGGATGAATCAATAAATATAAATAAAATTCAAAACTCAGTTTTGAGGTGAGGCACTTTGAGTGGAGGTAAATGGGGGCCCATTGTTTAATGATTTCAAAACAGAAATGTCACGCCCATGCTTTTCGGAAATAACATTCAATTAAATTAAAATCTGACAGGATTTGGAGAGGATCTGCAATGAGAAATGGCGGAGGATTCTCAAATCCAAGTGTGAAAAACTTGTTGCATCTTTCCCAAAAAGACTCGTGGCTGTATTAGATCAAAAGGGTGCTTCTATACTAAATACTGAGCAAAGGGTCTGAATACTTAGGACCATGTGATATTTCAGTTTTTCCTTTTTAATAAATTTGCAAAAATGTCAACAATGCTGTGTTTTTCTGTCAATATGAGGTGCTGTGTGTACATTAATGAGGAAAAAAATGAACTTAAATGATTTTAGCAAATGGCTGCAATATAACAAAGAGTGAAAAATTGAAGGGGGTCTGAATACTTTCCGTACCCACTGTAAATGAATCAGGGCTCCTCAAACCTTGCTCTGGAGGGCCATAGCGCTTCAGACTTTAGCTTCAACCCTGATCAACCTCACCTATACCTGTGATTTTCTAAAAATCCTGAACACATTGATTAGCATGCTCAGGTGCGTTTGATTGGGGTTAGAGCCGAACTCTGCAGAAAAGTGGATCTCGTGGGGCATATTTGAGGATTCCTGAAATAAAAAAAAAGGCAAAAACCAATGTTGCAGTGAGGCACCCCGAGTGGAACTAAATGGGGGCCTAATTTTGACTGATTAAAAAAAATTGCGTATTGTTTCCTTAAATAGATAAATAAATAAATAAATAAATAAATAAATAAATGTTCGCTCTTCGGTTTATGCTTGTTTTTTGGGGGGGTTTTTTGTTTGTTTTTTTGAGCTGACGAAAGACTCTTGTCCTGTTTCCAAGTACCGAAAAAGCACCAAAAAAAGCTGAAATATTTGATTTGTTTACTTGCAAGTCATTTGACCACTCACCGACATCCGAGAAACATGACCTTGAGAATGTGTTTTGTTGTTAAATGATTGAAATCTGAACTGAAAATCTAAGAGGGCACATGTAGTTTGCAAAAAAGCCTGTCTACCGCCCCCTGGAGGAGAAAGGAAGAATGAGAGGCTGAGCACACCGACAGCAGAAAAGCGGCACGGAAAGCAGCAGCATTCAGTTTAAAAGGGTAAAGGAGAAAGCATGAATGCCGAGGCTCGGAGAAGTGTGTTCGCTGCCTAGTGAAGGAAAAGCAAAAGCTTACAGCACCTGGTATTCCCAGGCGGTCTCCCATCCAAGTACTAACCAGGCCCGACCCTGCTTAGCTTCCGAGATCGGACGAGATCGGGCGTGCTCAGGGTGGTATGGCCGTAAGCGAGTAAAGCACTCGAGAGCCAGCTATTTAAAGACGACACGCCGGCCGGGGATGTATTTCTGAACGATTTCAAAGCGAAATCGCAATGCCCGTGTTTAATATGAATCGAGTTAAGTCAAAAAACATAAATGACAAGGCAAATATACATTTAAATTAATAAATTCAAAGATCGGTGTTGCCGTGACGCTCTTTGAGTGGAAGTAAATGGGGGCGTATTTTTGAACCATTTCAAAACAGAAATGTCACACCTGCTTAATATAAATTTAATTAAGCCAACTAAATAAATAATAGCAAATAAATGAACGAATGAATGAATAAGTCAATGGATGAATCAATAAATATAAATAAAATTCAAAACTCAGTTTTGAGGTGAGGCACTTTGAGTGGAGGTAAATGGGGGCCCATTGTTTAATGATTTCAAAACAGAAATGTCACGCCCATGCTTTTCGGAAATAACATTCAATTAAATTAAAATCTGACAGGATTTGGAGAGGATCTGCAATGAGAAATGGCGGAGGATTCTCAAATCCAAGTGTGAAAAACTTGTTGCATCTTTCCCAAAAAGACTCGTGGCTGTATTAGATCAAAAGGGTGCTTCTATACTAAATACTGAGCAAAGGGTCTGAATACTTAGGACCATGTGATATTTCAGTTTTTCCTTTTTAATAAATTTGCAAAAATGTCAACAATGCTGTGTTTTTCTGTCAATATGAGGTGCTGTGTGTACATTAATGAGGAAAAAAATGAACTTAAATGATTTTAGCAAATGGCTGCAATATAACAAAGAGTGAAAAATTGAAGGGGGTCTGAATACTTTCCGTACCCACTGTAAATGAATCAGGGCTCCTCAAACCTTGCTCTGGAGGGCCATAGCGCTTCAGACTTTAGCTTCAACCCTGATCAACCTCACCTATACCTGTGATTTTCTAAAAATCCTGAACACATTGATTAGCATGCTCAGGTGCGTTTGATTGGGGTTAGAGCCGAACTCTGCAGAAAAGTGGATCTCGTGGGGCATATTTGAGGATTCCTGAAATAAAAAAAAAGGCAAAAACCAATGTTGCAGTGAGGCACCCCGAGTGGAACTAAATGGGGGCCTAATTTTGACTGATTAAAAAAAATTGCGTATTGTTTCCTTAAATAGATAAATAAATAAATAAATAAATAAATAAATAAATGTTCGCTCTTCGGTTTATGCTTGTTTTTTGGGGGGGTTTTTTGTTTGTTTTTTTGAGCTGACGAAAGACTCTTGTCCTGTTTCCAAGTACCGAAAAAGCACCAAAAAAAGCTGAAATATTTGATTTGTTTACTTGCAAGTCATTTGACCACTCACCGACATCCGAGAAACATGACCTTGAGAATGTGTTTTGTTGTTAAATGATTGAAATCTGAACTGAAAATCTAAGAGGGCACATGTAGTTTGCAAAAAAGCCTGTCTACCGCCCCCTGGAGGAGAAAGGAAGAATGAGAGGCTGAGCACACCGACAGCAGAAAAGCGGCACGGAAAGCAGCAGCATTCAGTTTAAAAGGGTAAAGGAGAAAGCATGAATGCCGAGGCTCGGAGAAGTGTGTTCGCTGCCTAGTGAAGGAAAAGCAAAAGCTTACAGCACCTGGTATTCCCAGGCGGTCTCCCATCCAAGTACTAACCAGGCCCGACCCTGCTTAGCTTCCGAGATCGGACGAGATCGGGCGTGCTCAGGGTGGTATGGCCGTAAGCGAGTAAAGCACTCGAGAGCCAGCTATTTAAAGACGACACGCCGGCCGGGGATGTATTTCTGAACGATTTCAAAGCGAAATCGCAATGCCCGTGTTTAATATGAATCGAGTTAAGTCAAAAAACATAAATGACAAGGCAAATATACATTTAAATTAATAAATTCAAAGATCGGTGTTGCCGTGACGCTCTTTGAGTGGAAGTAAATGGGGGCGTATTTTTGAACCATTTCAAAACAGAAATGTCACACCTGCTTAATATAAATTTAATTAAGCCAACTAAATAAATAATAGCAAATAAATGAACGAATGAATGAATAAGTCAATGGATGAATCAATAAATATAAATAAAATTCAAAACTCAGTTTTGAGGTGAGGCACTTTGAGTGGAGGTAAATGGGGGCCCATTGTTTAATGATTTCAAAACAGAAATGTCACGCCCATGCTTTTCGGAAATAACATTCAATTAAATTAAAATCTGACAGGATTTGGAGAGGATCTGCAATGAGAAATGGCGGAGGATTCTCAAATCCAAGTGTGAAAAACTTGTTGCATCTTTCCCAAAAAGACTCGTGGCTGTATTAGATCAAAAGGGTGCTTCTATACTAAATACTGAGCAAAGGGTCTGAATACTTAGGACCATGTGATATTTCAGTTTTTCCTTTTTAATAAATTTGCAAAAATGTCAACAATGCTGTGTTTTTCTGTCAATATGAGGTGCTGTGTGTACATTAATGAGGAAAAAAATGAACTTAAATGATTTTAGCAAATGGCTGCAATATAACAAAGAGTGAAAAATTGAAGGGGGTCTGAATACTTTCCGTACCCACTGTAAATGAATCAGGGCTCCTCAAACCTTGCTCTGGAGGGCCATAGCGCTTCAGACTTTAGCTTCAACCCTGATCAACCTCACCTATACCTGTGATTTTCTAAAAATCCTGAACACATTGATTAGCATGCTCAGGTGCGTTTGATTGGGGTTAGAGCCGAACTCTGCAGAAAAGTGGATCTCGTGGGGCATATTTGAGGATTCCTGAAATAAAAAAAAAGGCAAAAACCAATGTTGCAGTGAGGCACCCCGAGTGGAACTAAATGGGGGCCTAATTTTGACTGATTAAAAAAAATTGCGTATTGTTTCCTTAAATAGATAAATAAATAAATAAATAAATAAATAAATAAATGTTCGCTCTTCGGTTTATGCTTGTTTTTTGGGGGGGTTTTTTGTTTGTTTTTTTGAGCTGACGAAAGACTCTTGTCCTGTTTCCAAGTACCGAAAAAGCACCAAAAAAAGCTGAAATATTTGATTTGTTTACTTGCAAGTCATTTGACCACTCACCGACATCCGAGAAACATGACCTTGAGAATGTGTTTTGTTGTTAAATGATTGAAATCTGAACTGAAAATCTAAGAGGGCACATGTAGTTTGCAAAAAAGCCTGTCTACCGCCCCCTGGAGGAGAAAGGAAGAATGAGAGGCTGAGCACACCGACAGCAGAAAAGCGGCACGGAAAGCAGCAGCATTCAGTTTAAAAGGGTAAAGGAGAAAGCATGAATGCCGAGGCTCGGAGAAGTGTGTTCGCTGCCTAGTGAAGGAAAAGCAAAAGCTTACAGCACCTGGTATTCCCAGGCGGTCTCCCATCCAAGTACTAACCAGGCCCGACCCTGCTTAGCTTCCGAGATCGGACGAGATCGGGCGTGCTTTTTTTTTTTTTTTTTTTTTTTTTTTTTTTTTATTATCAAAAATCTAAAAGGTTTTACATTTCACAAATTATATCATTACAATCCTTAGCATGTTATATTGAGTACATAGATACCTGCTCAAAAATGTAAATACATTTTCTTTCCATCATCCACATTTATAAGATTACAATCCATTATAAAAGCTTTTTCAAACACATCTTTATCCAGATATTTCCACATAAGCCAAGCATTTTTCCTCAGTACGTTTTTAAACATTGTACAGATATCTACATTTTTCCCTTCAAAAAACGCTAAGTTCCTCCTAGCCCATACCGCATATCTTGCATGGCTCAGTACATAATTGCAGAGATTTACTTTCTTATCTTTATAGTCTACACAATCACCAAATAAAAACAGTTTCTTCCATTCATTTTGTTTAACATTCTTCCCCCAGTTTTCTTTGATTAGTTCTTTTAGCCTTTCATGAAAACCCTCAAGTTCTCTACACTCTAAAAAAACATGCATCAACGTTTCTGGAGCAGATCTACACACATCACAATCCCTATTTATGTTCTTATTTATCTGGTGGAGGACCACTTTCGTGTAGATTCTGTTGTGTCTTAATTTAAAATCCAGGTTTTCACATTCTATTCCATTGTATTTTACACATAGATTTTCCCAAATTTCTTTAACCTTTAAGCCAGGGAACACCTTTGACCACACCTTTTCTGATGCCGGTAATTTGATCTCTTTTTTCAAAATAAATTTATACATCATCTTAGTAGATACTCCTTCTAGAAGTCTTTTCCCATCACCTCCATCAAAATACAAATCTGGCAATCCCCATTCCCCTGGTTTAACAGTTTCATTTTCAATACTCTCTACCCATGCTCTGGGCAGACTCGTCTTAATATTTTCACACATCGAGTCCACTTTTGACATTTCGATTTCATCATCCCACTCTGAAACACAATCATATATGGCTCTGTTAGGTAAGAACCCCCTTACATATTCATATGCTATATCTTTAACTTGTCTCACACCAGCTTTCATATACAATTTGTCATAAAACACTCTCTCTTTCATTCTAATTTTTGGATTTAAAAATATTGGTTGTTTTAAAACTTGATTTATATTCTCACACTCATACTGTATATTTCCTATGACCTCCGCCCACACACTAAGCACTTCCTGATAAAACAGCGATATTTTGTCATACATCGGCTTTTTCAATCCCATAAAAAGCCCTTCTTCCCCACATCCACTACATTTGTCCAGCACATCCTTCATATAACCTTTCCATCCATACTCCACTTTATCACATAAATACTTTTTCATCGTTTTTACCCTTATAGCCTTCTTTTTAACTTCTAAATCAATCAATCCTAATCCTCCTTCTTTATAACTTGCAATTAATGTTTTCCTTGCTATTTTAACTCCTTTCCCTCCCCACATAAAATCATTTGTTATCTCAATCATCTCGTTAATTACCCATTGTGGTAAATCGACTGCGCCTAAAATATAGTTGCATTTGGAGAGCAGCAGAGAGTTCACAACCATAACTTTCCCTCTTAACATTAGTTCTCTTAATTTCCAGAATTGGAGTACTTGTTTTATTTTATTTAAAATCCCCGTCCATGTGACATCCCTTGCACCCTTCGCATTCTCACCAATTTGAACTCCTAAAATATTAACATAGTCTTTTGCAATTTTAAATGGTATGTCGCACCCCCTCAAATCCACCCCTCCTATACTCATTATTTCTGATTTTTCAATGTTTATTTTTGCCCCCGATGCTTTCCCATACATTTCTATGTGCTTCATTACCTTTTTTATGCTTTCTGCATCCTTAATCGTAAATGTTGTATCGTCCGCGTATTGGTGTATTACACTCTCACCACTATTTGGTATTTGGATACCCTTTATCTTTTTGTCCGCTCTAACCATTATGGCTAGTGGTTCAACCGATATTGAATATAATAAGGCAGACATCGGACATCCTTGTCTCACTGACCTCTCAAGTGGAAAAGGGTCTGTCAAAACCCCATTTACTTTAACACAACTTTCCGCTTTACTGTATAGCAACTTTATCCATTCCAGCATTCTCTCCCCAAAACCAAATTTCCTCATTGTTTGCACCAAGTAATCATGTTCCACTCTATCAAACGCCTTATTTAAATCTATACATAAAATTATTCCACCATCTTGATCCTCCCCCATACTCCCCACAACATCTCTTATTGTGCAAATTGTGTCCGTTATGTCTCTTCCCGGGATACTATAAGCTTGATTTGGCGCAATTAAGGTCCCTATGACTTTTTTGAGTCTATTTGCTAAAATTTTTGTTAAAATTTTATACTCTGTATTTAATAAGCTTAGAGGTCTGTAGTTTTCTAATTTGAGTGGACTACCCTTATTTTTGAAAAGAATCGTTATCATCCCCATACACATAGATTTTGGTACTTCCTTATTTTCCTCCATCTTCCTGTACATTTTTAACAATATCGGTGACAAAATTTTAACAAAGGTCTTATAAAATTCGTGTATTAATCCATCTGCCCCTGGGCTTTTATTTGGCTTTGTCTGTTTAATTGCTTCTTCTACTTCTCCTAGAGTTATATCTTCATCACACAACTCCCTATCTTCCTCGGTAAGGCTTATATTTACATTATTTAAAACCCTATCTACATCTTCTTGTTTTATATTCTCTTTCTTATATAAATTCCTATAAAACATATCTACCCTTTCTATTATTTCTACATAGTCTGTAACTTTCCCCCCATCTTTATCTTCCAATTCTGTAATAAATTTCTTTCCCTGTTTTTTTTTCTCTAAATTCAAAAAAAATTTTGTACATCTTTCCCCTTCTAAAACATATTGTGCCCTGCTCCTTATTTTTGCACCTTCACATTTTTCTTTTTCACACACCCCTATTTCTGCTTTTATCTGATAATACGGTTCTTTCGTGTATTCTGGGTTCTTTTCAATTTTCCCGACTTCTTCTTCCAATAACCTGTGCATAGTATCTAATTTACATTTTTCCATATGATTTCTCTGTTTCGAGTATCTAATACTCAACCTTTTAATTTTCTTCTTTAATATACCCCACCATTCACATATATTTTCTTCGTATAAGGAGTTTTCCATTTCGTATTTAATACACTTCTCTATACTTCTTCTATACGCATCTTCCTTTAATAAAGCAGAATTTAGACACCACGTACCACCACCTTTTCCTTTAAAATTCCCCCCTAATTTCACTGTCATTACTGCATGATCACTTATACCTGTGAAGTTATAGCTCACATTCTTTATATGTTGTAAAATATCTCTTTTAACCAGACATAAATCTATTCTACTTTGTTTAAGGTCCCCCATCACCATTTGCCTCCTTGAAAATTCTCTCTTGTAGGGGTTTTCCTCCCTCCAGGCATCTGCCATATCCTTACTCCGCATTAACATTTTTAAACATTTTCTAGACGTATCCTCTCTGTACACCATATTTTTAGCTATGTCTAGTCTTGTACATTTCACATTAAAATCTCCCACCACTATACAATTCTCAATACATAAAGGTTTCAGCATCATAAAAGCCTCTTTTCTTTCAGTTTCCACGTTTGGAGCATACATATTAACTAATCTATATTTATCTTTTTGAAGTGTAAAATCTATTCCTAATACCCTCCCTTTACCATCATTTTGTATTTGTTTTATATTATACATCCTCCCACCTCTAATCAAAATTGCTACTCCACAGGCTTTTTTGGTGCCGTGGTTTACATGTATCTCCTCATCCCAAACCTTTTTAACCCCTCCCATTAAATCATCTGTCCAATTTGTCTCCTGCAGACATATTACTTGAGCATTAAGCCCACTTATCACCTGTTTAAATTTGTCCATGTCTCTCAGGCCATTACAATTCAAACAAGCAATGCTTAATACTTCATCCATAAAAAATAAAAATAAAAATAATAACATAAACATTAATATATCCCATGAATAGATTTTGTGGCTTACTTTTTGGCGCTGCCTTCTCCACCCTTTTCCATTTTCCTCTTAAGTTGCTTAGAGACAGTTCCATTTTTTCCAGTTTCGTCCATAAGGTTTATCAAAGTAACATTAGTCTCTTGTACAATCATCCCCTCTTCTTCTTCCTCTTCTCCTTTTCCTTCTTGTATTCTCATCGATGCTCCTTCTTTTCCCACTCCCATATCTTGTTGGTTTTCGTTATCATCTCTCTTATTTCTCCCGTCACCATTGGTTGTCATTTTCTTGTCAATTCCTCCACTCACGTTAGTATGCCTCCTACTTTTTCCAGACCATCCTGCCTCCATTATGCTTTCCAGCTCACTCCCTTCCTCGCCTCCTTCTTCACCACTTGATAATTGGGTCTCTTCCACCTCACCATACAGGTCTACGAAGTCCCCCGTCTCCTCTTTGTCCTCGTCCTTTTCTGCTGCGTTGCATACACACAATTCATTTCTCTTCCAACACACTGTGCAGCTCCCTTCGCTGCACTCCCGTGCATAGTGACCTTGCCCGCCACATTTAAAACATATGAAGTTCGGGCAGTCTTTAACAATATGTCCTGGCTGTATGCATAGGCGACATACCTTCACCTGTCTGTCATGTAACACCCGAAAGTGCTCGGTTCCTCCCACTGTCTCGAACTTCGTTGAGTATGGTAGTGATTTTACCTTTTCAGTAAACTTGACCTTTAGGAACCTCGTCCCGTCAGCGATTCCAGTCCCTGGCCACATTCTCCTTTTCACTGTAGAGGCCGCTGTCACTCCCCAGTCTGTTAATTTCTTTATTATTTCCTCATCAGTTATGTAGGTTGGCAGGTTCAGGAAAGAGACCACGGTCTCACTGTTATTGATCTCCTTCGCCAATATACTCCCGTTTCTAATTTTTATTCCGTCTAATATCTTCTTTTTCCCTTTCTCCTCATGCATGGTCAGTTCATATTCCTTTGGATTCTTGTATCTACAGCCAATAACCTCACCGCACTCTTCTTTTACCTTCCGCAATAACTCCATCATCGTAATTCTTTCATTTCCAACAATTTCTACCAACACAGTTAGTTTCTTCTCATAACTCCGACCTGTTGTTGCATTTCCATCTCCCATTCTCCGTACCGAATCCTTGTCTTTTTCCTTGTTAGTTTCCATCCTGTCCGTAGAACGCCGTGGGTAACCCCACTCCTAGTAGCACCCCAAACAGCGAAACGCTGTTTGGGGAGAAGCCTTACACCACCTTATAAACTCCTCAGTTTGTCGCCCAGATTTAAAACCAAAAACAAAAGAAATGAACAAACTATCCCTTCAACCAAACTTTCCGTCTGTTTTCCGCACTGATTTAACTCACTTCCTGGATCGTACCACTAACGAGCATGCTCAGGGTGGTATGGCCGTAAGCGAGTAAAGCACTCGAGAGCCAGCTATTTAAAGACGACACGCCGGCCGGGGATGTATTTCTGAACGATTTCAAAGCGAAATCGCAATGCCCGTGTTTAATATGAATCGAGTTAAGTCAAAAAACATAAATGACAAGGCAAATATACATTTAAATTAATAAATTCAAAGATCGGTGTTGCCGTGACGCTCTTTGAGTGGAAGTAAATGGGGGCGTATTTTTGAACCATTTCAAAACAGAAATGTCACACCTGCTTAATATAAATTTAATTAAGCCAACTAAATAAATAATAGCAAATAAATGAACGAATGAATGAATAAGTCAATGGATGAATCAATAAATATAAATAAAATTCAAAACTCAGTTTTGAGGTGAGGCACTTTGAGTGGAGGTAAATGGGGGCCCATTGTTTAATGATTTCAAAACAGAAATGTCACGCCCATGCTTTTCGGAAATAACATTCAATTAAATTAAAATCTGACAGGATTTGGAGAGGATCTGCAATGAGAAATGGCGGAGGATTCTCAAATCCAAGTGTGAAAAACTTGTTGCATCTTTCCCAAAAAGACTCGTGGCTGTATTAGATCAAAAGGGTGCTTCTATACTAAATACTGAGCAAAGGGTCTGAATACTTAGGACCATGTGATATTTCAGTTTTTCCTTTTTAATAAATTTGCAAAAATGTCAACAATGCTGTGTTTTTCTGTCAATATGAGGTGCTGTGTGTACATTAATGAGGAAAAAAATGAACTTAAATGATTTTAGCAAATGGCTGCAATATAACAAAGAGTGAAAAATTGAAGGGGGTCTGAATACTTTCCGTACCCACTGTAAATGAATCAGGGCTCCTCAAACCTTGCTCTGGAGGGCCATAGCGCTTCAGACTTTAGCTTCAACCCTGATCAACCTCACCTATACCTGTGATTTTCTAAAAATCCTGAACACATTGATTAGCATGCTCAGGTGCGTTTGATTGGGGTTAGAGCCGAACTCTGCAGAAAAGTGGATCTCGTGGGGCATATTTGAGGATTCCTGAAATAAAAAAAAAGGCAAAAACCAATGTTGCAGTGAGGCACCCCGAGTGGAACTAAATGGGGGCCTAATTTTGACTGATTAAAAAAAATTGCGTATTGTTTCCTTAAATAGATAAATAAATAAATAAATAAATAAATAAATAAATGTTCGCTCTTCGGTTTATGCTTGTTTTTTGGGGGGGTTTTTTGTTTGTTTTTTTGAGCTGACGAAAGACTCTTGTCCTGTTTCCAAGTACCGAAAAAGCACCAAAAAAAGCTGAAATATTTGATTTGTTTACTTGCAAGTCATTTGACCACTCACCGACATCCGAGAAACATGACCTTGAGAATGTGTTTTGTTGTTAAATGATTGAAATCTGAACTGAAAATCTAAGAGGGCACATGTAGTTTGCAAAAAAGCCTGTCTACCGCCCCCTGGAGGAGAAAGGAAGAATGAGAGGCTGAGCACACCGACAGCAGAAAAGCGGCACGGAAAGCAGCAGCATTCAGTTTAAAAGGGTAAAGGAGAAAGCATGAATGCCGAGGCTCGGAGAAGTGTGTTCGCTGCCTAGTGAAGGAAAAGCAAAAGCTTACAGCACCTGGTATTCCCAGGCGGTCTCCCATCCAAGTACTAACCAGGCCCGACCCTGCTTAGCTTCCGAGATCGGACGAGATCGGGCGTGCTCAGGGTGGTATGGCCGTAAGCGAGTAAAGCACTCGAGAGCCAGCTATTTAAAGACGACACGCCGGCCGGGGATGTATTTCTGAACGATTTCAAAGCGAAATCGCAATGCCCGTGTTTAATATGAATCGAGTTAAGTCAAAAAACATAAATGACAAGGCAAATATACATTTAAATTAATAAATTCAAAGATCGGTGTTGCCGTGACGCTCTTTGAGTGGAAGTAAATGGGGGCGTATTTTTGAACCATTTCAAAACAGAAATGTCACACCTGCTTA
This sequence comes from Barbus barbus, assembly GCF_936440315.1. NCBI lineage: Eukaryota > Metazoa > Chordata > Actinopteri > Cypriniformes > Cyprinidae > Barbus > Barbus barbus. The sequence continues at coordinate 4,718,643 of NC_136758.1, forward strand.
ATATAAATTTAATTAAGCCAACTAAATAAATAATAGCAAATAAATGAACGAATGAATGAATAAGTCAATGGATGAATCAATAAATATAAATAAAATTCAAAACTCAGTTTTGAGGTGAGGCACTTTGAGTGGAGGTAAATGGGGGCCCATTGTTTAATGATTTCAAAACAGAAATGTCACGCCCATGCTTTTCGGAAATAACATTCAATTAAATTAAAATCTGACAGGATTTGGAGAGGATCTGCAATGAGAAATGGCGGAGGATTCTCAAATCCAAGTGTGAAAAACTTGTTGCATCTTTCCCAAAAAGACTCGTGGCTGTATTAGATCAAAAGGGTGCTTCTATACTAAATACTGAGCAAAGGGTCTGAATACTTAGGACCATGTGATATTTCAGTTTTTCCTTTTTAATAAATTTGCAAAAATGTCAACAATGCTGTGTTTTTCTGTCAATATGAGGTGCTGTGTGTACATTAATGAGGAAAAAAATGAACTTAAATGATTTTAGCAAATGGCTGCAATATAACAAAGAGTGAAAAATTGAAGGGGGTCTGAATACTTTCCGTACCCACTGTAAATGAATCAGGGCTCCTCAAACCTTGCTCTGGAGGGCCATAGCGCTTCAGACTTTAGCTTCAACCCTGATCAACCTCACCTATACCTGTGATTTTCTAAAAATCCTGAACACATTGATTAGCATGCTCAGGTGCGTTTGATTGGGGTTAGAGCCGAACTCTGCAGAAAAGTGGATCTCGTGGGGCATATTTCAGGATTCCTGAAATAAAAAAAAAGGCAAAAACCAATGTTGCAGTGAGGCACCCCGAGTGGAACTAAATGGGGGCCTAATTTTGACTGATTAAAAAAAATTGCGTATTGTTTCCTTAAATAGATAAATAAATAAATAAATAAATAAATAAATAAATGTTCGCTCTTCGGTTTATGCTTGTTTTTTGGGGGGGTTTTTTGTTTGTTTTTTTGAGCTGACGAAAGACTCTTGTCCTGTTTCCAAGTACCGAAAAAGCACCAAAAAAAGCTGAAATATTTGATTTGTTTACTTGCAAGTCATTTGACCACTCACCGACATCCGAGAAACATGACCTTGAGAATGTGTTTTGTTGTTAAATGATTGAAATCTGAACTGAAAATCTAAGAGGGCACATGTAGTTTGCAAAAAAGCCTGTCTACCGCCCCCTGGAGGAGAAAGGAAGAATGAGAGGCTGAGCACACCGACAGCAGAAAAGCGGCACGGAAAGCAGCAGCATTCAGTTTAAAAGGGTAAAGGAGAAAGCATGAATGCCGAGGCTCGGAGAAGTGCGTTCGCTGCCTAGTGAAGGAAAAGCAAAAGCTTACAGCACCTGGTATTCCCAGGCGGTCTCCCATCCAAGTACTAACCAGGCCCGACCCTGCTTAGCTTCCGAGATCGGACGAGATCGGGCGTGCTCAGGGTGGTATGGCCGTAAGCGAGTAAAGCACTCGAGAGCCAGCTATTTAAAGACGACACGCCGGCCGGGGATGTATTTCTGAACGATTTCAAAGCGAAATCGCAATGCCCGTGTTTAATATGAATCGAGTTAAGTCAAAAAACATAAATGACAAGGCAAATATACATTTAAATTAATACATTCAAAGATCGGTGTTGCCGTGACGCTCTTTGAGTGGAAGTAAATGGGGGCGTATTTTTGAACCATTTCAAAACAGAAATGTCACACCTGCTTAATATAAATTTAATTAAGCCAACTAAATAAATAATAGCAAATAAATGAACGAATGAATGAATAAGTCAATGGATGAATCAATAAATATAAATAAAATTCAAAACTCAGTTTTGAGGTGAGGCACTTTGAGTGGAGGTAAATGGGGGCCCATTGTTTAATGATTTCAAAACAGAAATGTCACGCCCATGCTTTTCGGAAATAACATTCAATTAAATTAAAATCTGACAGGATTTGGAGAGGATCTGCAATGAGAAATGGCGGAGGATTCTCAAATCCAAGTGTGAAAAACTTGTTGCATCTTTCCCAAAAAGACTCGTGGCTGTATTAGATCAAAAGGGTGCTTCTATACTAAATACTGAGCAAAGGGTCTGAATACTTAGGACCATGTGATATTTCAGTTTTTCCTTTTTAATAAATTTGCAAAAATGTCAACAATGCTGTGTTTTTCTGTCAATATGAGGTGCTGTGTGTACATTAATGAGGAAAAAAATGAACTTAAATGATTTTAGCAAATGGCTGCAATATAACAAAGAGTGAAAAATTGAAGGGGGTCTGAATACTTTCCGTACCCACTGTAAATGAATCAGGGCTCCTCAAACCTTGCTCTGGAGGGCCATAGCGCTTCAGACTTTAGCTTCAACCCTGATCAACCTCACCTATACCTGTGATTTTCTAAAAATCCTGAACACATTGATTAGCATGCTCAGGTGCGTTTGATTGGGGTTAGAGCCGAACTCTGCAGAAAAGTGGATCTCGTGGGGCATATTTGAGGATTCCTGAAATAAAAAAAAAGGCAAAAACCAATGTTGCAGTGAGGCACCCCGAGTGGAACTAAATGGGGGCCTAATTTTGACTGATTAAAAAAAATTGCGTATTGTTTCCTTAAATAGATAAATAAATAAATAAATAAATAAATAAATAAATGTTCGCTCTTCGGTTTATGCTTGTTTTTTGGGGGGGTTTTTTGTTTGTTTTTTTGAGCTGACGAAAGACTCTTGTCCTGTTTCCAAGTACCGAAAAAGCACCAAAAAAAGCTGAAATATTTGATTTGTTTACTTGCAAGTCATTTGACCACTCACCGACATCCGAGAAACATGACCTTGAGAATGTGTTTTGTTGTTAAATGATTGAAATCTGAACTGAAAATCTAAGAGGGCACATGTAGTTTGCAAAAAAGCCTGTCTACCGCCCCCTGGAGGAGAAAGGAAGAATGAGAGGCTGAGCACACCGACAGCAGAAAAGCGGCACGGAAAGCAGCAGCATTCAGTTTAAAAGGGTAAAGGAGAAAGCATGAATGCCGAGGCTCGGAGAAGTGTGTTCGCTGCCTAGTGAAGGAAAAGCAAAAGCTTACAGCACCTGGTATTCCCAGGCGGTCTCCCATCCAAGTACTAACCAGGCCCGACCCTGCTTAGCTTCCGAGATCGGACGAGATCGGGCGTGCTCAGGGTGGTATGGCCGTAAGCGAGTAAAGCACTCGAGAGCCAGCTATTTAAAGACGACACGCCGGCCGGGGATGTATTTCTGAACGATTTCAAAGCGAAATCGCAATGCCCGTGTTTAATATGAATCGAGTTAAGTCAAAAAACATAAATGACAAGGCAAATATACATTTAAATTAATACATTCAAAGATCGGTGTTGCCGTGACGCTCTTTGAGTGGAAGTAAATGGGGGCGTATTTTTGAACCATTTCAAAACAGAAATGTCACACCTGCTTAATATAAATTTAATTAAGCCAACTAAATAAATAATAGCAAACAAATGAACGAATGAATGAATAAGTCAATGGATGAATCAATAAATATAAATAAAATTCAAAACTCAGTTTTGAGGTGAGGCACTTTGAGTGGAGGTAAATGGGGGCCCATTGTTTAATGATTTCAAAACAGAAATGTCACGCCCATGCTTTTCGGAAATAACATTAAATTAAATAAAAATCTGACAGGATTTGGAGAGGATCTGCAATGAGAAATGGCGGAGGATTCTCAAATCCAAGTGTGAAAAACTTGTTGCATCTTTCCCAAAAAGACTCGTGGCTGTATTAGATCAAAAGGGTGCTTCTATACTAAATACTGAGCAAAGGGTCTGAATACTTAGGACCATGTGATATTTCAGTTTTTCCTTTTTAATAAATTTGCAAAAATGTCAACAATTCTGTGTTTTTCTGTCAATATGAGGTGCTGTGTGTACATTAATGAGGAAAAAAATGAACTTAAATGATTTTAGCAAATGGCAGCAATATAACAAAGAGTGAAAAATTGAAGGGGGTCTGAATACTTTCCGTACCCACTGTAAATGAATCAGGGCTCCTCAAACCTTGCTCTGGAGGGCCATAGCGCTTCAGACTTTAGCTTCAACCCTGATCAACCTCACCTATACCTGTGATTTTCTAAAAATCCTGAACACATTGATTAGCATGCTCAGGTGCGTTTGATTGGGGTTAGAGCCGAACTCTGCAGAAAAGTGGATCTCGTGGGGCATATTTCAGGATTCCTGAAATAAAAAAAAAGGCAAAAACCAATGTTGCAGTGAGGCACCCCGAGTGGAACTAAATGGGGGCCTAATTTTGACTGATTAAAAAAAATTGCGTATTGTTTCCTTAAATAGATAAATAAATAAATAAATAAATAAATAAATGTTCGCTCTTCGGTTTATGCTTGTTTTTTGGGGGGGTTTTTTGTTTGTTTTTTTGAGCTGACGAAAGACTCTTGTCCTGTTTCCAAGTACCGAAAAAGCACCAAAAAAAGCTGAAATATTTGATTTGTTTACTTGCAAGTCATTTGACCACTCACCGACATCCGAGAAACATGACCTTGAGAATGTGTTTTGTTGTTAAATGATTGAAATCTGAACTGAAAATCTAAGAGGGCACATGTAGTTTGCAAAAAAGCCTGTCTACCGCCCCCTGGAGGAGAAAGGAAGAATGAGAGGCTGAGCACACCGACAGCAGAAAAGCGGCACGGAAAGCAGCAGCATTCAGTTTAAAAGGGTAAAGGAGAAAGCATGAATGCTGAGGCTCGGAGAAGTGCGTTCGCTGCCTAGTGAAGGAAAAGCAAAAGCTTACAGCACCTGGTATTCCCAGGCGGTCTCCCATCCAAGTACTAACCAGGCCCGACCCTGCTTAGCTTCCGAGATCGGACGAGATCGGGCGTGCTCAGGGTGGTATGGCCGTAAGCGAGTAAAGCACTCGACAGCCAGCTATTTAAAGACGACACGCCGGCCGGGGATGTATTTCTGAACGATTTCAAAGCGAAATCGCAATGCCCGTGTTTAATATGAATCGAGTTAAGTCAAAAAACATAAATGACAAGGCAAATATACATTTAAATTAATAAATTCAAAGATCGGTGTTGCCGTGACGCTCTTTGAGTGGAAGTAAATGGGGGCGTATTTTTGAACCATTTCAAAACAGAAATGTCACACCTGCTTAATATAAATTTAATTAAGCCAACTAAATAAATAATAGCAAATAAATGAACGAATGAATGAATAAGTCAATGGATGAATCAATAAATATAAATAAAATTCAAAACTCAGTTTTGAGGTGAGGCACTTTGAGTGGAGGTAAATGGGGGCCCATTGTTTAATGATTTCAAAACAGAAATGTCACGCCCATGCTTTTCGGAAATAACATTCAATTAAATTAAAATCTGACAGGATTTGGAGAGGATCTGCAATGAGAAATGGCGGAGGATTCTCAAATCCAAGTGTGAAAAACTTGTTGCATCTTTCCCAAAAAGACTCGTGGCTGTATTAGATCAAAAGGGTGCTTCTATACTAAATACTGAGCAAAGGGTCTGAATACTTAGGACCATGTGATATTTCAGTTTTTCCTTTTTAATAAATTTGCAAAAATGTCAACAATGCTGTGTTTTTCTGTCAATATGAGGTGCTGTGTGTACATTAATGAGGAAAAAAATGAACTTAAATGATTTTAGCAAATGGCTGCAATATAACAAAGAGTGAAAAATTGAAGGGGGTCTGAATACTTTCCGTACCCACTGTAAATGAATCAGGGCTCCTCAAACCTTGCTCTGGAGGGCCATAGCGCTTCAGACTTTAGCTTCAACCCTGATCAACCTCACCTATACCTGTGATTTTCTAAAAATCCTGAACACATTGATTAGCATGCTCAGGTGCGTTTGATTGGGGTTAGAGCCGAACTCTGCAGAAAAGTGGATCTCGTGGGGCATATTTGAGGATTCCTGAAATAAAAAAAAAGGCAAAAACCAATGTTGCAGTGAGGCACCCCGAGTGGAACTAAATGGGGGCCTAATTTTGACTGATTAAAAAAAATTGCGTATTGTTTCCTTAAATAGATAAATAAATAAATAAATAAATAAATAAATAAATGTTCGCTCTTCGGTTTATGCTTGTTTTTTGGGGGGGTTTTTTGTTTGTTTTTTTGAGCTGACGAAAGACTCTTGTCCTGTTTCCAAGTACCGAAAAAGCACCAAAAAAAGCTGAAATATTTGATTTGTTTACTTGCAAGTCATTTGACCACTCACCGACATCCGAGAAACATGACCTTGAGAATGTGTTTTGTTGTTAAATGATTGAAATCTGAACTGAAAATCTAAGAGGGCACATGTAGTTTGCAAAAAAGCCTGTCTACCGCCCCCTGGAGGAGAAAGGAAGAATGAGAGGCTGAGCACACCGACAGCAGAAAAGCGGCACGGAAAGCAGCAGCATTCAGTTTAAAAGGGTAAAGGAGAAAGCATGAATGCTGAGGCTCGGAGAAGTGCGTGCGCTGCCTAGTGAAGGAAAAGCAAAAGCTTACAGCACCTGGTATTCCCAGGCGGTCTCCCATCCAAGTACTAACCAGGCCCGACCCTGCTTAGCTTCCGAGATCGGACGAGATCGGGCGTGCTCAGGGTGGTATGGCCGTAAGCGAGTAAAGCACTCGAGAGCCAGCTATTTAAAGACGACACGCCGGCCGGGGATGTATTTCTGAACGATTTCAAAGCGAAATCGCAATGCCCGTGTTTAATATGAATCGAGTTAAGTCAAAAAACATAAATGACAAGGCAAATATACATTTAAATTAATAAATTCAAAGATCGGTGTTGCCGTGACGCTCTTTGAGTGGAAGTAAATGGGGGCGTATTTTTGAACCATTTCAAAACAGAAATGTCACACCTGCTTAATATAAATTTAATTAAGCCAACTAAATAAATAATAGCAAATAAATGAACGAATGAATGAATAAGTCAATGGATGAATCAATAAATATAAATAAAATTCAAAACTCAGTTTTGAGGTGAGGCACTTTGAGTGGAGGTAAATGGGGGCCCATTGTTTAATGATTTCAAAACAGAAATGTCACGCCCATGCTTTTCGGAAATAACATTCAATTAAATTAAAATCTGACAGGATTTGGAGAGGATCTGCAATGAGAAATGGCGGAGGATTCTCAAATCCAAGTGTGAAAAACTTGTTGCATCTTTCCCAAAAAGACTCGTGGCTGTATTAGATCAAAAGGGTGCTTCTATACTAAATACTGAGCAAAGGGTCTGAATACTTAGGACCATGTGATATTTCAGTTTTTCCTTTTTAATAAATTTGCAAAAATGTCAACAATGCTGTGTTTTTCTGTCAATATGAGGTGCTGTGTGTACATTAATGAGGAAAAAAATGAACTTAAATGATTTTAGCAAATGGCTGCAATATAACAAAGAGTGAAAAATTGAAGGGGGTCTGAATACTTTCCGTACCCACTGTAAATGAATCAGGGCTCCTCAAACCTTGCTCTGGAGGGCCATAGCGCTTCAGACTTTAGCTTCAACCCTGATCAACCTCACCTATACCTGTGATTTTCTAAAAATCCTGAACACATTGATTAGCATGCTCAGGTGCGTTTGATTGGGGTTAGAGCCGAACTCTGCAGAAAAGTGGATCTCGTGGGGCATATTTGAGGATTCCTGAAATAAAAAAAAAGGCAAAAACCAATGTTGCAGTGAGGCACCCCGAGTGGAACTAAATGGGGGCCTAATTTTGACTGATTAAAAAAAATTGCGTATTGTTTCCTTAAATAGATAAATAAATAAATAAATAAATAAATAAATGTTCGCTCTTCGGTTTATGCTTGTTTTTTGGGGGGGTTTTTTGTTTGTTTTTTTGAGCTGACGAAAGACTCTTGTCCTGTTTCCAAGTACCGAAAAAGCACCAAAAAAAGCTGAAATATTTGATTTGTTTACTTGCAAGTCATTTGACCACTCACCGACATCCGAGAAACATGACCTTGAGAATGTGTTTTGTTGTTAAATGATTGAAATCTGAACTGAAAATCTAAGAGGGCACATGTAGTTTGCAAAAAAGCCTGTCTACCGCCCCCTGGAGGAGAAAGGAAGAATGAGAGGCTGAGCACACCGACAGCAGAAAAGCGGCACGGAAAGCAGCAGCATTCAGTTTAAAAGGGTAAAGGAGAAAGCATGAATGCCGAGGCTCGGAGAAGTGTGTTCGCTGCCTAGTGAAGGAAAAGCAAAAGCTTACAGCACCTGGTATTCCCAGGCGGTCTCCCATCCAAGTACTAACCAGGCCCGACCCTGCTTAGCTTCCGAGATCGGACGAGATCGGGCGTGCTCAGGGTGGTATGGCCGTAAGCGAGTAAAGCACTCGAGAGCCAGCTATTTAAAGACGACACGCCGGCCGGGGATGTATTTCTGAACGATTTCAAAGCGAAATCGCAATGCCCGTGTTTAATATGAATCGAGTTAAGTCAAAAAACATAAATGACAAGGCAAATATACATTTAAATTAATAAATTCAAAGATCGGTGTTGCCGTGACGCTCTTTGAGTGGAAGTAAATGGGGGCGTATTTTTGAACCATTTCAAAACAGAAATGTCACACCTGCTTAATATAAATTTAATTAAGCCAACTAAATAAATAATAGCAAATAAATGAACGAATGAATGAATAAGTCAATGGATGAATCAATAAATATAAATAAAATTCAAAACTCAGTTTTGAGGTGAGGCACTTTGAGTGGAGGTAAATGGGGGCCCATTGTTTAATGATTTCAAAACAGAAATGTCACGCCCATGCTTTTCGGAAATAACATTCAATTAAATTAAAATCTGACAGGATTTGGAGAGGATCTGCAATGAGAAATGGCGGAGGATTCTCAAATCCAAGTGTGAAAAACTTGTTGCATCTTTCCCAAAAAGACTCGTGGCTGTATTAGATCAAAAGGGTGCTTCTATACTAAATACTGAGCAAAGGGTCTGAATACTTAGGACCATGTGATATTTCAGTTTTTCCTTTTTAATAAATTTGCAAAAATGTCAACAATGCTGTGTTTTTCTGTCAATATGAGGTGCTGTGTGTACATTAATGAGGAAAAAAATGAACTTAAATGATTTTAGCAAATGGCTGCAATATAACAAAGAGTGAAAAATTGAAGGGGGTCTGAATACTTTCCGTACCCACTGTAAATGAATCAGGGCTCCTCAAACCTTGCTCTGGAGGGCCATAGCGCTTCAGACTTTAGCTTCAACCCTGATCAACCTCACCTATACCTGTGATTTTCTAAAAATCCTGAACACATTGATTAGCATGCTCAGGTGCGTTTGATTGGGGTTAGAGCCGAACTCTGCAGAAAAGTGGATCTCGTGGGGCATATTTGAGGATTCCTGAAATAAAAAAAAAGGCAAAAACCAATGTTGCAGTGAGGCACCCCGAGTGGAACTAAATGGGGGCCTAATTTTGACTGATTAAAAAAAATTGCGTATTGTTTCCTTAAATAGATAAATAAATAAATAAATAAATAAATAAATAAATGTTCGCTCTTCGGTTTATGCTTGTTTTTTGGGGGGGTTTTTTGTTTGTTTTTTTGAGCTGACGAAAGACTCTTGTCCTGTTTCCAAGTACCGAAAAAGCACCAAAAAAAGCTGAAATATTTGATTTGTTTACTTGCAAGTCATTTGACCACTCACCGACATCCGAGAAACATGACCTTGAGAATGTGTTTTGTTGTTAAATGATTGAAATCTGAACTGAAAATCTAAGAGGGCACATGTAGTTTGCAAAAAAGCCTGTCTACCGCCCCCTGGAGGAGAAAGGAAGAATGAGAGGCTGAGCACACCGACAGCAGAAAAGCGGCACGGAAAGCAGCAGCATTCAGTTTAAAAGGGTAAAGGAGAAAGCATGAATGCCGAGGCTCGGAGAAGTGTGTTCGCTGCCTAGTGAAGGAAAAGCAAAAGCTTACAGCACCTGGTATTCCCAGGCGGTCTCCCATCCAAGTACTAACCAGGCCCGACCCTGCTTAGCTTCCGAGATCGGACGAGATCGGGCGTGCTCAGGGTGGTATGGCCGTAAGCGAGTAAAGCACTCGAGAGCCAGCTATTTAAAGACGACACGCCGGCCGGGGATGTATTTCTGAACGATTTCAAAGCGAAATCGCAATGCCCGTGTTTAATATGAATCGAGTTAAGTCAAAAAACATAAATGACAAGGCAAATATACATTTAAATTAATAAATTCAAAGATCGGTGTTGCCGTGACGCTCTTTGAGTGGAAGTAAATGGGGGCGTATTTTTGAACCATTTCAAAACAGAAATGTCACACCTGCTTAATATAAATTTAATTAAGCCAACTAAATAAATAATAGCAAATAAATGAACGAATGAATGAATAAGTCAATGGATGAATCAATAAATATAAATAAAATTCAAAACTCAGTTTTGAGGTGAGGCACTTTGAGTGGAGGTAAATGGGGGCCCATTGTTTAATGATTTCAAAACAGAAATGTCACGCCCATGCTTTTCGGAAATAACATTCAATTAAATTAAAATCTGACAGGATTTGGAGAGGATCTGCAATGAGAAATGGCGGAGGATTCTCAAATCCAAGTGTGAAAAACTTGTTGCATCTTTCCCAAAAAGACTCGTGGCTGTATTAGATCAAAAGGGTGCTTCTATACTAAATACTGAGCAAAGGGTCTGAATACTTAGGACCATGTGATATTTCAGTTTTTCCTTTTTAATAAATTTGCAAAAATGTCAACAATGCTGTGTTTTTCTGTCAATATGAGGTGCTGTGTGTACATTAATGAGGAAAAAAATGAACTTAAATGATTTTAGCAAATGGCTGCAATATAACAAAGAGTGAAAAATTGAAGGGGGTCTGAATACTTTCCGTACCCACTGTAAATGAATCAGGGCTCCTCAAACCTTGCTCTGGAGGGCCATAGCGCTTCAGACTTTAGCTTCAACCCTGATCAACCTCACCTATACCTGTGATTTTCTAAAAATCCTGAACACATTGATTAGCATGCTCAGGTGCGTTTGATTGGGGTTAGAGCCGAACTCTGCAGAAAAGTGGATCTCGTGGGGCATATTTGAGGATTCCTGAAATAAAAAAAAAGGCAAAAACCAATGTTGCAGTGAGGCACCCCGAGTGGAACTAAATGGGGGCCTAATTTTGACTGATTAAAAAAAATTGCGTATTGTTTCCTTAAATAGATAAATAAATAAATAAATAAATAAATAAATAAATGTTCGCTCTTCGGTTTATGCTTGTTTTTTGGGGGGGTTTTTTGTTTGTTTTTTTGAGCTGACGAAAGACTCTTGTCCTGTTTCCAAGTACCGAAAAAGCACCAAAAAAAGCTGAAATATTTGATTTGTTTACTTGCAAGTCATTTGACCACTCACCGACATCCGAGAAACATGACCTTGAGAATGTGTTTTGTTGTTAAATGATTGAAATCTGAACTGAAAATCTAAGAGGGCACATGTAGTTTGCAAAAAAGCCTGTCTACCGCCCCCTGGAGGAGAAAGGAAGAATGAGAGGCTGAGCACACCGACAGCAGAAAAGCGGCACGGAAAGCAGCAGCATTCAGTTTAAAAGGGTAAAGGAGAAAGCATGAATGCCGAGGCTCGGAGAAGTGTGTTCGCTGCCTAGTGAAGGAAAAGCAAAAGCTTACAGCACCTGGTATTCCCAGGCGGTCTCCCATCCAAGTACTAACCAGGCCCGACCCTGCTTAGCTTCCGAGATCGGACGAGATCGGGCGTGCTCAGGGTGGTATGGCCGTAAGCGAGTAAAGCACTCGAGAGCCAGCTATTTAAAGACGACACGCCGGCCGGGGATGTATTTCTGAACGATTTCAAAGCGAAATCGCAATGCCCGTGTTTAATATGAATCGAGTTAAGTCAAAAAACATAAATGACAAGGCAAATATACATTTAAATTAATAAATTCAAAGATCGGTGTTGCCGTGACGCTCTTTGAGTGGAAGTAAATGGGGGCGTATTTTTGAACCATTTCAAAACAGAAATGTCACACCTGCTTAATATAAATTTAATTAAGCCAACTAAATAAATAATAGCAAATAAATGAACGAATGAATGAATAAGTCAATGGATGAATCAATAAATATAAATAAAATTCAAAACTCAGTTTTGAGGTGAGGCACTTTGAGTGGAGGTAAATGGGGGCCCATTGTTTAATGATTTCAAAACAGAAATGTCACGCCCATGCTTTTCGGAAATAACATTCAATTAAATTAAAATCTGACAGGATTTGGAGAGGATCTGCAATGAGAAATGGCGGAGGATTCTCAAATCCAAGTGTGAAAAACTTGTTGCATCTTTCCCAAAAAGACTCGTGGCTGTATTAGATCAAAAGGGTGCTTCTATACTAAATACTGAGCAAAGGGTCTGAATACTTAGGACCATGTGATATTTCAGTTTTTCCTTTTTAATAAATTTGCAAAAATGTCAACAATGCTGTGTTTTTCTGTCAATATGAGGTGCTGTGTGTACATTAATGAGGAAAAAAATGAACTTAAATGATTTTAGCAAATGGCTGCAATATAACAAAGAGTGAAAAATTGAAGGGGGTCTGAATACTTTCCGTACCCACTGTAAATGAATCAGGGCTCCTCAAACCTTGCTCTGGAGGGCCATAGCGCTTCAGACTTTAGCTTCAACCCTGATCAACCTCACCTATACCTGTGATTTTCTAAAAATCCTGAACACATTGATTAGCATGCTCAGGTGCGTTTGATTGGGGTTAGAGCCGAACTCTGCAGAAAAGTGGATCTCGTGGGGCATATTTGAGGATTCCTGAAATAAAAAAAAAGGCAAAAACCAATGTTGCAGTGAGGCACCCCGAGTGGAACTAAATGGGGGCCTAATTTTGACTGATTAAAAAAAATTGCGTATTGTTTCCTTAAATAGATAAATAAATAAATAAATAAATAAATAAATAAATGTTCGCTCTTCGGTTTATGCTTGTTTTTTGGGGGGGTTTTTTGTTTGTTTTTTTGAGCTGACGAAAGACTCTTGTCCTGTTTCCAAGTACCGAAAAAGCACCAAAAAAAGCTGAAATATTTGATTTGTTTACTTGCAAGTCATTTGACCACTCACCGACATCCGAGAAACATGACCTTGAGAATGTGTTTTGTTGTTAAATGATTGAAATCTGAACTGAAAATCTAAGAGGGCACATGTAGTTTGCAAAAAAGCCTGTCTACCGCCCCCTGGAGGAGAAAGGAAGAATGAGAGGCTGAGCACACCGACAGCAGAAAAGCGGCACGGAAAGCAGCAGCATTCAGTTTAAAAGGGTAAAGGAGAAAGCATGAATGCCGAGGCTCGGAGAAGTGTGTTCGCTGCCTAGTGAAGGAAAAGCAAAAGCTTACAGCACCTGGTATTCCCAGGCGGTCTCCCATCCAAGTACTAACCAGGCCCGACCCTGCTTAGCTTCCGAGATCGGACGAGATCGGGCGTGCTCAGGGTGGTATGGCCGTAAGCGAGTAAAGCACTCGAGAGCCAGCTATTTAAAGACGACACGCCGGCCGGGGATGTATTTCTGAACGATTTCAAAGCGAAATCGCAATGCCCGTGTTTAATATGAATCGAGTTAAGTCAAAAAACATAAATGACAAGGCAAATATACATTTAAATTAATAAATTCAAAGATCGGTGTTGCCGTGACGCTCTTTGAGTGGAAGTAAATGGGGGCGTATTTTTGAACCATTTCAAAACAGAAATGTCACACCTGCTTAATATAAATTTAATTAAGCCAACTAAATAAATAATAGCAAATAAATGAACGAATGAATGAATAAGTCAATGGATGAATCAATAAATATAAATAAAATTCAAAACTCAGTTTTGAGGTGAGGCACTTTGAGTGGAGGTAAATGGGGGCCCATTGTTTAATGATTTCAAAACAGAAATGTCACGCCCATGCTTTTCGGAAATAACATTCAATTAAATTAAAATCTGACAGGATTTGGAGAGGATCTGCAATGAGAAATGGCGGAGGATTCTCAAATCCAAGTGTGAAAAACTTGTTGCATCTTTCCCAAAAAGACTCGTGGCTGTATTAGATCAAAAGGGTGCTTCTATACTAAATACTGAGCAAAGGGTCTGAATACTTAGGACCATGTGATATTTCAGTTTTTCCTTTTTAATAAATTTGCAAAAATGTCAACAATGCTGTGTTTTTCTGTCAATATGAGGTGCTGTGTGTACATTAATGAGGAAAAAAATGAACTTAAATGATTTTAGCAAATGGCTGCAATATAACAAAGAGTGAAAAATTGAAGGGGGTCTGAATACTTTCCGTACCCACTGTAAATGAATCAGGGCTCCTCAAACCTTGCTCTGGAGGGCCATAGCGCTTCAGACTTTAGCTTCAACCCTGATCAACCTCACCTATACCTGTGATTTTCTAAAAATCCTGAACACATTGATTAGCATGCTCAGGTGCGTTTGATTGGGGTTAGAGCCGAACTCTGCAGAAAAGTGGATCTCGTGGGGCATATTTGAGGATTCCTGAAATAAAAAAAAAGGCAAAAACCAATGTTGCAGTGAGGCACCCCGAGTGGAACTAAATGGGGGCCTAATTTTGACTGATTAAAAAAAATTGCGTATTGTTTCCTTAAATAGATAAATAAATAAATAAATAAATAAATAAATAAATGTTCGCTCTTCGGTTTATGCTTGTTTTTTGGGGGGGTTTTTTGTTTGTTTTTTTGAGCTGACGAAAGACTCTTGTCCTGTTTCCAAGTACCGAAAAAGCACCAAAAAAAGCTGAAATATTTGATTTGTTTACTTGCAAGTCATTTGACCACTCACCGACATCCGAGAAACATGACCTTGAGAATGTGTTTTGTTGTTAAATGATTGAAATCTGAACTGAAAATCTAAGAGGGCACATGTAGTTTGCAAAAAAGCCTGTCTACCGCCCCCTGGAGGAGAAAGGAAGAATGAGAGGCTGAGCACACCGACAGCAGAAAAGCGGCACGGAAAGCAGCAGCATTCAGTTTAAAAGGGTAAAGGAGAAAGCATGAATGCCGAGGCTCGGAGAAGTGTGTTCGCTGCCTAGTGAAGGAAAAGCAAAAGCTTACAGCACCTGGTATTCCCAGGCGGTCTCCCATCCAAGTACTAACCAGGCCCGACCCTGCTTAGCTTCCGAGATCGGACGAGATCGGGCGTGCTCAGGGTGGTATGGCCGTAAGCGAGTAAAGCACTCGAGAGCCAGCTATTTAAAGACGACACGCCGGCCGGGGATGTATTTCTGAACGATTTCAAAGCGAAATCGCAATGCCCGTGTTTAATATGAATCGAGTTAAGTCAAAAAACATAAATGACAAGGCAAATATACATTTAAATTAATAAATTCAAAGATCGGTGTTGCCGTGACGCTCTTTGAGTGGAAGTAAATGGGGGCGTATTTTTGAACCATTTCAAAACAGAAATGTCACACCTGCTTAATATAAATTTAATTAAGCCAACTAAATAAATAATAGCAAATAAATGAACGAATGAATGAATAAGTCAATGGATGAATCAATAAATATAAATAAAATTCAAAACTCAGTTTTGAGGTGAGGCACTTTGAGTGGAGGTAAATGGGGGCCCATTGTTTAATGATTTCAAAACAGAAATGTCACGCCCATGCTTTTCGGAAATAACATTCAATTAAATTAAAATCTGACAGGATTTGGAGAGGATCTGCAATGAGAAATGGCGGAGGATTCTCAAATCCAAGTGTGAAAAACTTGTTGCATCTTTCCCAAAAAGACTCGTGGCTGTATTAGATCAAAAGGGTGCTTCTATACTAAATACTGAGCAAAGGGTCTGAATACTTAGGACCATGTGATATTTCAGTTTTTCCTTTTTAATAAATTTGCAAAAATGTCAACAATGCTGTGTTTTTCTGTCAATATGAGGTGCTGTGTGTACATTAATGAGGAAAAAAATGAACTTAAATGATTTTAGCAAATGGCTGCAATATAACAAAGAGTGAAAAATTGAAGGGGGTCTGAATACTTTCCGTACCCACTGTAAATGAATCAGGGCTCCTCAAACCTTGCTCTGGAGGGCCATAGCGCTTCAGACTTTAGCTTCAACCCTGATCAACCTCACCTATACCTGTGATTTTCTAAAAATCCTGAACACATTGATTAGCATGCTCAGGTGCGTTTGATTGGGGTTAGAGCCGAACTCTGCAGAAAAGTGGATCTCGTGGGGCATATTTCAGGATTCCTGAAATAAAAAAAAAGGCAAAAACCAATGTTGCAGTGAGGCACCCCGAGTGGAACTAAATGGGGGCCTAATTTTGACTGATTAAAAAAAATTGCGTATTGTTTCCTTAAATAGATAAATAAATAAATAAATAAATAAATAAATAAATGTTCGCTCTTCGGTTTATGCTTGTTTTTTGGGGGGGTTTTTTGTTTGTTTTTTTGAGCTGACGAAAGACTCTTGTCCTGTTTCCAAGTACCGAAAAAGCACCAAAAAAAGCTGAAATATTTGATTTGTTTACTTGCAAGTCATTTGACCACTCACCGACATCCGAGAAACATGACCTTGAGAATGTGTTTTGTTGTTAAATGATTGAAATCTGAACTGAAAATCTAAGAGGGCACATGTAGTTTGCAAAAAAGCCTGTCTACCGCCCCCTGGAGGAGAAAGGAAGAATGAGAGGCTGAGCACACCGACAGCAGAAAAGCGGCACGGAAAGCAGCAGCATTCAGTTTAAAAGGGTAAAGGAGAAAGCATGAATGCCGAGGCTCGGAGAAGTGCGTTCGCTGCCTAGTGAAGGAAAAGCAAAAGCTTACAGCACCTGGTATTCCCAGGCGGTCTCCCATCCAAGTACTAACCAGGCCCGACCCTGCTTAGCTTCCGAGATCGGACGAGATCGGGCGTGCTCAGGGTGGTATGGCCGTAAGCGAGTAAAGCACTCGAGAGCCAGCTATTTAAAGACGACACGCCGGCCGGGGATGTATTTCTGAACGATTTCAAAGCGAAATCGCAATGCCCGTGTTTAATATGAATCGAGTTAAGTCAAAAAACATAAATGACAAGGCAAATATACATTTAAATTAATAAATTCAAAGATCGGTGTTGCCGTGACGCTCTTTGAGTGGAAGTAAATGGGGGCGTATTTTTGAACCATTTCAAAACAGAAATGTCACACCTGCTTAATATAAATTTAATTAAGCCAACTAAATAAATAATAGCAAATAAATGAACGAATGAATGAATAAGTCAATGGATGAATCAATAAATATAAATAAAATTCAAAACTCAGTTTTGAGGTGAGGCACTTTGAGTGGAGGTAAATGGGGGCCCATTGTTTAATGATTTCAAAACAGAAATGTCACGCCCATGCTTTTCGGAAATAACATTCAATTAAATTAAAATCTGACAGGATTTGGAGAGGATCTGCAATGAGAAATGGCGGAGGATTCTCAAATCCAAGTGTGAAAAACTTGTTGCATCTTTCCCAAAAAGACTCGTGGCTGTATTAGATCAAAAGGGTGCTTCTATACTAAATACTGAGCAAAGGGTCTGAATACTTAGGACCATGTGATATTTCAGTTTTTCCTTTTTAATAAATTTGCAAAAATGTCAACAATGCTGTGTTTTTCTGTCAATATGAGGTGCTGTGTGTACATTAATGAGGAAAAAAATGAACTTAAATGATTTTAGCAAATGGCTGCAATATAACAAAGAGTGAAAAATTGAAGGGGGTCTGAATACTTTCCGTACCCACTGTAAATGAATCAGGGCTCCTCAAACCTTGCTCTGGAGGGCCATAGCGCTTCAGACTTTAGCTTCAACCCTGATCAACCTCACCTATACCTGTGATTTTCTAAAAATCCTGAACACATTGATTAGCATGCTCAGGTGCGTTTGATTGGGGTTAGAGCCGAACTCTGCAGAAAAGTGGATCTCGTGGGGCATATTTGAGGATTCCTGAAATAAAAAAAAAGGCAAAAACCAATGTTGCAGTGAGGCACCCCGAGTGGAACTAAATGGGGGCCTAATTTTGACTGATTAAAAAAAATTGCGTATTGTTTCCTTAAATAGATAAATAAATAAATAAATAAATAAATAAATAAATGTTCGCTCTTCGGTTTATGCTTGTTTTTTGGGGGGGTTTTTTGTTTGTTTTTTTGAGCTGACGAAAGACTCTTGTCCTGTTTCCAAGTACCGAAAAAGCACCAAAAAAAGCTGAAATATTTGATTTGTTTACTTGCAAGTCATTTGACCACTCACCGACATCCGAGAAACATGACCTTGAGAATGTGTTTTGTTGTTAAATGATTGAAATCTGAACTGAAAATCTAAGAGGGCACATGTAGTTTGCAAAAAAGCCTGTCTACCGCCCCCTGGAGGAGAAAGGAAGAATGAGAGGCTGAGCACACCGACAGCAGAAAAGCGGCACGGAAAGCAGCAGCATTCAGTTTAAAAGGGTAAAGGAGAAAGCATGAATGCCGAGGCTCGGAGAAGTGTGTTCGCTGCCTAGTGAAGGAAAAGCAAAAGCTTACAGCACCTGGTATTCCCAGGCGGTCTCCCATCCAAGTACTAACCAGGCCCGACCCTGCTTAGCTTCCGAGATCGGACGAGATCGGGCGTGCTCAGGGTGGTATGGCCGTAAGCGAGTAAAGCACTCGAGAGCCAGCTATTTAAAGACGACACGCCGGCCGGGGATGTATTTCTGAACGATTTCAAAGCGAAATCGCAATGCCCGTGTTTAATATGAATCGAGTTAAGTCAAAAAACATAAATGACAAGGCAAATATACATTTAAATTAATAAATTCAAAGATCGGTGTTGCCGTGACGCTCTTTGAGTGGAAGTAAATGGGGGCGTATTTTTGAACCATTTCAAAACAGAAATGTCACACCTGCTTAATATAAATTTAATTAAGCCAACTAAATAAATAATAGCAAATAAATGAACGAATGAATGAATAAGTCAATGGATGAATCAATAAATATAAATAAAATTCAAAACTCAGTTTTGAGGTGAGGCACTTTGAGTGGAGGTAAATGGGGGCCCATTGTTTAATGATTTCAAAACAGAAATGTCACGCCCATGCTTTTCGGAAATAACATTCAATTAAATTAAAATCTGACAGGATTTGGAGAGGATCTGCAATGAGAAATGGCGGAGGATTCTCAAATCCAAGTGTGAAAAACTTGTTGCATCTTTCCCAAAAAGACTCGTGGCTGTATTAGATCAAAAGGGTGCTTCTATACTAAATACTGAGCAAAGGGTCTGAATACTTAGGACCATGTGATATTTCAGTTTTTCCTTTTTAATAAATTTGCAAAAATGTCAACAATGCTGTGTTTTTCTGTCAATATGAGGTGCTGTGTGTACATTAATGAGGAAAAAAATGAACTTAAATGATTTTAGCAAATGGCTGCAATATAACAAAGAGTGAAAAATTGAAGGGGGTCTGAATACTTTCCGTACCCACTGTAAATGAATCAGGGCTCCTCAAACCTTGCTCTGGAGGGCCATAGCGCTTCAGACTTTAGCTTCAACCCTGATCAACCTCACCTATACCTGTGATTTTCTAAAAATCCTGAACACATTGATTAGCATGCTCAGGTGCGTTTGATTGGGGTTAGAGCCGAACTCTGCAGAAAAGTGGATCTCGTGGGGCATATTTCAGGATTCCTGAAATAAAAAAAAAGGCAAAAACCAATGTTGCAGTGAGGCACCCCGAGTGGAACTAAATGGGGGCCTAATTTTGACTGATTAAAAAAAATTGCGTATTGTTTCCTTAAATAGATAAATAAATAAATAAATAAATAAATAAATAAATAAATGTTCGCTCTTCGGTTTATGCTTGTTTTTTGGGGGGGTTTTTTGTTTGTTTTTTTGAGCTGACGAAAGACTCTTGTCCTGTTTCCAAGTACCGAAAAAGCACCAAAAAAAGCTGAAATATTTGATTTGTTTACTTGCAAGTCATTTGACCACTCACCGACATCCGAGAAACATGACCTTGAGAATGTGTTTTGTTGTTAAATGATTGAAATCTGAACTGAAAATCTAAGAGGGCACATGTAGTTTGCAAAAAAGCCTGTCTACCGCCCCCTGGAGGAGAAAGGAAGAATGAGAGGCTGAGCACACCGACAGCAGAAAAGCGGCACGGAAAGCAGCAGCATTCAGTTTAAAAGGGTAAAGGAGAAAGCATGAATGCCGAGGCTCGGAGAAGTGCGTTCGCTGCCTAGTGAAGGAAAAGCAAAAGCTTACAGCACCTGGTATTCCCAGGCGGTCTCCCATCCAAGTACTAACCAGGCCCGACCCTGCTTAGCTTCCGAGATCGGACGAGATCGGGCGTGCTCAGGGTGGTATGGCCGTAAGCGAGTAAAGCACTCGAGAGCCAGCTATTTAAAGACGACACGCCGGCCGGGGATGTATTTCTGAACGATTTCAAAGCGAAATCGCAATGCCCGTGTTTAATATGAATCGAGTTAAGTCAAAAAACATAAATGACAAGGCAAATATACATTTAAATTAATAAATTCAAAGATCGGTGTTGCCGTGACGCTCTTTGAGTGGAAGTAAATGGGGGCGTATTTTTGAACCATTTCAAAACAGAAATGTCACACCTGCTTAATATAAATTTAATTAAGCCAACTAAATAAATAATAGCAAATAAATGAACGAATGAATGAATAAGTCAATGGATGAATCAATAAATATAAATAAAATTCAAAACTCAGTTTTGAGGTGAGGCACTTTGAGTGGAGGTAAATGGGGGCCCATTGTTTAATGATTTCAAAACAGAAATGTCACGCCCATGCTTTTCGGAAATAACATTCAATTAAATTAAAATCTGACAGGATTTGGAGAGGATCTGCAATGAGAAATGGCGGAGGATTCTCAAATCCAAGTGTGAAAAACTTGTTGCATCTTTCCCAAAAAGACTCGTGGCTGTATTAGATCAAAAGGGTGCTTCTATACTAAATACTGAGCAAAGGGTCTGAATACTTAGGACCATGTGATATTTCAGTTTTTCCTTTTTAATAAATTTGCAAAAATGTCAACAATGCTGTGTTTTTCTGTCAATATGAGGTGCTGTGTGTACATTAATGAGGAAAAAAATGAACTTAAATGATTTTAGCAAATGGCTGCAATATAACAAAGAGTGAAAAATTGAAGGGGGTCTGAATACTTTCCGTACCCACTGTAAATGAATCAGGGCTCCTCAAACCTTGCTCTGGAGGGCCATAGCGCTTCAGACTTTAGCTTCAACCCTGATCAACCTCACCTATACCTGTGATTTTCTAAAAATCCTGAACACATTGATTAGCATGCTCAGGTGCGTTTGATTGGGGTTAGAGCCGAACTCTGCAGAAAAGTGGATCTCGTGGGGCATATTTGAGGATTCCTGAAATAAAAAAAAAGGCAAAAACCAATGTTGCAGTGAGGCACCCCGAGTGGAACTAAATGGGGGCCTAATTTTGACTGATTAAAAAAAATTGCGTATTGTTTCCTTAAATAGATAAATAAATAAATAAATAAATAAATAAATGTTCGCTCTTCGGTTTATGCTTGTTTTTTGGGGGGGTTTTTTGTTTGTTTTTTTGAGCTGACGAAAGACTCTTGTCCTGTTTCCAAGTACCGAAAAAGCACCAAAAAAAGCTGAAATATTTGATTTGTTTACTTGCAAGTCATTTGACCACTCACCGACATCCGAGAAACATGACCTTGAGAATGTGTTTTGTTGTTAAATGATTGAAATCTGAACTGAAAATCTAAGAGGGCACATGTAGTTTGCAAAAAAGCCTGTCTACCGCCCCCTGGAGGAGAAAGGAAGAATGAGAGGCTGAGCACACCGACAGCAGAAAAGCGGCACGGAAAGCAGCAGCATTCAGTTTAAAAGGGTAAAGGAGAAAGCATGAATGCCGAGGCTCGGAGAAGTGCGTGCGCTGCCTAGTGAAGGAAAAGCAAAAGCTTACAGCACCTGGTATTCCCAGGCGGTCTCCCATCCAAGTACTAACCAGGCCCGACCCTGCTTAGCTTCCGAGATCGGACGAGATCGGGCGTGCTCAGGGTGGTATGGCCGTAAGCGAGTAAAGCACTCGACAGCCAGCTATTTAAAGACGACACGCCGGCCGGGGATGTATTTCTGAACGATTTCAAAGCGAAATCGCAATGCCCGTGTTTAATATGAATCGAGTTAAGTCAAAAAACATAAATGACAAGGCAAATATACATTTAAATTAATAAATTCAAAGATCGGTGTTGCCGTGACGCTCTTTGAGTGGAAGTAAATGGGGGCGTATTTTTGAACCATTTCAAAACAGAAATGTCACACCTGCTTAATATAAATTTAATTAAGCCAACTAAATAAATAATAGCAAATAAATGAACGAATGAATGAATAAGTCAATGGATGAATCAATAAATATAAATAAAATTCAAAACTCAGTTTTGAGGTGAGGCACTTTGAGTGGAGGTAAATGGGGGCCCATTGTTTAATGATTTCAAAACAGAAATGTCACGCCCATGCTTTTCGGAAATAACATTCAATTAAATTAAAATCTGACAGGATTTGGAGAGGATCTGCAATGAGAAATGGCGGAGGATTCTCAAATCCAAGTGTGAAAAACTTGTTGCATCTTTCCCAAAAAGACTCGTGGCTGTATTAGATCAAAAGGGTGCTTCTATACTAAATACTGAGCAAAGGGTCTGAATACTTAGGACCATGTGATATTTCAGTTTTTCCTTTTTAATAAATTTGCAAAAATGTCAACAATGCTGTGTTTTTCTGTCAATATGAGGTGCTGTGTGTACATTAATGAGGAAAAAAATGAACTTAAATGATTTTAGCAAATGGCTGCAATATAACAAAGAGTGAAAAATTGAAGGGGGTCTGAATACTTTCCGTACCCACTGTAAATGAATCAGGGCTCCTCAAACCTTGCTCTGGAGGGCCATAGCGCTTCAGACTTTAGCTTCAACCCTGATCAACCTCACCTATACCTGTGATTTTCTAAAAATCCTGAACACATTGATTAGCATGCTCAGGTGCGTTTGATTGGGGTTAGAGCCGAACTCTGCAGAAAAGTGGATCTCGTGGGGCATATTTCAGGATTCCTGAAATAAAAAAAAAGGCAAAAACCAATGTTGCAGTGAGGCACCCCGAGTGGAACTAAATGGGGGCCTAATTTTGACTGATTAAAAAAAATTGCGTATTGTTTCCTTAAATAGATAAATAAATAAATAAATAAATAAATGTTCGCTCTTCGGTTTATGCTTGTTTTTTGGGGGGGTTTTTTGTTTGTTTTTTTGAGCTGACGAAAGACTCTTGTCCTGTTTCCAAGTACCGAAAAAGCACCAAAAAAAGCTGAAATATTTGATTTGTTTACTTGCAAGTCATTTGACCACTCACCGACATCCGAGAAACATGACCTTGAGAATGTGTTTTGTTGTTAAATGATTGAAATCTGAACTGAAAATCTAAGAGGGCACATGTAGTTTGCAAAAAAGCCTGTCTACCGCCCCCTGGAGGAGAAAGGAAGAATGAGAGGCTGAGCACACCGACAGCAGAAAAGCGGCACGGAAAGCAGCAGCATTCAGTTTAAAAGGGTAAAGGAGAAAGCATGAATGCCGAGGCTCGGAGAAGTGCGTGCGCTGCCTAGTGAAGGAAAAGCAAAAGCTTACAGCACCTGGTATTCCCAGGCGGTCTCCCATCCAAGTACTAACCAGGCCCGACCCTGCTTAGCTTCCGAGATCGGACGTGCTCAGGGTGGTAT
This sequence comes from Barbus barbus, assembly GCF_936440315.1. Lineage (NCBI taxonomy): Eukaryota > Metazoa > Chordata > Actinopteri > Cypriniformes > Cyprinidae > Barbus > Barbus barbus. The sequence goes on from NC_136758.1 coordinate 4,742,377, forward strand.
GGCCGTAAGCGAGTAAAGCACTCGACAGCCAGCTATTTAAAGACGACACGCCGGCCGGGGATGTATTTCTGAACGATTTCAAAGCGAAATCGCAATGCCCGTGTTTAATATGAATCGAGTTAAGTCAAAAAACATAAATGACAAGGCAAATATACATTTAAATTAATAAATTCAAAGATCGGTGTTGCCGTGACGCTCTTTGAGTGGAAGTAAATGGGGGCGTATTTTTGAACCATTTCAAAACAGAAATGTCACACCTGCTTAATATAAATTTAATTAAGCCAACTAAATAAATAATAGCAAATAAATGAACGAATCAATGAATAAGTCAATGGATGAATCAATAAATATAAATAAAATTCAAAACTCAGTTTTGAGGTGAGGCACTTTGAGTGGAGGTAAATGGGGGCCCATTGTTTAATGATTTCAAAACAGAAATGTCACGCCCATGCTTTTCGGAAATAACATTCAATTAAATTAAAATCTGACAGGATTTGGAGAGGATCTGCAATGAGAAATGGCGGAGGATTCTCAAATCCAAGTGTGAAAAACTTGTTGCATCTTTCCCAAAAAGACTCGTGGCTGTATTAGATCAAAAGGGTGCTTCTATACTAAATACTGAGCAAAGGGTCTGAATACTTAGGACCATGTGATATTTCAGTTTTTCCTTTTTAATAAATTTGCAAAAATGTCAACAATGCTGTGTTTTTCTGTCAATATGAGGTGCTGTGTGTACATTAATGAGGAAAAAAATGAACTTAAATGATTTTAGCAAATGGCTGCAATATAACAAAGAGTGAAAAATTGAAGGGGGTCTGAATACTTTCCGTACCCACTGTAAATGAATCAGGGCTCCTCAAACCTTGCTCTGGAGGGCCATAGCGCTTCAGACTTTAGCTTCAACCCTGATCAACCTCACCTATACCTGTGATTTTCTAAAAATCCTGAACACATTGATTAGCATGCTCAGGTGCGTTTGATTGGGGTTAGAGCCGAACTCTGCAGAAAAGTGGATCTCGTGGGGCATATTTGAGGATTCCTGAAATAAAAAAAAAGGCAAAAACCAATGTTGCAGTGAGGCACCCCGAGTGGAACTAAATGGGGGCCTAATTTTGACTGATTAAAAAAAATTGCGTATTGTTTCCTTAAATAGATAAATAAATAAATAAATAAATAAATAAATAAATAAATGTTCGCTCTTCGGTTTATGCTTGTTTTTTGGGGGGGTTTTTTGTTTGTTTTTTTGAGCTGACGAAAGACTCTTGTCCTGTTTCCAAGTACCGAAAAAGCACCAAAAAAAGCTGAAATATTTGATTTGTTTACTTGCAAGTCATTTGACCACTCACCGACATCCGAGAAACATGACCTTGAGAATGTGTTTTGTTGTTAAATGATTGAAATCTGAACTGAAAATCTAAGAGGGCACATGTAGTTTGCAAAAAAGCCTGTCTACCGCCCCCTGGAGGAGAAAGGAAGAATGAGAGGCTGAGCACACCGACAGCAGAAAAGCGGCACGGAAAGCAGCAGCATTCAGTTTAAAAGGGTAAAGGAGAAAGCATGAATGCCGAGGCTCGGAGAAGTGCGTGCGCTGCCTAGTGAAGGAAAAGCAAAAGCTTACAGCACCTGGTATTCCCAGGCGGTCTCCCATCCAAGTACTAACCAGGCCCGACCCTGCTTAGCTTCCGAGATCGGACGAGATCGGGCGTGCTCAGGGTGGTATGGCCGTAAGCGAGTAAAGCACTCGACAGCCAGCTATTTAAAGACGACACGCCGGCCGGGGATGTATTTCTGAACGATTTCAAAGCGAAATCGCAATGCCCGTGTTTAATATGAATCGAGTTAAGTCAAAAAACATAAATGACAAGGCAAATATACATTTAAATTAATAAATTCAAAGATCTGTGTTGCCGTGACGCTCTTTGAGTGGAAGTAAATGGGGGCGTATTTTTGAACCATTTCAAAACAGAAATGTCACACCTGCTTAATATAAATTTAATTAAGCCAACTAAATAAATAATAGCAAATAAATGAACGAATGAATGAATAAGTCAATGGATGAATCAATAAATATAAATAAAATTCAAAACTCAGTTTTGAGGTGAGGCACTTTGAGTGGAGGTAAATGGGGGCCCATTGTTTAATGATTTCAAAACAGAAATGTCACGCCCATGCTTTTCGGAAATAACATTCAATTAAATTAAAATCTGACAGGATTTGGAGAGGATCTGCAATGAGAAATGGCGGAGGATTCTCAAATCCAAGTGTGAAAAACTTGTTGCATCTTTCCCAAAAAGACTCGTGGCTGTATTAGATCAAAAGGGTGCTTCTATACTAAATACTGAGCAAAGGGTCTGAATACTTAGGACCATGTGATATTTCAGTTTTTCCTTTTTAATAAATTTGCAAAAATGTCAACAATGCTGTGTTTTTCTGTCAATATGAGGTGCTGTGTGTACATTAATGAGGAAAAAAATGAACTTAAATGATTTTAGCAAATGGCTGCAATATAACAAAGAGTGAAAAATTGAAGGGGGTCTGAATACTTTCCGTACCCACTGTAAATGAATCAGGGCTCCTCAAACCTTGCTCTGGAGGGCCATAGCGCTTCAGACTTTAGCTTCAACCCTGATCAACCTCACCTATACCTGTGATTTTCTAAAAATCCTGAACACATTGATTAGCATGCTCAGGTGCGTTTGATTGGGGTTAGAGCCGAACTCTGCAGAAAAGTGGATCTCGTGGGGCATATTTGAGGATTCCTGAAATAAAAAAAAAGGCAAAAACCAATGTTGCAGTGAGGCACCCCGAGTGGAACTAAATGGGGGCCTAATTTTGACTGATTAAAAAAAATTGCGTATTGTTTCCTTAAATAGATAAATAAATAAATAAATAAATAAATGTTCGCTCTTCGGTTTATGCTTGTTTTTTGGGGGGGTTTTTTGTTTGTTTTTTTGAGCTGACGAAAGACTCTTGTCCTGTTTCCAAGTACCGAAAAAGCACCAAAAAAAGCTGAAATATTTGATTTGTTTACTTGCAAGTCATTTGACCACTCACCGACATCCGAGAAACATGACCTTGAGAATGTGTTTTGTTGTTAAATGATTGAAATCTGAACTGAAAATCTAAGAGGGCACATGTAGTTTGCAAAAAAGCCTGTCTACCGCCCCCTGGAGGAGAAAGGAAGAATGAGAGGCTGAGCACACCGACAGCAGAAAAGCGGCACGGAAAGCAGCAGCATTCAGTTTAAAAGGGTAAAGGAGAAAGCATGAATGCCGAGGCTCGGAGAAGTGCGTGCGCTGCCTAGTGAAGGAAAAGCAAAAGCTTACAGCACCTGGTATTCCCAGGCGGTCTCCCATCCAAGTACTAACCAGGCCCGACCCTGCTTAGCTTCCGAGATCGGACGAGATCGGGCGTGCTCAGGGTGGTATGGCCGTAAGCGAGTAAAGCACTCGACAGCCAGCTATTTAAAGACGACACGCCGGCCGGGGATGTATTTCTGAACGATTTCAAAGCGAAATCGCAATGCCCGTGTTTAATATGAATCGAGTTAAGTCAAAAAACATAAATGACAAGGCAAATATACATTTAAATTAATAAATTCAAAGATCGGTGTTGCCGTGACGCTCTTTGAGTGGAAGTAAATGGGGGCGTATTTTTGAACCATTTCAAAACAGAAATGTCACACCTGCTTAATATAAATTTAATTAAGCCAACTAAATAAATAATAGCAAATAAATGAACGAATGAATGAATAAGTCAATGGATGAATCAATAAATATAAATAAAATTCAAAACTCAGTTTTGAGGTGAGGCACTTTGAGTGGAGGTAAATGGGGGCCCATTGTTTAATGATTTCAAAACAGAAATGTCACGCCCATGCTTTTCGGAAATAACATTCAATTAAATTAAAATCTGACAGGATTTGGAGAGGATCTGCAATGAGAAATGGCGGAGGATTCTCAAATCCAAGTGTGAAAAACTTGTTGCATCTTTCCCAAAAAGACTCGTGGCTGTATTAGATCAAAAGGGTGCTTCTATACTAAATACTGAGCAAAGGGTCTGAATACTTAGGACCATGTGATATTTCAGTTTTTCCTTTTTAATAAATTTGCAAAAATGTCAACAATGCTGTGTTTTTCTGTCAATATGAGGTGCTGTGTGTACATTAATGAGGAAAAAAATGAACTTAAATGATTTTAGCAAATGGCTGCAATATAACAAAGAGTGAAAAATTGAAGGGGGTCTGAATACTTTCCGTACCCACTGTAAATGAATCAGGGCTCCTCAAACCTTGCTCTGGAGGGCCATAGCGCTTCAGACTTTAGCTTCAACCCTGATCAACCTCACCTATACCTGTGATTTTCTAAAAATCCTGAACACATTGATTAGCATGCTCAGGTGCGTTTGATTGGGGTTAGAGCCGAACTCTGCAGAAAAGTGGATCTCGTGGGGCATATTTCAGGATTCCTGAAATAAAAAAAAAGGCAAAAACCAATGTTGCAGTGAGGCACCCCGAGTGGAACTAAATGGGGGCCTAATTTTGACTGATTAAAAAAAATTGCGTATTGTTTCCTTAAATAGATAAATAAATAAATAAATAAATAAATAAATAAATAAATAAATGTTCGCTCTTCGGTTTATGCTTGTTTTTTGGGGGGGTTTTTTGTTTGTTTTTTTGAGCTGACGAAAGACTCTTGTCCTGTTTCCAAGTACCGAAAAAGCACCAAAAAAAGCTGAAATATTTGATTTGTTTACTTGCAAGTCATTTGACCACTCACCGACATCAGAGAAACATGACCTTGAGAATGTGTTTTGTTGTTAAATGATTGAAATCTGAACTGAAAATCTAAGAGGGCACATGTAGTTTGCAAAAAAGCCTGTCTACCGCCCCCTGGAGGAGAAAGGAAGAATGAGAGGCTGAGCACACCGACAGCAGAAAAGCGGCACGGAAAGCAGCAGCATTCAGTTTAAAAGGGTAAAGGAGAAAGCATGAATGCCGAGGCTCGGAGAAGTGCGTGCGCTGCCTAGTGAAGGAAAAGCAAAAGCTTACAGCACCTGGTATTCCCAGGCGGTCTCCCATCCAAGTACTAACCAGGCCCGACCCTGCTTAGCTTCCGAGATCGG